>NC_030389.2:30107047-30712642 GCF_001625215.2 Daucus carota subsp. sativus
TCGGGAAAGATATCGAATATTCCGAACTTTGTTCGTGAAAGCTTTCTTATATCCTCAAAGGCTTGTGTATCAAGTTAAAAGAGAGGATATTATACAATCTCCGAGATCTTTAAATATATCTCAAAACGGAGATTTGTAAATCAAGTATTCTTCGATCACAAAGAGTTGATCTAAAAGAAAAGGAATACTAGTGAAGTCCTAAGCTCTCAAGCTTAAAAAGAAAGACTTCTTTTGATTACTCCCCAAATTAACTTAACTTGGAGTAATCAAACGTATACTTTCTTACAAGTATACCTAACTTGACTTTAATATTTACAACTTGAATATTATTGTCATCTCCGAACTAGTACCGTAACATACTAGTTCAAAACATATCTTTTACAACTTGTTTGTTTTCGTAGATATTGTTTTCTAACTTTTGCAGTGAGGTGAAGTGAAGTGAGGTGATTCTTGTTCTAAGACCCAAGTCTTAGACGTACTAACGGGGAGTTAGTCGTCTTTGCACCGTGAAGAAAAGAAAAGACCCAAGATCTAAGACCTAAGATCCAAGACCGGCAACAGCATAGAAGTACAAAGACTACACCAAGGTTCTACATCGACTTTGAAGAAGTAACGGGGAGTTACGTTCTAAGATAAGTCAAGTAGAGGTTTTACATTTATTGTGTGGTTGTAACGGGTAGTTACGGACCAAGATAAATATTTGTAAGTTTAGATTGTAACGGCTTCTCCGCCAGCTATAAGGAGTACATCTTTCTTATAGTGAAAAATCTCGAGTCCGGAGAGGAGCTCGGGGACTGGACTAGGGGTGAGAGAATCTATTAGAGGTTGCTCCATCGCGAACCAGGATAAAATCGACCGTGTTATATTTGCTCTTTACTTCCGCACATATAATTGCTAAACAACACGGTAAAAATATTTAAAACTTGGAAAATATTTTTAAAAGGCAATTATAAATTTTAAATTGGACATTAAGCTATTCAACCCCCCCTTCTAGCTTAATTCAACGCCTTAATCAGGACCTAACAATTGGTATCAGAGCTGTGCTGCTTAACGTGTTTGTCAAGTGATTTTCAGATATACAGGCACAACAAGCAGTGATCCTAAATGGCGTATTTAAATACCATTGGTTGCGGTGAAGGTCTATCTAGCTCCCGACCACCTCTATTCGATGGCACCAACTTTGCAACATGGAAAACGAGATTCCGCATCTATGCTCGATCTCAAGGTGTCAAAGTTTGGATGGCTATAGAGGATGGCATTATCATTCCAACCAAAATTATTGACGATGTTATCTACGAAAAGAAAGTGAGTGAATATACTCATGACGAGGAAGATAGAATGAACATCGCTGCCAAAGCTGAAATGGTTCTCACAAGTGCACTTGCAGAAAAAGAATATAAGCGCGTGAATAATTGCAAGTCGGCACAAGAAATGTGGAACAAACTTGTGGTTACTTACGAAGGAACCACTGATATCAAAGATTCTCGAATGGATACTTTGATTATGGAGTACGAGAACTTCAAACTCCAAGAAGGAGAAAACATCATCGACATGGAAACAAGATTCACTAGAATTGTTGATGAACTTGCCCAACTTGGAAAGAACTATACGCAAAATGAAAAGAATCGGCGAGTTCTTAAATCTCTACCTCCAAGTTGGAAAGTTAAAGTCACTACAATCAAAGAGATGCACAATCTCAATGATTATCACATTGACAATCTCTTCGGAAATCTTCGTGCTTACGAGGAAGACAATGTTCCGGATATCGTCGTTCCTAAAGTTGAAGAAAAGAAAAAGAATATGGCACTTAAGGCCATATTAATCGATGATGATGACAACGACGAAGAGTTGAACGAAGAACTCAAAAATCTTGATGAAGGCGAAATCGCTTTGTTAACAAGACAACTTCGTCGTGTGCTCCAAAGCAAAGCTCAAAGATATGAGAAAGGCTTCCTAAAATCAAACAATCAACAAAGAGTGTTCAACTCTAATGGAAGGCCTAACTACTCTCAAAATTACACTCCTAACTACAAGAGTAATTTTCCTACTTCGGGCTATAACAAAGGAAAAGGAATTCAAAATTCAAATTCGAATTCCTACAACAATGCAAACAACATCAACAATAACAACTATACTCCTCCCAAGCCTAAAGAGCCTATTCAAGAGGAGACACAAGATGTTTGTTTTGAATGCAAACAACCGGGTCACTACAAAAGGGAATGTCCTAAGCTAGCCAAAGGACGTGTTCTCGTAGCGGAAAACGGTTGGGATCTTAGTGAGGATGAAGAAGCCTCCGAAGCCAGGAAAGAAATTGTTAATCTATGCTTAATGGCTTCGGACAATGCATCTACTTCTTCAGATGATTCCACTACTAACCAAGAGGTAAGTGGTCCCTCACGAGTATTAGAAAATATGCATCTATTTAGTGACTCTAGCTTAAATCTGCTTGACATGTCTAAAAGTGATCTAATTGATTTGCTAGTTCATATAAATAGTAGATATTGTGATACTCATCAAAGGTTCCTCTCTACGTGGACTGAACACGAAAAGCTAAAAGATTCGAGTAAAGATCAACAAAAAGAGTTGACTCGAATGACGGAATCTATGATCGAAAAGGAGGATGATATGAAATCACTAAATGATCAAAAATCAAAAATACTCCTTAAAGCTTGAAATCAACAAGTACAAGGACAACATCACAAATCTTGAAATAGAGAATGTTTCCTTGCTACTACAAGCTGAAGAATTTGAGAATGAGAAGATACAATTAAATGAGAATAATTGTAAGCTTCATGTTGATGTATTGAATTTGAAGATTCAGAATGAATCTTTGACTCAAGAAAAGTCAACCCCGAGTCATCAAAAGAGCTCTATTGAAATTGAAAAAGAGATGATCCTAATCTTAAAAGAAAAAGAAGAAAAGTTTCTATTAGAAACAAAAAGACTAAAGGATGAAAATTTCAAGCTCGTATCTCAAGTCAAGGATCAAGAAAAATCTTTGAACGATAAGATTGATTCCTTGATTAAAGAAAAAGAAAATCTTGAGATAGTGGTTCAAAGATTCACACATGGCAATGAGATACTAAACAAGATGGTATACTCAAAGAAATCCTTTAACCGTGAAGGTTTGGGATACAATGCCAACACTCAGAATGAACGAGTGAAACCATGTGTGGAACCACCTAAAGTTGCTCCCATTTCACCTACTCTAAAATGCTCTTATTGCAATAAAGTTGGACATATTGTCTCCTTTTGCAAGTATAAGAGTGGTGAGATTAAGGGGAAGCATGTATGGATTCCAAAAGAATCAAAATCATACACTCGGGTTGACAAAGCTATACCAAAGAAAAGTGGTGCCTATAAAGATAAAAGGCAGCCAAGGTTTAGCTATCATCAACAACCAATTGTGTTTCAAAAAGGAAACGAAAAGAAGAGTACATATTCTAGAGGCAATATTTCTAGAAGTTATAATGTTCCTAAGCCGAGCTTCTATCATCATCCAACTCCTTATTACAGTTATGATAGAAACTACGTGCATCCTAGAAATGATTCAAGGCAACATGTCTATAATACTAGGAATCATGCATCTAGATATTTGTATGTGCCTCAAAATGATTATCCTATGCCTAAATTCTATCATGCAAATACTAGAAATGCTTATGTTGGACTAACCCCTGGACCCTCAAGACAAAAGGGTACCAACAAGTTTTATTGATTGTATTTGTAGGTGTGCCTTGCTGCTAAATCAGACATGTGGTACCTTGATAGTGGTTGTTCAAGGCATATGACTGGAAACAAGTCACTCTTGAACAATATTAAAAAGGTTGCTGCTGGAGATGTCACTTTTGGAGATAGTAGCAAAGGACGGATCATTGGAATTGGGGACATTGGAAATGAACGTGTCAAAATCTCAAATGTTCAACTAGTCACCGGATTGAAATACAATCTTCTTTCAATCAGTCAACTGTGTGATAATGGCTATAAAGTGATCTTCTATCCTACTCACTGTTCTATCTTGAACAAGGATGGAAAGTTAGTTCTTACATGTCCTCGAAACAAGAATGTCTACACTTGTGACATGGGTAAAGTGAAGAACGTGTGCCTAATCACTACTAATGATGATCCATGGCTATGGCATCGAAGATTAGGACACGCAAACATGAAGCTGATAAAGAATCTTTCATCAAAAGATCATGTTCGAGGGATACCAAAGTTAAACTATCAAAAGGATCACATTTGTGATGCTTGTGAGATTGGAAAGCAAATTCGAGCCACTCACAAAGTAAAGTCTATGATATCTACATCAAGACCTCTCGAGCTTCTACACATGGATCTAATTGGCCCTGTTCCTGTTCAAAGTCTCGGAGGAAATTCTTATACATTGGTGATAGTTGATGACTTCTCAAGATATACGTGGACGGAATTTCTCAAAGCCAAAAGTGATGCTTTTGAATCTTTCTCCGCTTTATGCAAAAAGATTCAAAATCAACAAAACAACACCATTGTCTACATAAGGACAGACCATGGTAAAGAATTTGAGAATTCTAGTTTCACAAGTTTCTGTGATGAACATGGAATCACACATAACTTTTCGGCTCCCTACACTCCTCAATCAAATGGAGTTGTCGAAAGGAAGAATCGAACGTTGCAAGAAATGGCAAAGACGATGCTAAATGAATATCGTCGGCCTAAGTATTTTTGGGCTGAAGCAATGTCAACTGCTTGCCATATTCTAAATCGAGTGTTGCTTCGACCAATAAAGCTGCAAACTCCTTACGAGCTTTATTTTGGCAAAACTCCGAAGCTAAGCTACTTCAGAGTATTTGGAAGCAAATGCTACATTCTAAATACCAAAGACTATCTCACGAAGTTTGATCCAAAGTCAAGTGAAGGTATTTTCCTTGGATACTCAAAGAATAGTAAATCTTATCGAGTATTCAATCTCAAAACTCTTGTGGTGGAAGAGTCAATGAATGTCGCCTTTGACGAGTCAAAGCCATCGTCCAAATACATTGATCTTGTTGATAAAGATGATGTTGGACAAGATAATGTGGAAGATGTCATTCGTCAATTTGAGAATATGGATTTTGGTACATCTACACCAAACAATCCATTGGAACTAGCTAATGTTGAAGATGATCTACCAAAAGAAATTCCTCTTGTTCGAAGTCATCCCTTGGATAATGTGTTGGGTGATTTAAGCAAAGGAGTTCAAACGCATTCACAAGTTCAAAACGTGGTTAATCATCTCAGCTTTCTATCTCAAATTGAGCCCAAAACTGCTAAAGATGCTTTACTAGATGAGGATTGGATTTCTGCTATGCAAGATGAGCTACTCCAATTCACTCGTAGCAAAGTTTGGGAACTCGTTCCAATGCCAGAAAATACTTCCATTATTGGAACAAAATGGGTATTTCGCAACAAACTTGATGAAAATGGAACGGTTGTTCGAAACAAAGCAAGGTTAGTTGCTCAAGGATATACTCAAATGGAAGGTATTGACTTTGATGAAACTTACGCACCCGTAGCTCGAATTGTATCTATTCGAATGCTACTAGCTTTCGCGTGTCATAAAGATTTCAAAGTATTTCAAATGGATGTGAAATCTGCATTCTTGAACGGGATACTCGAAGAAGAAGTATATGTGAAACAACCTCCCGGTTTCGAAGATGCAACACATCCTGAGTACGTGTACAAGTTACACAAAGCTCTATATGGATTGAAGCAAGCTCCAAGAGCCTGGTATGAAAGGTTAAGCAAGTTCCTGTTGGATAACAACTTCAAAATGGGAACTGCTGATAAAACCTTATTCACTAGACAAGAGAAAGATGATATTCTACTCGTTCAGATATACGTAGACAATATCATCTTTGGCTCTACAAATGATGCTATGTGCAAACAATTCTCAGATAGCATGAGCAAAGAATTTGAAATGAGTATGATGGGAGAATTAAACTTCTTCTTGGGCTTGCAAATCAGGAAATCTGACGAAGGCATTCACATCTCACAATCCAAGTATTGTAAAGAGATGCTGAAGAAATTTGAAATGGATGATGCAAGACCCATCTCTACTCCTATGTCTACTTCTGACAAATTGACAGAGGATCCAAAAGGGATTCCTGTGGACACAAAGAAGTATCGAGGAATGATTGGAAGCTTGCTATACATCACTGCAAGTAGACCCGACATTCAATACAGTGTTTGTAAGTGCGCACGATTTCAGGTGGCACCAAAGGAATCTCACTTATCCGCTGTTAAAAGGATACTGAGATATTTGAAAGGTACCACTGATCTTGGTCTATGGTATCCAAAAGGGCTATCATTTGACCTAGTGTGTTTTTCTGATTCTGACTATGCTGGGCATCTAGTCGACAGAAAAAGCACTAGTGGTACGTGTCAGTTTCTTGGTGGATGTCTTGTTTCGTGGTTCTCGAAGAAACAAAACTCAATCTCAATATCCACCACAGAAGCTGAATATATAGCAGCTGCAAAGTGTTGTGCTCAAATTCTGTGGATGAAGAAAACTTTGGCTGACTATAATAAAAAGTTCGATGTTGTCTCGATTCTATGTGACAATACAAGTGCAATTGACCTAAGCAAGAATCCAGTGCTACACTCAAGATCAAAACATATTGATGTGAGACATCATTTTCTGCGAGACCATGTTAACAAAGTAGATATAAAGATGACTCACATTGATACGGAAAATAATGTCGCAGATATCTTCACGAAACCATTACATTCTGAAAGATATGCTAAGCTTCGTCTGGATTTGGGAATGCTGGAATACACTAAGTGAATTAGTGCGGAGGTCACAATATATTTTTATATATATAAATATATTTATTTATATTTATATTTATATTTATATTTATATTTATACTTATATTTATTTTATTTTTGGTAAATTAATTTACATGCTTTTTAGTCATCTTACGAATAAATAAAATTATCGATCGGATATCTGAGTAGACTCTAAAATTCAGATTCATTGATAAAGAAATTTGTCAATCGGATTTTATGAGACTACTTGGAATATTCGAATTAATCGATAAGATTATTTAGTCGAGCGAATATTTTATATTCTCAAGATACTTAAAGTATGCATATTAATTTGCCCAAATTAAAATTTATACTCTTTAAAATTATCTATATAATTCTTTCGAATATATTTTGTAATATTATATTCCTAAGTTACTACTATTAATTATGTAAATTTTGAAATATTTACGTAAATTTATTTTGGGCAACTTAAATTATTTTAAATATATTGTTTAATGTCTTATTTGTACCCATATACATATTTGTGGGTTGTATTTGTTTAGCCCAACCCAGCTTATATTTGAACCGGCCCAAATTTCTATACCTAAATCACAGCCGTTCACTCCCTTCTAACACCAATCTGCACCGTTTAGTTGCTAAAATATATATACTCTTATTTTTTTACTGTTTCGCCGCAGTGTGTGTATCCCCTTCTCGTCTCTTCTCTCTGTGTCTCTCTCTCGAATTCTCTAGTCTTCACCGACTAAACCCTAATTTCTAATGGGTGATTTCGGAGGTCGATTGATGATTTCTTCTCGATTACAAGCTTCACATTTAAGTATTTTGAAGATCGCTGGCTGGTTTGGTATACAGAAATAGGGTTTGAATCGATGAGACTCGAATCCCTCTATGGATCTTGAGTTTAGATTCAAATCCGACATGGTTTTGAAGTTTCTAATTTGATTTATGTAATACTAACTCGTGCATATGATTAATTTGATTTCGGCTCAAACCCTAATCTAGCCTCTTCAAGAAATTTGCAGGTTTGGCTCTAAAATGGATGGATTGAAGCTCAGGGAGGTGGTTCGAAAGAAAAGACACTCGGTGGTGCTTGACTGAGCTCGGTGATGGTATAGCTGCTCTCAACCCAGTTTGTGCGAATTCAAGCCCAGACTCGACTTGAATCTTGTGTTTTTGATTAAGCCATAAGCTTGTGTGTATAAACTCCACGAGCGGAGATAAGTTATTTAAAACCCTAAATGACTTGATGTTGCTCTGTTTCTAATGAGTTGAAGCTTTGGGTAATTTGATGTGCCAGTTGATGTCTCTAGTGGTTATTTGGTGTGTTAAGCTGATAATATGTTCATTAGTCTCAAGGATAATCTTGTTTTTGCTCTGTGATAATCTTCTGGTTTGACTGATTGAATGGCTATACATCTTCGAATTGTTACTTGTTATTCTTGTCAAGTTTGCTTAGTATGATTCCTAATATAAGTTGTGAGTGATAATTTGATTCACAGATTATTGACTTAAGTTGATTGATATAGTTGAATGGATGTTCTTGATAGTTCTGTCTTGTGTAAATCCTCTTTGGCCTGACTTCTAATGTGGATAGCTAAATTATGCTTCTCTGATATGTGAACCTGAAATATGGATTATATTATGTGTTGATAATGAAAATGGAAATTTGAAGTGTTCAAAATTGATATCCTATTTCTCTTCACTTCTCTGACTATATGAATCCTATATGTTATACAGATTTCTCAATACAGTCATGGTTCATTACCTAAAGTGTCTTATTAAACTAATTGGTTTGTTTCTACTAAATGAAATCTCTGGAATGAATTTGTAGAATTAGACTCTTGGAACTCAGAATTTGCCTCAACATAGTTAATTGGTGGTATCCTTATTCCTTTACCATACCAACTGACTTAATATGAATTAGATTTATATCTATTTCTTGGTGTCAATCAGTTTATGTTCTTCTGTCACTCCTGACAAATTCACTTCTTGAGATAAGTAGACTATAACATGCTATTAAACTACAACTAGTAACAAGATATAACAGTATGTCTAGTGAGAATTTATAATGTAACATGAATACTGTTTTGAAAATTGCTACATGAACTCTTGATAACTTGTTAAACAAAGTGATCCTAATGTTGTGCTCTGTATGACTCACTCAATTCATTACTAGATATATGTGCTTATCTGATGTGAATGCTTTATGTGATATATGTGCTTGTGTATGAATATGTGCACTATTTTGATAAAGCATGTGATTACATGACACTTGCTGTGGTGAAGGGACTTATATATGCATGTCTGATATATTGTATATCTTGTGGTTGCTTGTATTACAGCTGGACACTATTTGAAATAATAGGCTTAGGCAACTTAATTTGACAAGATAGACAGTAGCTCTAGGAAGCTTAATAGTCACTTAAGAATATTTTTAAACTCACTAACACACACTGCCCTCTTGGAAAGACCTGGCTGGAGTGCCTTGAGCAATCCAATATCTGGATCACTGCCAAGATCAACGGCCACAAAAATGATTTTTATTCTATATTTACACTAAATTTATGTAAACTATTTAGTATGGATGATGAATGTGTTGAAATATGTATTATGGCTTGATGAATTTGCTTGTGTGCTCTGCTGAGTATAATGTGTGTGTGTATGACTGTATAATATATGTTTGCATGCTTGTACTGTTTAATGCTGCATTCTTGTGTTGATGTGCTGGTTCATTTCTTGAGCCTTTAAACTCTGAGAATGTGCATATAAAACCTAGAGTAGTGAAGTGTTTGTACCTTCTGACACTATCAAATCAACCTTTTTGAGCAAAAATTTGAATAAATGTATGCTGCACATTCTTTTATGCTCTGCCATCACTGAAATTCTTAAATGCATGTGTACTTGATAGAGCTTCTTTTTGTCACTACACTGGTTACTTGAAAAATACATGTCACCTATTCTTACACACCTAGCA
Source organism: Daucus carota subsp. sativus (assembly GCF_001625215.2). Lineage (NCBI taxonomy): Eukaryota > Viridiplantae > Streptophyta > Magnoliopsida > Apiales > Apiaceae > Daucus > Daucus carota. The sequence goes on from NC_030389.2 coordinate 30,116,805, forward strand.
TATAGTTTTGGCATGTGCAGTCCTTTGTAACTGTTCAAGTACTGTGTTACACTATTCATCTGTGGACTTTTGTGTCATAATCTGCATAATTCTGTGGCTGAGATAGTTAACTGACTTGAATCCCATGCTTGCATGAAAATAGGTGGCTTGCATGCTAATATTTTAATATATATATATGTGTATTACATGACTGATTTGCAAAACATATATGTATATGTATCTGTACTGCATGAATATATATGTATATATCTGTGTTGCATGACTGTCTATATATACACACATTCCTGTCTTCTTTTACTTCACAGCAAGCATAAGAAAATTAATTTCTCTCCCATGGATTTCACTCCCCTCCCTGCCAACTATCAAAGAAACCCCTCAGACCAACCTTACCTTCTTGAAGCCATGAAATCCACCCAGTTTAAACAATCCACTACTTCAAAACTCCATCAATATTCAAAACCAAAACCCATAAGAACCTATCACAGAAGGCCTAAATACACTACCTCCACAAATGCCATCCCCTTCTACCAAAGTCCCATCTTCAAAAAGCCTATCAGACCCCTCAAAAGAGCTTCAAACTATCAAAACTATCCTGACCTTATCAAAATCAGACCCCCTTTACCAAGACTAGCCAATCTGTCACATTCTAAAAAGCTTCTCCTTATGAACCAAAATGTCCAACCTGGAACCATTGTGGAAGCCAAGGGAGAAATTGAAAAGCTTGTGCTTGCTGCTGAGTGGAAAAGTCTGATATATGACCTAGATCATAGGTACTTCTTGCACTTAATTGGTGAGTTTTACTGTAACATGAAGCCTATAAGGGGATTAGATGGGATAATGCATTTGACTACCATTGTGGGAGGGAAACCTATTCTAGTTGACCAGAAAATTTTAAACAAGGCTTTAAAATTACCCCAAAGATTATCTGGAATGCCATGCTTTGACATTTACTCTCACTTTGTGTTCTGTCAAGAAGAGTTTCAACTTTATGTGGGGTTCTTCACTGATTCTGATGTGCCATTTGGTCTGTGTGATTCTAACTGTGGTATACACTATAAGCACTTTACTCCTGTGTATCAGTTGGTTGCTTTGATTATAAGGTCCAATGTGCTCCCTAAGTCTAACCAAGATAAACACTTTGATTTCTATGATATGAAGCTGATGTTCCTGTTTGTTACCAATAGGATAGAGGTTAGCATATCTTATGTTATTCTCTTGAACATGATCAATGCTCATTTGACTGATTACATGCCTTATGCTCATGTCTTGACTGCTGTGTTTAGTCTATTTCACATTCCCTTGCCTACTGCATTAGAGACTAAGACCACTGCTTACATTGATGTCACTCATGTTAGAGCTCAAGTTGCCTTAGATAAATGTGAACCTGAGAAATCTGTTGCTTTTAATATGCCATCCTACTTAGATGAGGAAGATGTGTTTTTAGCTGATAAGAATTCTGTGCTTAAGGTGATAGAGGAACAGAAAATTGAGATGAAAAGACTTAAGGAAGAAAATGTGAATATCATAAATAGGGTAACCTATTTAGAGGGTATAGCTGCTGCTTCTTTAAATGGAAATAGGCAAATGGATATAGATATTGGTAATCTGTATCAAGTTCAAATGAGTGGTAATATGATTAGGGATGTGGATATGTTTCATGCTATTGAACCTGTTGGTGTTGGTATTGGGGGTCAAGGACCTGATGACTTTGTGGATTTAAGCTTTGGAACTGTTGGTTTTGTTGCTGCAATGGAGGAATCCATTAAGTGATTCCTGTTGGTATGTTGCTGGTTTGTTGTTGTCTGCTTTTGGTTCTTGAATTTTAATTCAAGAATTGTAATTTACTTTGAATTTGCTGGATTATTGTAATATCTAACTTTGATTCTGTACTTGATATTACAAGACTTGGCTATGTACTTAAACAGGGATGGATGCTAGTTTCATATAATCAGTGAACCACACTGATTGGTAGAAACTGATTTTCAAGTTGTAATATATCTAATTCATTCCTGTTAATATCCTGTCTTGCAGCTAATTCTTATAACCTCTTAGATTTTATGTAGCTTGTGTACAGGTTAAGTCATGAAACTCAAACAAGAAATTTTGGTGATCAAATTTCAAGGATGAGTTTTATGCATCATTATATGTGAAGTCAAATGCTAAGGTGAGCAAAAACTGTCACTTAATTTCTTTTAAATATACATAGTTGTGCAAAGCCAATCCAGCAAGCAAATAGTTTTCATATATCATCTGCATATTTCGAAAAATAGATGCTATATTAATGTTTGCAGGTCTGTTAAATTCCATTGTTGTTTAAAGCAGTTGCTGAGTTAAGACTTATGTAAGAATCAGTTAGAATGTATTAGCTTTAGTCTTTGTATTAGTATTCCAGGTCTTAAATGTATTAGATTAGCTTATGTAAATTGCAGAACTCGGTAAGGCCATATAATTTTTGATAGATTGTATCTAGAATAGTTCGTGTAAAATGTCTTTGGGAAAATTCTTGTCATTCTAAAAGATTTGTGCCAGTGCACATACACCCTAGTGAAACTATGTGATATGCTCTCTTAAGTTTTGTGATCTAGATATTAACTTCCTCATACCTGCTCATCTGATTAAATTCATTAAAATGAGTATTTTCAACTAGAATTACCATGTACTTGTGCCAGATGCTTGTGAAACTCCATATCGGCTTTTATATCCAAAAATTTGATTACACCAGTTTAAAATGTTCGTTTAAGTCAAAGAAAAGGCTCTTCAAAACTTACTTGTTATTAAGTTCATAATCACTGTCATCTGGTATCTGTGGTCATCACTAGCATGTACTATCTAAACTCGACTTTTCTTGTATTTCATGCTAAAAATTCTTCGTACTAAATCTTGTCTAAAAACATTTTTTATACAAAGAGATTTCTTGGAACAACTCACGAGCTTCAAAATCTTAAAACTTATCTCGCATTTCCTTTTAACTACTTTCAATTCTTTTCCCTTTCTACACACATATTTCAAAAACGCTTTTTGGTCTTATACCAAACAAAAGGGGAAGAAGAAAATTGACTCAATTTTAAAATTTTAAAATTCTTACAGTCTAACTAAATCTTTTTGAGCACATACTGACTAGCTAATTTATTTTTGCAGGAAGCAATTATTAGAGGATTTATATGACTAACCCTTATTATTATATGCAAAATTTAATTTATTTAAATCATGCATACACGTAGGGGAAGCACACACTTAGAATTATTTAAATTTTATGTTTGTTTGGAAAATACCAAAAAGGGGAAGATTGAAAGGACATCTTCGATAAATGATTATTTTGGTATTTGTATAACTCACATAAAATTTAAATACACTTAGAAATCCTCTCCATTAGGACATATTATTTAAATGATTTTATCAAAAGTCAAATGGTCAACTCTAGCTCAAAAAGGATTTCCAAAAGTTCAAGAGTACTTATCTCCAATAAGGGAGATATTTGACATAGAGTCAAATTCGTTATAAAAGCAAGATCGTACTTCCATCTATCGCCTTAGCGTTGTGTGGAAGAGAAAGATACGATTCTAACGGCTTTTATACACGAAAGCTTCAAAAGAAAAGTTTAGCAACATTTTTATCGTTGTTATTATCCTTGCTAAACTTTGAAGAAGCAAAAGAAAGCTTATTCGATCCCGCACTAACTTAACTTTATATATCTCGGGAAAGATATCGAATATTCTGAACTTTGTTCGTGAAAGCTTTCTTATATCCTCAAAGGCTTGTGTATCAAGTTAAAAGAGAGGATATTATACAATCTCCGAGATCTTTAAATATATCTCAAAACGGAGATTTGTAAATCAAGTATTCTTCGATCACAAAGAGTTAATCTAAAAGAAAAGGAATACTAGTGAAGTCCTAAGCTCTCAAGCTTAAAAAGAAAGACTTCTTTTGATTACTCCCCAAATTAACTTAACTTGGAGTAATCAAACGTATACTTGCTTACAAGTATACCTAACTTGACTTTAATATTTACAACTTGAATATTATTGTCATCTCCGAACTAGTACCGTAACATACTAGTTCAAAACATATCTTTTACAACTTGTTTGTTTTCTTAGATATTGTTTTCTAACTTTTGCAGTGAGGTGAAGTGAAGTGAGGTGATTCTTGTTCTAAGATCCAAGTCTTAGACGTACTAACGGGGAGTTAGTCGTCTTTGCACCGTGAAGAAAAGAAAAGACCCAAGATCTAAGACCTAAGATCCAAGACCGGCAACAGCATAGAAGTACAAAGACTACACCAAGGTTCTACATCGACTTTGAAGAAGTAACGGGGAGTTACGTTCTAAGATAAGTCAAGTAGAGGTTTTACATTTATTGTGAGGTTGTAACGGGTAGTTACGGACCAAGATAAATATTTGTAAGTTTAGATTGTAACGGCTTCTCCGCCAGCTATAAGGAGTACATCTTTCTTATAGTGAAAAATCTCGAGTCCGGAGAGGAGCTCGGGGACTGGACTAGGGGTGAGAGAATCTATTAGAGGTTGCTCCATCGCGAACCAGGATAAAATCGACCGTGTTATATTTGCTCTTTACTTCCGCACATATAATTGCTAAACAACACGGTAAAAATATTTAAAACTTGGAAAATATTTTTAAAAGGCAATTATAATTTTTAAATTGGACATTAAGCTATTCAACCCCCCCTTCTAGCTTAATTCAACGCCTTAATCAGGACCTAACAGTGCAACTTTATTTTGGCCCGTTTGTTAAAGAGAGGATTTATATTCTCTGGGTCATAGGTTCGACTCCCGAAGAGAAAAGAATTTATGATTATGCCTGCTGAGCGAGAGTCTGTCGCTTAGTGCGATTTACCTGGTTCACGTAGTTTGCAGGTTATTGCGTGAGCCCGTAGGTTTATCCAGCGCGCACCGGCTGTAGGTTCTTATGTTTAAAAAAATATGATTTTATTCTGAAACCAACTAATAACATCAATAATATCTAACTCTAGGATAGTAAATATATTTTTATTTACTCATACTAACACGATATAATTTGTATATGAGAGATTTTTTACAATCAGTGAAGTCTAGCGGGATATTTAATCCAATTATAATGACACGAGTTGAATTTTTAGACGCAAATTATATATTTTAATCTATAAAACATATAAATAGTTGAAATTGATTTAATATGTTCAAAAGTTACGATCACCCGTAGTGATATGATCGAATTCAAGCACATGCCCATATAAAAATTTAACTATACGAGGCGATCAAAGTTTAGATAAACATAATAGTTGTAATTGTCTCTCTTTCTCTCTCTCTCTCTCTCACAGTATTGTTATAACCGGTCTACACATATTTATATGTTGAACAATACTATGATCATCATTCGGTCCTATCATGAAAGATTATCAATATTTAACAAGTTGATTTATTTTTTATAAAATTATATGTGATTATTTTTATTTAATAGTGAGTTGTCTAAAACTCGACTGATTTGAGTTGTAATTCGGTAATTAAGTACCTGCACTCGAAATCTTTTCCAAGCTAATTTTATATTGTTTGGATGATAACTCAGTTTTAAGTGCCACTCGAATAAAACTCGATACAAGGTCGGGCCAACTTGAATCAGACGGTAAGAAATTTAATAAATGGAAAAAGTTTTAAATTTGAAAAGGTTGAATATAATGACATAATTATCTAAGACTCGTGAAATTGGATATAGTATTATAATATATAATATAATTTATCGTATAATACACATATGTTAATAATTTAATCTCCAAAATTAATTTATAAATAAATTCAATTTTTTCCCGGTACTTCTATATTTAATCGAGTACTCATTACTCGATTCATCTCCGAGTCATATCATAATATGGTTTTTAAAATAATAGTTACGGAATTTAATTAAGTTGTCACTTGAGTCCATTATATATAAATAATTTTTATTTTTTAATAAAATGAGAATTACAAGATCTTAACTTTAAATTTATAATTAAAATGATAGTTTGATTAAGTGTTCCTAAATCAGTTCAGATAATTTTTTTTTGTAAATTGACTAACTATTAGCATTTATTATTTTTTGTATGAATATATTAGTTCAAAAACTTTTGTAAATAAGGGGTCATAAATAAGTGTAAAGTGTAATTAACATAAATATTTATGTGTAAATACCTTAATCAATGATATTTAATATGTTGAATATAATAAATGATGGCATTCTTGTAATTATAGGTTAAGTAGGGGTATAATGGACATTTCACGCCTAATTCTTTTGTTCTTTTTGCCCTTGGTTACAATTTAATATATAGAAATAGATTTAGTATACTTTTCATAATTGAAAATTCTAAATCACTCTAAACTATTTATATTATATTATATTATTAAAACTGAAATAATAAGAATTTTATCGGTCGATGACTCGATATATAAACTGTTTAAATTTTAAAATGATTTGATATAATAATAAAGAATTAATAAATTTTTAATATAATATATTCATCAAATGTTATTTAATTATCAAATATTTTGAATCAATAACATGATACTTTAATCAGATTGTTCATGATTTTACAAGTAATTCTTTGTGACTCCGTATTATTCATTATTGAAATTAATTTCATGTCACACTTGCTACATCAGTCTGTCATTGATAAGGAACTGAGGAAATACTCCCTCCGTCCTATTTTAATTGTCACTTTTGGATTTGTGCCAGTCAAATTGATCAAGGTTTGACTCAAATTTATTAATATTTTATCAAGTGAAAAAATAAAAAAAAATTGTCATCGGAAATAACTTTTAATCTACTTTAAGATGTAATTTTTAGTTTTTTAAAATAATTAAAGAATGACTTATAATCTTTAGTAAAAAACTAGTCAATTTGACCAACAAAAATGGAAATGTGAAAACTAAAATAAGACGGGGGAGTATTATTTAAAATATCATTAATTAATTCCGTTGAATTGAATAATCTCAGCCCTGCCAAATATCGACATGAGTATTGTCAAATCTTTCTAGAAAGAACTCACCCATCTCTTTTTTTTTCTTTTTTCTTTTTTTGAAAATTCTCACCCATCTCTTCAAAATACCACAAGCTTTCCTCTTTCTAGACCATGTTAAATGTATCAAATCCACTATATAAAGAGATTGTATGTTCATTTTTCAAATCCACAATAATCAACCATCACAAGTCAAAAAATTAAATATTATGAAGATTTCATTGGCCAAAATCTTTGTTTTCTGTAGCTTTTGGGTAATACTTTCATCAGCTAGCAGCCATGAAGATTTTGTCCAGTGTCTCACCCGTTTTTCACCCAACACAAACTCAATAACCAAACAAATTTACACCCCACAAAACTCATCTTACACTTCTGTCTTAGAGTCCTCGATAAATAATCTACGTTTTGCGGGCTCTAGCACCCCCAAGCCCCTTGTGATTGTCACACCAACGGAGGACTCTCAGGTCCAGGCAGTGATTTATTGCGCGAAAAAGCACCACATCCAGATGAGGATCCGGGGAGGGGGGCATGACTATGAGGGCCTCTCGTACGTCTCGAAAGCGCCTTTTGTGGTGCTTGACATGGTTCGCTACAATAAGATTGATGTTGATCATGAGGCTGCCACTGCATGGGTGCAATCCGGTGCAACATTAGGTGAACTCTACTACAGCATTGCTCAAAAAAGTAGTACCCTTGGATTTCCGGGTGGATTCTGGTATACTGTGGGTGTTACTGGACTCATTGGTGGCGGAGGCTATGGAAATTTACGACGTAAATATGGCCTTGCTGCTGACAATGTGATCGATGCTCGGATAGTGGATGTCAAGGGAAGAATTTTGGATAGAAATTCGATGGGGGAAGATTTGTTTTGGGCTATTAGAGGAGGCGGTGCTTCTAGTTTCGGTGTCATTCTTTCTTGGAAACTAAAGCTCGTTTCGGTTCCTGAAATTGTGACAGCTATTCAGCTCGACAGAACAATAGAACAAAATGGCACTGAAATTCTTCATAAGTGGCAATCTGTGGCTCCTAACCTTCCCAAAGACGTCGAAATTAGAGTTATAGCCGCTACTATATGGAAAAATAGGCCTAATCCAGTAGCCAGAACAGTACTTACCGATGACTCCATAGCTAGAAACCGAGCCGAAAAAACAATTCTGTTAAGGTTTTCGGGCTATTTCCTTGGCGGTCAAGAAAAACTTGTTTCCATGATGAACAAAGAGTTCTCTGAACTAGGCCTGACAAAAGAAGACTGCACCGAACTCAGTTACATTCAATCTGCACAACGTTTTTCCCTGCTTTCGACATCCGAGTCCCCTGAAGTTCTGCTAAACAGAACATCATTCAGAATCCCTTTTAAGGCCAAATCAAGCTACGCCGAAAGGCCAATTTCAAGAAAAGGCTTAGAGGGAATATGGACCAGGCTCCTTGAATATGATCCCGGGACGACAAATTTTGTTTTCACTTCTTACGGAGGCAGAATGAATGAAATTGCAGAATCTGCAATTCCATTCCCCCATAGAGCTGGCACATTGTTCATGATCTATATGAGAGTGCAGACTGATGGAGATGCGGAGAAGAGAATAGAATGGATCAGAGAGCTGTACGAGTATTTGACACCTTATGTAACGAAAAATCCGAGAACTTCGTACGTGAATTATAATGATCTTGATCTGGGAGTCAACAATGAAGAAGGTCCAACAAGCTACAAGCGAGCAAGCGTGTGGGGTAAAAAGTATTTCAAGAATAATTTCGATAGATTGGTTCGGGTTAAGTCGTCGGTTGATCCTGGAAACTTCTTCAGGCACGAACAGAGTATCCCTCCATTTTCGTGATTCTTTGGAAGAGTTAATTGCAAATTGCACTTCTGAACTTGGGCCCAAACGTACTTCGGTCAACATACTTTTATAAATTGCATTTTGCATCCCCTTGATATTTAGCACGCTGCAATGTACAACCTTTCCATCCAAGTCCGTTAAATCTCAGTGTTTAACGTTACTTAAGTAAGGGTAGAACAGGAAAAATCCATTTTCAATGATCTTCTTCCCCAATTTTCTATATATGCCCTAAATTTGTTTGCATGAGCCCTAATTTCTTGGCTTAGTCTCTTCTCTTCTTTAGAAAAGATATATTTGATCATCAAGAGCCAATACGTCATATGCGTGTAGATCAATTAAGCAGACATATAGTGAAATATATGGAAAAAAAATCATTCCTAGAACCTTGATATAATTCCTTCACCGATTTATCCAACTCCTACGTCTCCTAGTGCACCAACTGGATATGACTCGATGCCTAGCCCACCAACATTTCATAATACAGATCCTACAGGCTTCGGTGGAGAACCAACAGAATCTCCAAACTCGGCAAATTACCCAGCCGCATGCAGCACTTCACAGAGTTCCATGGGGGCATCAGTCAATGAACAATGAGATATACATCTCAAGCCCTTTCCTTGCATCATCATTGTATTTTTCATAATTTGTGGCTGAAAATAAATACGGAGGCTCGCTCGGATGACTAGTTCGTGTGTATTCTGGTCGGGGTGGTTATGATTTGCGCAGGGTTTTATTAGATTTAGATGTTAATTTTGTAATTAACTGATGATTAGTGGTTTAATGTTTTAAAATTTTTTAATTACCGTAACCGCCCTTGATTTTTAAACGGCTCCGTTATCTTTTGACGGAAAGGTTGCACATTGCAGCGCATTAAATACCGAAGGGATGCAAAATGCAATTTATAAAAATATGTTGACCGAAGTGCATTTGGACCCAAGTTTAGGGATGCAATTTGCAATTAACTCTCTTTAGAATTAGAAGATTTATGTTATTATGGTTGTACAAGTTCTTCAATAATATTTTATGAAATTATATTCTCAAAGTGTTCTGTATCTATACTACCAATTAGTCGCATCTCCTGAAAATCTGTTTATGTTATAGGGATATTTTTATAATTGACTTTTTTCGCGAATACCATTCGTCAACATGAGGAAACTCTTAACAAGAAGTGTTTATTTTATGGGTATTGTTATGATATGATTGTGTAGCTGATTTTACCACGGGTATCTCTGTTTCGCCTGTTTACATTTTTGATATTAAACTTTTAGATCAGTCAAATGACATCATCCATTCCGGCATACTTACTCAATCCATTATTATCGTCTCATCAAAATTCAAAACATACACATTTTAGATAATATGTAAAAAATTCAATATTTTAATCATTATCTCTTAACAAAAATATATAGATAATTAAAAATGGCCTAGCTACATTTATTAAAACCTCTAAATCTATTAGGTTTAATTTTAGATAATATAATTATAAATAATACCATTGGACAGTGAACCTAAAATCTTTTAACCATAATTTTAGATAATTATCAATATAATATATTATAACTAATAAATATACATAAAGTGAAGGCATGTGCTCCAAGAGGGTATATATAATTTTGATTAGATAAAATTATATATAAAAAATACATTAATTCAACAAATATAACTCATCAAATATTATTTTTTATTATTTTTTACCAGGTTAGAATATTTCATATATTACATATATTCTCTAATTAGATCACACATGTAGATGTCACATAAATGATATATGTCGCCTCAATCCGAGGCCACATCTTGGTCCCAATGACCCTCATCTACATCTCGTCAAAACATACCCAGGATGCAATCCGCTGGACCCACAAACCATCTCACCATAAATCATACTCCCAAGTCCCAATTACTATAATGAGTGGCAACAATAACATGATAAAGAAAAGTAATTTGAATAAAGGAAAATCAAAATAAATAAAAGAGACCATTAAAAGACTTAATCAAGAGTATACAAGAAATTAATATTGGGTAAATAAATATTTGTATAAAGTAAAGAATTTAACATTTAAACACAGTTAATGTCTAAAGTGTAATTTAAAATAAAAAGTGACAATACAAATTAATTACTTACTACTCTCTCCATCATTTTTTAGTTCTCCAATTTTAATTTTCAATATTTAAATATCAAAGTTTGACTCATTAATCATCGGCCGTACCCGCACCATCGTCACGGTGAAAATGTAACACAATTCTTCTTGGTCCTAATTCATAAACAAGAATATTTTTTCAAATATTAAAGTCTGGAGTCATTTTTAACTATTAATTCCACGGTTCTGTCACTGATGACGCTCATGAAGCAGAACGTGGGCAAGGTCATATAAGCACTGCCCTCAGATGAATGTTTTACTTTGAAATACAACAATTACTGCAGATCCAAACCAGTATGACATATACCCATGACGAGGGGCGGAGCCTGTAAAAACTACCACCTCCGTCCCATTTTATGTGAACGGGTTTGATTTTCACGGAGATTAAGAAAAAGGTAGTAAATGTAGTTGAAAAGTGAGTAAAATGGTGGAACTTATCAATATTTAATAATAGATTTGAGATAGTGGAGAAAAGTAGTGGGTGTAATAGTGTTTATTTAATAATAAGGGAGTATAAAATATAGAGTTAGTGGGTGTAATAGTGAAAAGTAATGTTCAAAAATAGTAAGTATTCTAGTTTCATTCTTTTTGGGACGTCCCAAAAAGGAAATGAGATCACATAAAATGGGACGGAGGGAGTACAAAGTACGGCATCATCTCGTATTATTGAAAATTGAAAAATAAGTAGTACTCCCTCTATTACGTTTCCTTTTAACTGCTCGACACGCATTTCAATGCTCTTATAAAATATAGTTCCGTAACTTATTTTTGAGATTTTCTTTTTCTGTATAAAAATATAACATCCAAACTTTAATTCAGAAAAAGAAAATTTTAAAAATAAATTACACAACTACACAGTGCATTAAAGTCCGTGCCGCGTCCCCGTCCCCCAATGTATACTACTCATGGGGACGGAGGGAGTATTTATCTGTACACATGCGTCAGAAAATATATTTATAAAAATAAATAAATTTATTTAAAATATCATAAGATTAAAACTAATCTTAATATATTTTAGATGTTATCATTCTTTTGACATCAATATAAATTCTGACTACAATACGTAAATGTGACATTTTTTTATTTTAGTTGTGTGCTGAAGAATGACTGCTGGAAGCAGAAGCAGTTACTGGGGGCAAGTTTATAAGGGCTTGTGTGTATCACATCACAGGTTAATCTCTCAAAGCCACAAATATCATATTGACTTTTCCAATTTCAAATGAGTACAGGTCGCAAATTACCTGATCGTATTCCATCCTCTTCGTCTTGCTTCATCGTCAACAGGTCTTTGCTTTTCCCATCTGGTAAAGAAGACACTTCAAACATAGGTGCATGGTAGCAAAAAATTTCATCCATAATTAGAATGAAAAAGCGAATGACCTTTTTACAAATAATATTGAATAAATACATGTAAACATGAACAACTTCTTATTTCATGATAAACAAATTTTAAGCAAACAGGCATCATAGCTTTAGGTGTGCGGCCTTTATCGAGACATTATCCCAGGCTATTGTATGCATTTATTAACTAATAACTATTTTTCAATACAGATTGCAAATGCATATAATAATCACTAGAAAAACAACACACATAGCAGAGCAAATTAATCTCAAGCAAAACAACTTTACAAGCCAAAATATGCATTACTTAAATCCAATATATGTATATTAATTTAAATCTTAGGTGCACAAAGTAATGACATCGTGGAGCACCACCAAGGCGCATTATATACCAGCTCGTTTACTTTCTCCAAGTACACGTTTAAAGCCTTTATTAGAATATTTGAGGCATGTACATACTGCAAGATCTACTTAAGCCATTAATCACCACTATACATCCAGTGTAGGTTACTAGTACGTAGTATCTAATCAAGTGTGATCTAATTCTCTATCACCCCCCCTGCCCCCTTCTGTCCAGATTACACATGGAACGCAAACAAAAAAAGAAGAGATCTATTCTCCATCTTTAACTTCCAAGGGTAACAACACCTAAGATTTACAGGATCAGGAATTGAGGAGTTACATATTGAACTAGAATACTTAATGAGAATAAAGATAAAATCACTTTTACACAAGTCAACAAGAAGCTGAGCTTACCATCACCCAAACAGTTCCTTATATTTGTAACTAATTCTGTTATGTAGACTAGTATAAATATAGCTACTGCAGTTATTGTACATAACTTTTTTTACACATTTCTTCAATACAATCACTTCTTTCTCTCTCTACAATGTAGATAACAGTTGTTAATACTAGAAAGCTAAAAATTGTACATTCTGATTCTGCCTTGTTAAAAATGATCTTTGTTATTTCAGCGCTTCATTTTGCCTCAAATACCAGGCCATTAACACTCGGACATGGGTATGGTCACTTTTAGGCCAAAACACATTTGTATATATATTGCAGAGTCAGACACTTAGACAAGTATCAGTGTTGGACATTTTCACTCGAGTGGGTAACAAATAAATTCTGAAAGTTTGAACATTTAAGACCTTCCTAAACTTCAACAATTAATTGTAATTCACCTACATATTGGATTATCGGTGAAATATATTAAACGTCTTCAGCCGCTGATGGCTACATTATTAGTCTTCTGCCGGTTAATGTCTCTTTCCTCGCCAGCTTCCATTGTTCGTCCTCTTCACATCCTCTCCATTTCTCTCTCCCTCCAATCCTTCATCAGCAAAATTACACAATGACCACAAACTAGAAGATATCTACATTCCCTCTTTAATTGCCAAGGGTAACAACAAATTTTTAACATAATCAGGAGACAGATATATTTAGCAATTGGCTTATCTAGAGAATGACGATAGATTGAAATACTAAAAGGAAAAGATTGCATATTAGTCTAGTTTTAAGGCCACAAAGTCCATAACCAGCAACAACACTACAAATCGCCAGTCACACGAGTATGTACATTGTACACTATATTAGTCTGTATTCAGTAATCATAATGATATAATTCAATAGCTTTCAGGAATAAGCCTGTGACCAGAAAAGTAAACAAAATCCAACATAGAATTCTCAGAACCCGGAATTAATTAACTGAGAGAGAGGGGGAGGGAGGGGGACAGGGAGGGGAAGAGAGAGAGAGAGAGGGAGGGAGGGAGAGGGGGTAGCGAGAGAGAGAGGGAGAGGGAGAGGGAGGGAGAGAGAGAGAGAGAGAGACCTGTAAGATCCCCAGTAATTAAGACAAGAGAAGGTTCGATCATAGCCAAAGTGGGGGGCACCAAATTCTTGAAATCAAGAGCTCTATCAGGATGATGAACACTAAAATGAAGATCAGAGAATTGAACTATCCAAACCACATCATGTGGGTCATCATGCAATTTCATAAAAGCCCTTTGATTGATCTCTGATGTTGAGCCAGCACTACCTTGATTTCTTTTTTGTGTGTAAACTAACAAGAAGATCATCGAAGCTACAACAAAAACACCAATCATTTGTTTAGGTCTCATTTCTCTCTCTCTCCCCCTCTCTCTCATCTCTCTCCCCCCACACACACTATAAATCAACAGATTGTGTGTGTGAACTGGGTAGATTAAACTAGAACAGTGCTTCTGTTTTTTCTGTTAGAGCTAGCAGATAAAATAGTTTCTCTGTTTTTCAGGAGTGAACACAGGGCAGAGAAACTTTAAAATGAATAAATAGAATGAAACTAAATTATTTTTTCAACACAAGAATAATTAGACATTTTTTATGATATAAATTTCGTCTTGAACTATTCCGTCCCGATTCGCATTTCAGATTGGGTTTGGGCTGGGCCGGTCCGATTAGCATGAAAAACAGCCGTCCCACTACCAATACAACTATTTAGTTTACTTTTCATAATTAAAAATTAGCATAATAGCCCGGGCAAGGCACGGGGCGCTAGTCTGAATTGTCTTTGCGCGGTTAGGTCTGCTTGTGTAGTGTTAGGATGGTTGTTAATTTTGTATCGTGTGATATTTGTGCAGAGGAGGGTTGATTGCTCCCTGTGTACCATTTTTTCTTTTGAAACTCCAAAAGGTGTGTGTTTGTAGTGATTGCCTAATGTTGCGTAACTAATGAAGGACACCTGTGGTATGTGCAGAAGAAGGCAGACCCTCTGTCAAGAGTCTGGTGGTGCAGCCGCATTATGTGAGGCTCCTATTTCAGGGGCATTATGCCAAACTATGTATGGAGCAACCAGGCTTCACCCCATTTTTTTTTACCGCTTTACTGTTACATGTATTGATGTAGCTTGAAACAAGTTGTTGTGGATTGGTGAACCGAGTAGGCCTTCATATTTGCCCCTGGCCCGAGTGAACACAAACGTTGATGTTATTTTTTCAGATCATCCGGATTTGTAGTAATGAAGCAGATTTTGATTAGGAAAGGTTGTTGCTTCATGTCTGAGTACATGACAAGTACCGACATAGGACTAATTATTTATCTCTTCTAGTCAATCGGTCAGCCCTGCTTTCGTAAAACAGTACGTAAACATTGTCATGTACATGATTATATAAATATAAGGTATATCCCAAGTGATATGTAGTATTATTACAAACTAATATTGATGGACCAATGCATTCATCTAAAAATATATCAGCATCTATCAAATATGTTAACTTGGCGCTTTCGAAGCCACTAATAGAATATGCCAAACTATACCGCGCGAACAAATACCAGCATTGAATGCAGTATCGTTTTAGTATGAAATGATAACCCGTGGTAGGTAAGATTTGTTTTATAGGTCCACAAGAAACAAGAGTTTATATAGTAGTATTTCCGAAAGCAAACCCGTAATAGTACTCAAGTTGTTTTAAACGCACTGCGTACAGTGTTGTACCGATATAATGTTTTTGGTGACATGGGCTATCACTCCAACCTAACCCTCTTGTCCTTGTGGCCAGCGTTGACAGTGTCAGAACCGCCAGCCTCAGCATTTGAGCATTCTGAGACGCGGGTGACGGTATACTCCTCACAGCCATTTGTTATATTGTAGTTGTTGATCTTTATTTGGAATGCACATAACTTCCCAACGATGTTTTTTACTGCAGGAGGGATTTCTTCCATGTTTGTTCCCTGCAATGCGAGAATTTCGAAGTTTAGAATTTATAAATAGGTGCTAGCTGTAACCCAGCATCGTCTCATACAATATCTATCATGTTTACCTCGGTTAGTTCATTAATGAGCCTTTGAATTGGAGCCCCAATAAGCTGCTCTGCCTCTTTGTTGAATAGCGTCACAGTTGTTGTTCCAGTGTCATCCTTGATGCGAGCTACCACCCTATACCTTTAATCATTTATTGAGGCTCTGAACATTTTTTTAATTTAGTGGTTTAAAGTTTTATAAGGACTTAATTATAGCAGGGTATGTTATTAGTTTTAGTTAGAGTGTACGGGTGTTAGAAGCACGCAAGTATTGTGCTAGGGATTATACCTTTGTGAAACCGTTATGTTGTCATCGTTGCAAGCGACGCAGAAATATTTTTCTTCGGTTGGGTGCACAGCTCGGGCACATTTTGAGCAGCAATTATATAGCCATCCGTTTCCCTCCATTATTTCTGTTATTGTTGCCATGCAAAGACCGCGCACTTGCTGCATATCAACACCAATTAGTCAGCAATGGTATCATGTTATGTGTAGTATTTGGTAAGTATTTGTAATGCCCAAAATTATATTGTTTTATCCTTTACATCTTTTTCTGGTGGGATCTCGATGTCAAGGACATCTTTAATATGGAGTTGTTGGACGCTCTTTTCGTCCGCGGTTACAAATTGAACGTTTGTTGGAGGTAACAGCCCCACGCCAGCTTTCGCACTTGCTTCATGTAGTGCATTCTTCAAATCTTTGAGTGGTTTGTAATCAATATCAAAATAGGTTCTTGTTGCATCAGTGCTCGATAGAGAGGGCTTATCTGTGTGATTGACAAGGCATATATCAGTGTATGAGTATTTTTGTACTGAATAAATCGGCATGCGTGTACCTGGGAACGATTAATACTTATCCTTGAACCTTTCTCATATATTGGTTCCTTTAAAAGAATTAGGCTTGAAGGTCATAATATTTCGTGAGATACCTGAGAATTTCTTTGCTAGCAGGCCAGTAATGACAACAAATATTGGTGATTGGCCTGTGTTCTGGAGGCTCGCCTGGAATTGATATGCCCTGTCTTCCCACAATGTCACTATCATTTTCTCATTCCTGCAACGCATACAATTTATAGGGGGAGTCTATGTGTATAGGTAAACTCATTGAGCATGTGTGAATATCTTATACAACTGTATAGTAGATTGGTTAATTAATTGTTATAGTTCAAACTTCCTATTGCATTAGGGTAGATAATCACTACTAGAAATCTGCTAATACACATCAGTTAAAAACTGATGTCCCGGAGAATTGTGACTGATGTTACTGTGGGCGATGTTAAAGGTACCTATCTTTAACATCAGTTAATAATTGATGTCTATTGTTAGATTTAACATCGGTTCATACACTCTAAATGATGTATAATATACTCTTTAACATCAGTTCTGTAAGCTTGGATGATGTCTATTGTACTCATTTACATCAGTTAATAACTGATGTTAAAGATTAGTGCCTTTAACATCGCCCACAAAGACATCGCTTGGATTTTTCGCTTACATCAGCTAATAACTGATGTCTTTAGCCTTTAACATCACTTCAACTTTAAAGAAACCGATGTTATAACATTTGATTGACATCATTTCTTTATTTATTAACTGATGTAATAATATTGAATTAACATCATTTTTATACGTGAAAAATGCCAAACCAAGAAAACAACAAAATCAACAACTAAATCTTATATAAAGCAATTGTACTCTATACATCTATCAAATTCCAATTTCACCTACTACACATCCATCAAATCCAATATCGATCAACTACTACACATCCATCTAATCCAAATATCAAATACGTACTATATCCATATATTCGACAATAATTTAAAATTCAATAATCAAAATACACTAATTAAGAGTGTAAGAACTACTTCGATATAATCAAGGGTCTTCAAGGGAATATCAAGGACTACGGTCAAAATTGTATGCATATATGGATTTGATGTCTGCCATGCATAGCTAAAAAGCTATTTTCTGAAGAACTTGAAGAGTATTCTGGTGAACCTGCACAAAAGTTCACGTATTTTAAAGATGCTGAAACATTCATTATTATTAGCAGCACAAGTTTACAAAGACGAGGAAGAACAATAAATCCTGTGCAGCTGAACTTCATATACACAAATATTCTAACACAGGCTACAATAATGAAATGCCTTATTCAAGGGAATGCTGCTGGAAAATTAAATCCACATAATTAAACTCAATGAGTCTCAAATCTCTAATTCAACACTGGACTAGTACAACACAAAGGCAAGTATAATACTTCAAGAGAAAGATAAAAAAAAAATGTAAACTTACCTTTATTAATTATTATAGCACCTGAACAATTGGTATACATGCATACAGTTTTTATTATATAATGGGAAAGCTAGTATTGTTGTACATTAGTAATGTGGAATGAATAGTAGCAAAGACAAGAAGAGCAAGCTGAACAAGTTGAGAGAAAACAGAAAATTTCTCACGTGCACATTCACCGGAAACTTTCCATACCTCCTGTCCACATGTTTGTCTTCTCACTAATATTTGTTGCATTACTTTTTTCACTCTACATTTTCTTTATATAGCAACTCTCCTGCACATCCACAAACTGAAAAAGAAATTAGATTTAAGCGGAAAAAGATTGTACACGTATTGTATTATCTATGCTATTTATACTGATATTAATGCAAAACTTTCTCAAACCTCTGTTTCTATAGCCATAATATTTTTTTTTAAAAAACTAATCTAAGTTAACAGAGTACTATTAGGACATTGATGGCTATGCAAGAGATTGTTGTGCTTACAAATAGTCCAATGATATAACCAGATTCTGGACCAAAGAGTACCTCCAGAGCAGATTCAGAAGTCCCTATGTTTCAAAGATTGATTTTCATTACTCTATTTTCTACAACCACATAAAGATGAAACCACATGGAACGGGAATCAGTAAGATCAACAGAGGGCATATACTATTCTATAACGAGTTATTTGCAAGGATTAAGGTTCACTGTGAAGCCTCTTAAAAACAATCTCCAAATTCTAACCAAGTATGTTGGCATGTAGCAGAGTTTATGACAATTAGGCACTGCTCTGGTTAAAGTTTCTACAATATGAAACAAAAAGAAGTTATAGTAAATATCTTCTTGCTCGAAATAAAATTGTTTAGATAGTCTATTATCAACTTGGATTTATAACTAGGAAGCACTACTTTGACAAAATTAAGTTTTTGAGAAAATAAAAATTATCATAATTTATAACTACAATTAAGCTTAAAATCACAATAAAATCAATATTGCAGATTTGTAATCTTGTCTCACCATTGATGAAGCTCCAGTTACAGGAGCAATACCAAGATTACATGAGTAACCAAGAGGCGGTGTCCAAGCTGTGGTGCCATTGCTTTCGAAAGCAAGCAAGCTCTTCCCCATACATTTCCCTCCCATCTTCGCCAATCAACGGATCAAAGAGCCTGTTAGTACCTTTCTTCAGATGCTCTTGAGCTGAAAGAGAATACCAAACAAAACCTCTACTTCTCTCTTACCTATTTTAAACTAAACAAATATTCAACATAAGCAAACAGCCCCTAGACAAGGACCCCTATCTACATGATACAAATCACAAACACACTATCACTGCAGTAGCACAATATTAACCCAAATAACCCTAAAATTGGTAGTCCTCATATATGTATACAAGAACATCGAAATCAAAAATCTTCATATATACACAATAGCACAATATTAAACCAAAAAGCAACCAAATATAGCATGTATACACCAATGAGAGCTTACCAACTCAAGAAAGAAGCTCCCAGTCGACTAATTAAGCTCAAGCTTCGAGCACTCGGAATAGAGCAGCTAGCAGCAAGATGCACGAGGAAAGAGCTCGGGACTGAACAAGTAGGGGCGGAATCGAGGTTGTACAGCTCTTGGAGCGCCTGAACTTGGACGGAGATGATGAACGCCGGTGGAATCGATGTCGCGCGATTTCTAGGGTTCCTGAGTAGAGAGAGGCTATGTCGGGACTTTTTGTTTTAATTTGAGTGTGCGTGTGTCTGAATGTTTGTGTGTGTGTTTTATGTTTTAATTTTGTTTTAATTATGTAATCTTATCTTTTTTTATTTATATTTGTAATGTGTTGGGTTGTAATGTGTTGGGTGATTTTAATTTATGTGTGTGTGGGAGTAGTTTTAATTAGTTTAATATTTTAATTTAGGTGAATAATTATAATTTTTAATATTCATTTTTATAATTTTAAAGTTATAATATGTATGATTTGTGTATTTTTAATGTTTTCTAATATTTTAATATTAAATATATATATACATATATATATATATATATATGTATGTATGTATGTATGATTTTGTATTTTAATGATTTTGATTTATACAAATATTTATATTTATGTGTTGGTAGTTGAATGATTTTATTTCAAAGTTTTATGTTATGAATATTGGAGGGAGATGAAATTTGTTTAAGGGAGGGAAGTTAAAATTTTATAAGGGAGGCAAATTTTTGATAAGGGGGGGGAATGAGGGTGGGAATGATGGAAACTTTTTTTAAACACGTACCTTACACATCAGTTGCATAAATAACTGATGTCTAAAGTACTTTAACACATCAGTTTAAGTGAAAATGATGTTAAAAGCACTTTTAACATCAGTGGCAATTCTAACTGATGTCTGAAGTGTGATGTCTATTCCACTTTTTCTAGTAGTGAATATACATACACAGTCGTCAGTTTTTGTGTCTGTTGTCCTGATTTTCATGACATCATAACTTTATTGTCGTGGCCCCCGGGTGTGGTTACCTAGTTTTTTAGACTAAAAACATATGGGCACTTTAGTATAAGCTGGGGACCAATTTTATCTTATATTTTCAGAACCTAAATTTTGCCCATAAGTGTGCATTCAACCAAGGACATCGAGAATGTGCAGTGATTTATGTATTCAGTGCCTTTCTACACGAAAGATTTCACAAAGTTATGTTGTTCAGGTTCGCGTAATTCTGTCCAGGTCTCATGGATCAGATGTTTTAACATTTTTTCAGGACTTTCCTGCATGATTTTGTAGGATTTGTAGCTGCAGTTTTGTGCTCTTTTTTACGGAAACAGGGATCTAGAATTAAATTTCTATTGTCCGTCTAATATTGGTATTCACGAAAAAGCCACCACTCATATCAATAGTGAAACTTTTCCACCCTTCGATTTTAGTCCATGCGTTTGGCCTTAACGGCCTAGGAACACGTCAAAACATGTCCTGTGTCTTTTTTTTAAAACCCTATGTGGGCAATCTGGGCCCTAAATATTGCTTTTCATTACCAGGCATATGAGCTATAATAAAACTGGGTATGATGAAAAGTGACGCGTTCGTCGCCTAAATGCCATCCTCACTAAATACTTGTGTTTAAAACATCAACCCCTTTGCCGTTAGTTGCATAAGGTCTCCTATCTTTACTAACAATATAATGTGTTAATTGTTTAATCAGTGTGTGTTGTGAAATGTACAATAACATTCTAAGATTGTTGGCCGGAGTGTGTTGCAGACGAACATTAAGTTATGATATATAGGCATGTACTAAAAATAGTTCACATTCATGTTTAGGCAGGTGTTAGGAGTAATGTATGATAGTAGAACTCATGAAAACCTGCTGTCAGTAAGAGCCACATCCAGCTTCTCCGCTCCATTTGTCCTTTTCTCCAGCCGCCCGACGCTTGTGACCATACCAACTACATCTATTTGAAGAAGAAGTCATTGCATCAGTTTTGTAACTATATTATGAGAGATTATAACCTGCTTTAGTTGTTTACCTATAAGGTTTTTGATTTGGCCCACCAATCCTTGCACCTTGTCGAATGGATGGATCTCAAATTTGTATTGTGGAATGATTTTGTTGTCTTCTGCTTCTTCAATCTTGGTCTTATAGAAGAAGTTGATAGCCATGTCCATATCAACGCTTCTGTTGGACGCTGGTCCGGGGACGACCTTGAAATTTCAAGTATTGTAGACACCCTGTTCCTTCAGCTGAGGGAGGAGCGAGTTCTTCTGATTGTTTCGGATTATAGCCAGGACATGATCATCATATGATGAGAGCTTATTAGAAGCTTGCGGATGATGTAATAAAATGATATTTTGTTTGGAGTATAAAGTAGTCGTGTTAATTGATCTTATATAGTGTAGTAATAAAACTGAACTACTACTTTGTCGCATTATTGTTGCGAGTGATACCTGCTGATCCATGAGGATGACATTTGTGTAAAGCACCACTTTGTTATTCCTGTTAATTGCCTCCCATATCCGTCCCACCTGCACCTGGATCTTCTGAGTATCTGATTTTGATTGTAAATGCTGTTATGATGGCGTTTGTAGGCATTTTGTGAAATTCTGAGTTACTTCGTGTTTGGCTATGCTCTGGTTGTTCTGGTGGCAAGAGGTTGTCCTTATAAGTGATAGGCTGAAACCCCTGAATTCGAAGAGGCTGTTGTTTATGACAATATAATTATTCTGCATCAGTTACACATGGTTAGTGGCTTATTTTGATGTAAACAGCAGTGGCTATTTTACCAGGTAAAGTAATATTAGTTTTCATTTTGGGAACTTTGGTTATGGATTTAGTTGTAGGATGGAATGTTAGAAAATAAATTAATTCAAAGTGGTTAGTAGTTTTATTAAATAATTATATAATTTTCGAGCACGCAGTCGATAATATTATTAAATATATTAATGTTTTCCATATTATTTTTCATTGTTTTACGATTGTGGATATTTTACTTTTGTATGATATTGTACTAATAAGTATATTTATGTATTTGGACCTAGTTACGTTAATATAATAAACTGTCTAAAGTTTGAGACAAGTATCCTTAGAAACATTGTAGTTCCCGTAATGAATATTTATTTAGGATTTGTATATTTGAGGTATGATAATAATTTGTGGATGTAAAAATATACAGGGCATCAGAAATTTAAGCAGAAGTAAATACTCTTTTTATCATTTCATTTTCTCCTTATATTTCTGGGGCGCGTTTGTATGTCCACGGCGGAAGGTGTGTATGTACTGTAATTAGGTGGGATATGAAAGAGTGTAACCGCCATGCCTTTAGGGAGGATTTAATTAAAAATTATTGTATACTATCTTATAGAAGCTTGTGCATTCAGCTTTGTAATATAAGGATGCTTAGTCGCTTCTATTTCCAGAACCGAAGTTTTTTCTGTCATTCCTTTTTCGAATAAATAGTCGCCTAAAATGTGTTCAAACCGGGGGATGGAAACACTACCTCTAGATATAATATCTCTGTTTCTTAAGTCTGCGTTGGCCACTGGATTTGACGGCTTCTTTAATCTGCTGAAAGCATGGGCTCGCTCTCAAAGGCGTCACCTCATTGTGAAGTTGTCTGAGGATCTTCCTATTAGCAGTTTGTACAAGTTTGGAGACATGGGTTCTGTTTCGGATATATCCGCCTTTCATCAGTTCATGAACGTGGCTGAGGAAATGGGTATTGGTGACGCTATAGTGTATAGAAGTTGCCTCAATCTATTCTCTGGTTCTGGCAGTACTGAGGCCAGTTTTGCCGCCCTTGCTGACCTTGGCGGCCGGGGCCTTTTTTTGGCCAAGGTTGCCAACTGGATTCAAAAAAATTTATACCGTCGTCATACCAGTGTCACTGCCTTACATGGACTTGTTGATATTCATAGGGATCCTTATTATTGTCATCGGATAGTTCGTGCTCTTGCCAGTATTAAAGTGATATACTCCTCTGTTGAATCTTCTAAACTCGTGCATGTTGTCGAAATGAAGACATGTTGTCCTATTCATTCAAATGATGGGGATGACCTGTTTATAATAGATTGTATTGAGGCGGAGTTGTGCATCTTCTGTGAATTGGCTTGCATGCTGAACAGTTTTGTAAGAAGTGGTTGGGGCACATGAAACAATAATTCCCTGCGTCGTTATGGCCGTGCATTGTGGCCGAAGGAAGCTATAAATTATAAGTCAGCCTTTCGTCTACGAGTCTACTATCTAGTGTTTTATTGAAATGTTAGCGTGCAATGTAGTATGCAAGTTTGAGTAAATGTTTTAGGGTTCCGTAGTTGTTTTATGCCTTATTTGGCCCCTACGTGTTGAAGCTTAGTTTTATAACCAGTAGCAGCATAGTGTGTTCTCCGTAGTGTTCCATTATCATAGAGTCATTGTGTATACGACCTGTGTTTGTTAATGGTCTGCTTCCTTAAGTCTTTGCATGAGAGTTTATGTTATTAGTTATATATCATTTGTTATGCTGACACAAATTTTCAATTCAAATATGAATTTGCACTAAGCAGTTGTATTTGACTGAAACCTGAACACATTTTAATGGTTCATACCGAATCAGACCGCTAACAAAATTATGATAAAATAGTAGATCCAACTGAAAATAAACCGATCATATGAGTTCTGAGGTTACTGGCAGAAATAAGAAAAGAGCCAAATGATAAGTCCCTTATGATTATATTAGTCTGATGTTTGTCGCACTCAACTGACGGAAAGGCTATGCCTGTAAATTCAAAATAGTGTATAAGATTACAATTGTATTTAAGCTGGAAATGTGAGATCCTGATTAATCTGGTTAACAGGAAGAATTACACTAAAAACATGTAGCAGTAATCTACCAGGATAGCTTGCTCCGATACACAGACATCCTTGTCTCACTCTAGAAACAAGTAGCACTTTTCCCAGGATATGAGCTTTAAGTCGAAGCACCAATTGAGTTAACCAAAATAATTTTGGGGGCCTTGGATGTTTAATTAACCAAGTGACTTGTATTTTTTATCAGAATTTTGAATTTATACGGTTTGATATCGAGTTATAGCTTAGTTGGATTGTGTTTCAGCGTATTAATCATCTTTAGTTCACCTACCTGCCACTTCAGTATGTCCCTAAATCGCTGTTATCAATATGGTAGTGTCTCTGACTCGATGAAAAACCCTGTGATGATCGATAATCCACAACCCATCATTTATTAATATGTTCATTGTTAAATATGCCATGTCTTGTATTACCTGTCCATAGGCAGTCTCCTAATATTTGGATGCTGACTTTCATCATCAAGCGTCACTTTCCAGCTTTGCTGCTTCTTGAGATTAATTGCTGCCTTCGATTTTCATTGTTTTTATGTTGCATCCGTTTCTTATTTGTAAGCTAGTCTCTCTACTTCAACTTTTGTGATGAATTTCTGGATGATCATGTAAAGGTATTTTTCGAAAAATGTCGTGGTGGTTGGTTTGTAGATATGCATGAGGGTGGCGGAAATGGGGAATATTTCTTGGGGTTTGGATTCTTGATAAGGAGAAAGAAAGGTGTTTATAAGGCTCCCCAGGGTTGTGAGCAACTGGTCAAGAAACTTACAGCCTTAGATTTTGACCTGTTTGTTGTTAATACACTATTCTGTTTTGCTTCCTTGTAGCAGTGTATGTTTTGTTGGACACATGGTTTTCTTATTTTACATCTTGCCAAATGTTTTGTATTCTACTTTTTGTAGATAAATTGCTATAGAGGTGTTTTATGTTTATCTATGTTTTTGCGTAAGGTCTTTCTAGGTAGGTGTTGGCAGCTTGGTGTATGCTATTTTTATAACAGGTGAATTGCCATGTGATGTACAACCTTGTGCCCTGCTTAAAACTCTGTGTCATGTTTTCTCGAGGTTCTTTATCACAAATAATGTTTTGAACATGATATTATAATGCGTTAGAAAGGATTTTCATAAATATCAATGGACACACAATCTTGTTTCCATAATCTTGGCAATCATATATTTAGGCATTATATTTGTGAATATTTTGTCAATCTATTTATTCACTAAAGTAATTGTATTTATGTAGCTCAA
This sequence comes from Daucus carota subsp. sativus, assembly GCF_001625215.2. NCBI lineage: Eukaryota > Viridiplantae > Streptophyta > Magnoliopsida > Apiales > Apiaceae > Daucus > Daucus carota. The sequence goes on from NC_030389.2 coordinate 30,142,714, forward strand.
ATATAATAGGATTTGTAAATGTGGTGAGGGATGTACACTGAAAATGGAACGAAAATTATACAAATATATATGGACGATCCAGGGCGAATAATGTGCGGCGCCTTTTGGCTGTATATTAGTAGGCGATTATCACCAATAAAGAACAGTTGAGTTATAAAACTCATTGATTTAGCCATAATTGCCCTTTATTTTACCAGCGGCCGTTTTGGATAACGCCCGTTTTTTTTATGTGTACCGATAACTAAGCATCCATATCCGACTGTGTGTATATAAGGACTCGTGTGTGTGTGGGCTGATTCTGCAGATTGCAAACAGGGTTTTGGTTCCAGCTGCGTATTATACTTTCTACACCATGGATGCTGTGCCGCACAATTTAAACAATATCCCTGTTGATATGGTCGTCTGCATCTTGAAGACGGTGTTAGCTGGGGGATCTTTTGAAGATTTTTTCCACTGTTTTATGGCATGGTGTCAGAGTCAACGGCGTTGTGTGATTATTCAGCTTCTCCGTGCATATCCCCTTCAGGAGCTGTATAAGTTTTCACGCGTTAACAGCCCCAATGAAGTTGGTTATTTCTTTCGTTTTTTGTTTATTGTGTCCAGGTTAGAAATTCCTGGAGCGAGGTGTTTTGTCCCATGCAAGAATTTAATATGCGGAGTTGGAAGCATTGACGCACAGTTAGATTCCCTTCTCGTTCTATCTAATAATGGTGATTTCTTTTCCAAATTAGCGTGGGTTGCATTTCAGTTGTTGTACAATGGTGGTGATAGTGGTTTTGTTCGAAGCCGTGTTCGCGAGCTGTTTGCCTATCCGCACTGTCGGAGTTGTGTTTTAAAAATGGTCCCCTACCTTGAATTTCTTGCTGCGGGTGAGCCTGTTAATCCATTGTTTATTAGTCGAATAGCTGACATGCGTTGCAAAACCCATCTTGTCACATTGTCTGCTTCTGAGGGTGATGAAGTAGAAAGTGTGGTTAACTGTGATGCATGTAACATCTCTGTTAGGTCCAGATACGATTGTAGAAGGGGGGGGGGTTGAATACAATCGATACCAAATAATCGCGGAAGATAATCTGATTGAATATAACTTGTTAATCAGATTATAATTAACTAATATAACAATGTTTGAAGTCGTTATATAATTAATATGGTTCAGTTTTAATGTCCACTAAAAGTTCGTAGAATAAATTCGACAGGGTACATTCTAGATTTTAGTGATTAAAACAACCGGGTTATCAAAGCACAGAAAACTGTGAATATAACGATCAAGCAAGTTACGAACAACTTGAAAGCTTTACAAATGCTTTGAATTACAAAGTGATGAACACTAAAAATGAAGAATGCAAAGCCATATTTATAGGCAAAGCATTTGTACTTGTAAGACAATTGAAAGACAAGACAATTGAGAGTAGCAAAGACAAAGTGGCAAGGGCAAGACAATTTTGGATTGCCTTGCAAGCACAAGACACAGCAGAAAGACAATTTTATAGCTAGCAAGACAATTCAGAGCTCGGTCAGACAATCTCCATTCGGTCAGACAATCAAGGATTGTCTGGGAAGCCACAGACATTGTCTTGCAGACAATTTACATCGGTCAGACAATGCCTAATTGTCTTGGCAGAATTGTTCTTTCAGCCAGACAATCAAAGATTGTCTTGCTGATCATCATTCGGTAAGACAATCAACAAATGTCTTGCACGCCTCCTGATTTCTTCGGTAAGACAATCAACAAATGTCTTGGCAGTTGATTCAGGAACTTAGTAAGACAATTGAGATTGTCTTGTAAGTTACATAACATTCGGTAAGACAAACTAAAGAGATTGTCTTGCCGAATCCTTTACAAATTAACAAGACAAAACAGATTGTCTTGATGCCAAAATGTAGGTGATTGAAATGTAATTTGACATATATTTAAAATAGAAAATTATCCACTTAATTAAGTTAATCATATAAATTCATAAATTAAATTAATTCGAGAGTGAATCAACTTAATAAATAAATTACATAATTAATATAATTATTTATGAAGTGAAATAATAATCTATTAAATATTTAATCACCCATTCTTCAGCAGAATTGCTTCCCGTCTTCTTTAAACATTAATAACTCCGTCTTGATCAGTCGAACGAACGAACCATCAAATCTGCTTGACTTCAAATATTTAATTTGAATAACTGATACACAGATGTACTGTCTGGTTCATCTGTATCTAGTTAAATCAAATATTCTTTGTCAAATAAACATTAAGAAATTGATTTGTTCGTCGAGTCTTCGTCTTGTAAGTACATCTTCATTAAATAGAATCTTCTGATAAAATAAACTATAGAAACTTTATATCTTCTGAACTCCTGGACGTGCCACAAAAGATTATTTGAGCACTGAGGCTTGAACATATTAATGAACTTCTTTCAGTGGTGTGCAGCAGCATCCTGGAATTTATCTGGCATATAATTCCCATAAATCATTTGACGTTCTTCGTACGAATTCCGTTGACTTGCTATTTACTGAGCTTTCTTATCTGAATTGAGTTGTATCTCTTTAAATACAAATAGGCTGAACATATGCCTTTCAATCTCCCCCTATTTGTTTGTTAACATAACATGCAAATTTCCTAGAGGATAACTCAACTAACAGATAAGACAAAGATTTAAACAAAGGAATGTAAATAGCAAAAGTTTATGGCTTGCATTGAACATTAAACCATATTCATAATAGATTACAAAAGGATGTTCCTTGAACATATCTAACAAATATCCTAATCAATCTATTCACTCAGAACGAGTGACTTCTCCTTCTTCAGCATCTGAACAGTGAATAATTGGAGTAGAAGGCTCATTCTGAGTAGGCTCTTCAGCTGCAGTGGATTCTCCACGCTTCTTTCTTTCACGAGCCAATGAAAGATGAAATTGAACCTCTATATCCACAGGGTCTTCGATGAAATCTGCTGGCTGAGATTGGTTGATATACTTCATCTTCCTGAAGTATTGTTGAATATTTCTCCTTGTGCAGTAGTTTACAATCTCAGTATCAGCATCAGCTTTGGCCTTAGTAGCGAAGCCCTTGGTACGTAGAATTGTTGATACAAGAACCAACTGACTAACATCATACTTAAGAAGATGTTGGTGGTCCAGGTAGAAGGTTCCAAACTTTCTCTCGTGAATGAACTTGACACAGTAAGGCTTTCTGACAACTTGTGGACTGTTATGAATAGCACAATCCATAAGTCTGTCACGAAGGAGTTCATTCAGATTTGAGCTGCGTCTGATCTTGTTACGAATCACCCAGATTTCAGTTAGAGATAGAAACTTGAATAAATCAATTGAAACCCTGAATGTTCCGTTTCTCTGAGTAGAAATAATGATCTCCCATTCATTGAGAAGATTCTTGACACCAATAGTTAAATATTCTAACTCGAGAGCAAGAGCACGCATAAACATATCTTCATTAGGGTTAGCCTCTCTCAGGTCATAAATGAAGGATTTGAACTTACCATCATTGAAAGGTTCCCTTTGAGGTCCAGAGAGGATTTGTCTTGCAATATCCCAGCTTTCACCAACTTTCCTGGAGATATCCTCTCTCTTTTCCTTGCACTTGGCATCCCACAGTTTCTGTTTCTCCAGCTTGACCAACTCATCAGTTGTCCTCTTTTCATCCACCAGTTTCTGCAGTTCCTGAAGCTTTGCTTTGCTAGCTTCATGTTGAGCTTTAAACATTTTGACCTTTTCCATGTGCTCAGGGTCCACAGACTGGTCTTAATTGAAAAGAAAGCCTTCCTCGAAACGACCTTCTTCCTCAGCTTCAAAATAAGCAGAATCAAATGCATCATCATCATCAACATCTTCAGGAATATTGTCATAATCCTGATTAGTGAAGATGTTCTCAGTTTCAGGCATTTTGCCTTTAGATTTGCTAGCTGCAGAAGAATCCTTTTTACTTGCTCCTTCTCCACCCTTATCACTCCTATCAGTATCACCACCCTTATCACTCCTATCAGCAGCATCAGCATTGCTGTCATCCTTATCTTTGTCATCCTTATCCTTCTCCCCCTTAGTTGAGGGATCCTCTGGAGTAGACTGAGATGTTGACGGATTGATCTTTAAGTGTTGAACAACTTGAGCCAAAGTTTGCTCCAAATTGTCAAGCTTCGTCAGACAGAGCTCCTGAGTTGTATCAAATTTGTCCATCCTAGAGTGAATGCCCCGTACATGATCATCCAATTCCTTTTTCAGAGAAGTAAAGGATGGATCACCAACTTTCTCTTGCAGAGTCACCAGCTCTCCACTTCTGAATCTTGCATTCTCAGCATTCAACCTTTCTATCTCAGCTCTCAGAGCAGCCATTTGTTCCTGTAACAGATCTGTGTTGGTGTGTGCGCTCACCTCACGAACACTCAAAGATTTTTCACTATCCTCTCGTGTATGTGTTTCGCTCGGTGTTTGCCTGATTTCACTCGTAGTTTTCACACCGTCACCAGAACCTGTATATACAACCATAGTCCCCTGAGATGGAACCGTAGGAAGTGAAGGAACAAATTGTCCTTCAGATGCCTGTGAAGGCTGATGTACTTGCAGGTTGCCAAGTAGATCCTGATCCAAAAAGAAAGAGTGATCAGAAAGATTTTCATATAACATGTTTTGAAATTCTGTGCTCTCTCTAAGTGAAGAATCAAAAGACACAGGTTCAGTGTTTACTAGCGTGAGTGCTAGTTGTGTGCTTGACTCTTTACAGGATACCGCGGTCGGACGGCCAATTTCAATAAATGCATTCTGTGGAGAGAATGAATCTAGAGACTGTATATTTACCGTTTCAGTGTCCAAATCCTTTTGGGAGGAAATGGATGCAGCTGCAGTTGTCTCTGGTTCTGCCACCCTTTGCTTCTTATGAGACAGAGCTGCGGGATCTCGTAAAAGTGCACTCCCACTCCGTTTCCGGGCTACCTTTCTAACAACAGGGGTTGAAGTAGTGTTGTTTGAAGTGTTTGATGAAGAATCAGTAGTTGAAGCGGAAACATCAGCTTGGATATGAACCTGGGTGTTTTCAGGTTCAATGCTGGGAGTCTGGAAATCAAATCCAATATCACAATCATAATCTGCAATATCAATATTAAAGGTATCGGTGAGATTAGAAAGTACCTGAGCTACCTGTAAATCAGCCCTGAAGTCCTGTAGGCCAGGATTGATAGCAGAATCAGCAGGCAGTGGCTGAGAGGTTGATTGTGGTTGAGGAATGGTATGTGTATGTGTAGGTGAAGGTGTTGGTTCAGATTGAGAGGGAAGAATGGAGGCTTGTTGGTCTGGGAAGAAGTTGTATTATGGAGGGGATTGGTGTTGAGATTGGTGAGGAGAATTGTATGATGATTGGTGAGGTGATTGTTGTGGTGAATTGTAAGGAGGGTTGTAGGGAGAGTAATGTGAGGATTGGCTGGATGACTGATAGTCTTGAAGTAGTTGAAGTGGTTGATAGTTTTGAGGAGGTGATTGTTGTTGCGGTTGTTCTTGTTGTTGAGCTTGTTGTTGAGCTTGTTGTTGAGCTTGTTGTTGTTGTTGTGGTTGATATTGTTGTTGTTGTAGTGGTTCTGGAACTTGTACAGGTTGAAATGGAGCACTGAATTGCTCTAGCATGAAAGGAGTCACCACCAGTGGCACATTGTCATGCTTTTTCTTGTTCACCAGCCGGGTCTGGATCTTGGCACAAGTCCTCTGAATAGGAACAGCAGGAGAATCTACGTACATGTGCCTATCAGCATCATCCATTTTATCATTCATGAATAACATCAGAAACCTGGGGTAGAAGCATTCAACTTTCTCATTCCTCTGAATTGATCTCTGTGTAACAGACCCCATCTTTCTGATAATCTCCCTCAGCAATATCTTCCCAAAATTGATTCGACGGTTATAAGCTATGCTGAATCCAAAGATTTGCAGCATTGAAGATATATTCCCAAAGTTCTTTCGATTAGTGGGAGCAAACACCTTGGCAAGGGTGTCAAAGAACACATCCCATTCAGCCTTCAGATTTCCCTTTGACATCTTTGGGAGAAAAATCTGACCTTGATAGTGAATATCCTGAAAGAATTGTCTCAGTTCATCCTCTGAAGGGTCTGGCTCAAAATTGTCCCTTGGAAGTCCTAAGATCCGGTTCACATCATCGACAGTGATTACAATACGTTTCCTATTAGGCAGATCCCCTATTATCTTGTAATTCTCCAGAGTCGTAGAATTGACAGCATTTGAGTAGAAGTCAAAAAGAGGTTGCAGCTTAATCGGAATATCTGCAGTCAGTGCCGTACTGACTAAACTCTGTCTCGAAAGAAATCTGACCCAAGTCCGGAATCTATCAGAGCAATCATCAGGGTTGAGGCTGGCACAGTAGTTAGTCTCAGCAATCACAAACTCTCCGGCCATTTTTAATAATTAAAAATTGAATTAAGCGAGAATTTTTCAACTAAAATGTGAATTCTCAAATGTCTCGCGAATTTCAACTAATAATTAAAACTTGATTAATTAATTAATAATTCGAAATATTTGGATAATATCGAATTAAAAGTTAATTAACTTAAATGGCACTAAACAATTAATCCAACTCAGCCAAACACGCCCTTAGGATCAAAAACCCCAAATTCAACTAACTTCAAACCAAACGCAGCCTCTAATACAAATAACCAACTAGCCAAACAAGCCCTTAAATTGAAATAATCCCCAAAATTCTTAAGAACCCTAACAGCAAGTCGATCCAAAACAGTTCGCAGCACAAATCAGAGGAATCGATTACACGGATAAGCACAGCAAACGTAAACGTTAAAACTCGAGTAATCACAGTAAAGTGGCTTGAATTCCGATCAAAATTGCACGAGGTCAGTTCGAAATTTTGGCAGAGGTTCGACTGTAAGTAGAGCAACAACACAAACCAAGCAAGCTTATGAGCTTGAAATACAAGAATCCAGCAAGTTTTCGACAAAAACTTGAAAACCCAGATCAAGTGCGTGTATATATGTATGTATATGCAAGGGAAGAAGACGAACTTTGGGCAAGACAATATAAATTGTCTTGCTCAATTGTCTAACGGAGGTATATATACAGGCACTGCAAGACAATAGCGAGTGAAGTCTCGGTAAGACAATTTTGAATTGTCTTGCCGAGACGAAGCAATGCTTTTGAGTGTAGTCAGTAAGACAATTTATTGTCTTACCGAACTGGGCGAAAAATAAACTGAGAAAGACAAATTGATTGTCTTGCCGTGTCAGCCATACGCGTAAGACAATTAAATTGTCTTACCGAACAGCCAACCCAAATCAGTAAGACAAACGAAATGTCTTGCTGAAATTAGAAATAATATAATATGATTTTTGATTAATTTAAAAGATAAAACATTTTGCAATTAAAATCAAAAATCTATAATAAAAACAATACTATATATTACACAAATATTTTGTAAATTTCAACTTTAATTAAATATAAATACTTATGACTTTAACTTTAATCCAATAAAATGAATTAACTTAAAATCAAATATTTATGCTTAATTAATTTTGAAAAATACAAAATAATTACAAATAATTATCTAAATGCTTAGGGAATATTACAGGGGAGTGTATGAGCACTTAGAAAATTACAGACTAATATACAAACATGCATAATTACTCAGAATATTATCAGATAACATACAGAAAATCATATAAAATCTAATAATATAGATATAATTATACAGAAAATTCACAAAAAATATACAAAAACATATAATGCATATGAAGAATATATACAAGAGAACTATGTCATATTTAACATCCCTAATTCACAAACCAGCTTAGAGAAAGTGGATTCATCCAGTGGTTTAGTGAAGATGTCAGCAATTTGCTCAGTCGTGGGTACAAAATGTAACACCACTGTACCATTCATGACATGTTCTCGTATGAAATGATACATGATATCAATGTGCTTGGTTCTTGAATGTTGAACCGGATTGTTGGAAATGGCTATGGCACTTGTATTATCACAAAATATAGGAATTTTGTTTACTACAACACCATAATCATTCAGTTGGTTCTTGATCCACAAGATCTGAGCACAGCAGCTTCCAGCAGCTATATACTCAGCTTCAGCAGTAGAAGTAGACACGGAGTGCTACTTCTTGCTATACCAGGAAACCAACCGACGTCCTAGAAATTGACAGCTTCCAGACGTACTCTTCCTATCAATCCTGCATCCTGCATAATCAGAATCTGTATAGCCGGTTAAGTCAAAACCAGTATTCTTAGGGTACCAAATACCTAATCCAGGTGTACCCTTAAGATATCTAAAGATTCTTTTGACGGCTATAAGATGTGATTCTTTAGGATCAGCTTGGAACCTAGCACACAAACATGTTGCAAACATGATATCTGGTCTACTTGCAGTAAGATAAAGTAAAGAGCCAATCATACCTCGATAGCTTGTGATATCAACTTTCTTACCAGATTTATCCTGGTCAAGCTTTGTGGCAGTGGCCATGGGTGTCTTTGCCGGTGAAGAGTCTTCTAGATTGAACTTTCAAAGAAGATCTCTGACATACTTGGATTGGCAAATGAATATTCCATCTTCCTTTTGGCTTACTTGAAGACCAAGGAAGTAGGACAGCTCACCCATCATACTCATCTCATAGTTACTCTGCATCAACTTAGCAAATCTCTTGCACAAGTTATCGTTAGTAGAACCAAATATAATATCATCAACATATATTTGTACAAATATCATATCCTTATCATGCAATTTGTAAAAGAGAGTTTTGTCTATGACACCTCTAGTAAAATTGTTTTCAATTAAAAACTCAGAGAGAGTGTCATACCATGTCCTTGGTGACTGCTTGAGTCCATAGACAGCTTTGAATAGGAAGTATACAAAATCAGCAAACTCTGGATTTTCAAAGCCAAGGGGCTGTTCCAGATATACTTCTTCTTCTAGCTTTCCATTCAGAAATGCACTTTTCACATCCATTTGATATACCTTGAAGTTGGAGTGTGCAGCAAATGCAAGAAATATTCTGATGGCTTCAAGACGAGCAACTGGAGCATAGGTTTCATCGTAGTCAATTCCTTCTTCCTGAGAATAACCTTTTGCAACCAGTCTGGCTTTGTTTCTTACAACAATGCCATCACCATCTAACTTGTTACGGAAGACCCATCTAGATCCAATTGTAGACTTTCCTTTTGGTCTTGGAACCAGGGCCCAGACTTCTTGTCTCTCAAATTGATTGAGTTCTTCTTGCATGGCAAGAACCCAATCAGGATCAGCAAGTGCTTCATCTATTTTCTTTGGTTCTAATTGTGAAAGAAAACCAGAGAATAGACATTCATTTGTCGTAGCACTTCTAGTCCTTACACCAACATCAGGATCACCAATAATCAGATCAAAGGGATGATCTCTGCTCCAAATCCTTTCCCTTGGAAGTTGTGTCCTTGATGATTCAGCAGTATTATCATTAGGCTGATGTGTATGACTAGTTGATCCACCAGCTCCCCCTGAGTTGTTGCCAGGTTGACTTGATGATCCACCACTGGCATCAGTGGAATCTCCAGCATTATTGCCATTTCCTCCACCATTGCCTGGATCATTATCATTGTTGTCATCTCCTGTTGCAACCTCAGGTGGTATATCATCATCTGAATCAGAGTCTGGATAGTTGTCAAACTTCAGAGACTCAGATGGATCAGCAGATTGTAGACTTGGAAGTTTAGTGTCATCAAATGTAACATTGACACTAACTTTTACTGACAGAGTATCAATTACAAAAACTCTATAAGCATTATTTGTATAACCAACAAAAATTGCTTCAGATGCCTTTGGCTCAAACTTGTTCAAGTTCTCTTCACCATCCTTGAGAACATAACACTTGGCTCCAAAGACATGAAGATGTTTGACATAAGGTTTCTTGTTGTTATACAGATGAAATGGAGTTTTCATATGATCCTTGTTGATCAAAGTTCTATTCTGGGTATAGCAGGCAGTAGACACAGCTTCAGCCCAAAAGTACAGAGGAAGCTTTGCTTCAGCAATCATAGTCCTTACAGCTTCGATCAGTGTACGATTCTTTCTTTCGACGACTCCATTCTGCTGAGGAGTCCTTGGTGCTGAATACTGCCTTCTAATTCCCTTTTCAGAGTAAAAGTTGATTAGAGTTTGATTTTTGAACTCAGTTCCATTATCTGATCTTACAGCTTTTACAGGAACACCTTTTTCCAACTTAACCAACTTGATATGATCAATTACTGTCAGGGGAGTTTCATCCTTAGAAGCCAAGAAGTAAACCCAAGTAAATTTTGAGAAGTCATCCACAATAACTAGGGCATATCTTCCTCCATCAATGGATGCAACATTCACAGGGCCAAACAGATCCATATGCAACAAATGAAGTGGATCTGTAATGGTATTGATGGTTTTGCCTTTGTGAGATGCTCTCTTCGCTTTTCCTTTCTGACAAGCTTCACAAAGATCATCAGTTGAGAATTCCAGGGAAGGCAACCCTCTCACTAGATCTCTCTTGACTAGAGAGTTCATAGTTTTGAAGTTGAGGTGTGAGAGCTTCTTATGCCATAACCAACTATCTTCAGCAGACGCTTGATAAGTGGTATTTATACACACTTATAGGCCTTCATTTCCACTTAAATTGGTTGATTGTACTTAAGTGTTTAGTGTCTTTTGATGTGTTTTTATTGTTTTTCTGTGCAGGTCACGAGTTGAGGTGATGAAGTGATTTTCTATCATTTTAGGTTGGTTTTGGTGCATTATTTGCAAGAATAGAGAATTGTGGATTCATCGCGACTTGGGATTTTGTGGGTATATCTTCTACAAACCCTCACGAGAGCACACTCGTCCACTAGAGCTATCTAGGGGTTTAAAGGGCTTGTTGCATATGCTAAATGCAACCGTGATCACCTACGGAAGTGGTACTAGAAGCGAGGAAGGACATGCACGCGAGAACGAGCGAGAAACGAAGAAACGGAGCTGCCAAGACAGACAGTAGCGCGCCCGCGCTACTTGTTAGCGCGCCCGCGCTACAGACTGCTGCAATTAGCGCGCCTGCGCTAGTTTAGCGCGGCCGCGCCCAACAGAACTTTCCCGGGCCGATTTTTACAGCTTTTCTGATGGATTTTCGCAGCGGTCGAGGCCCGGTTGACTTGGTCAATGTAATTTAATTTCTCGTGTGTAAAACCCTAGCCTCCAAGTAGTTTTAGAGTAGTAGAATATTGTATTATTCAATTTTTCTCTAGTAATCAAGCACATTATCAGTTTGTATTGGATCGTTCTTCGCGAGGAAGTGACAGTTTCGAGCGAGATCGTGAACATCAATTCTGTAACGTGTGATCTTTATAATTTATTCAAGCATTTTTATTCCGTTTAATTCTTGTCTTTTATTTATCATCTTTTCACTAGAACCCATGATGTCGATTAGTTCGATTATGAACTAACCGCCTTCATGGGATTCTAATGGATTTATCGATGTAGTCTAGTAACGAATATTAATTATGTGATTTTGTGACGTACGTTGATTTCTTTGCATGAGCCGTGCTTATTCTTCTTAGAAGCGTAGCTAACTTCTGAGTTGTTTGTTAATTCTTTCTGAAGCGAGAGTGGATGATTGAATTTAGAACTATGCCATGTAAACATAGGATTATGTGAATGAAACATAATTTGTGGTAGACTTGAACTATTTTTATCACCCTGTGTAATCACGATAGATGACTTGCTATTAAACCTCGCTGCTTACACTACCGCTATAGAGATATAGGGTCTGAGCTTTGTTGGTGTCCATGAGATTTCTGTCTTAATTGCGGATTTTGATTGGTATGATATGTGTGCAACGAGAGTTGGCATGTATTACTTCCGTGTTGTCTGATTAGGATCAACAGTCGCATGTTAATCAGTAATTTCAATTCTAGATGAATTCGATAATGAAGTTAGAATCCCATGTGTTTTCCTATTCTGAATTTGATTAGTAAATTTAGTTATTAGTATAAAAGAACCCATCCTTGTTAATTGTCTTGGCAGTGAAAATTGATCATACATTGTTGCATAGGTGCGTATTCTTAATTCACCAGTCTCTGTGGGATCGAACTTAATATATTACTTGTGATCACGTGCGCTTGCGTGTAGATTTCTGCGAACAAGTTTTTGGCGCCGCTGCCGGGGACTCGGTGTTAATTAATTAGTTTATGTACTTGTCATCAGTGTGCATTAAAATTCACTGACTAGGATTCTATTCTCTTCTCACTTTTCTTCTTTTCTTTATTTCAGGTACTTGGATCGCGTTTATGCTAACACGTTCTCAAGCTCGTAAAAAAGCAATTGATTCATCTTCATCTTCGTCTTCTGATTCTGAAACAATGACAGAACCTGAAGCACAACCAGACAGTAAGGCATTGAAGGATTTCTCTATGCCAAAGATCGATGATATCCAGTCAAGCATTGTCAGGCCTGCAATCGCAGCCAAAGCCTTTGAAATCAAACCAGGAACTATTCAAATGGTCCAGAACTCGGTACAGTATGGGGGTTCTCCTACTGAAGACCCTAATATGCATATACGGAATTTTATAGAGATCTGTGACACTTTCAAATTTAATGACGTCTCTGATGATGCTGTGAAGCTAAGACTTTTCCCATTTTCACTGAAAGATAAGGCCAAGGGATGGTTACATTCTTTACCATCTGGTTCAATTACTACATGTGAAGATCTAGCTCAGAAATTTCTTACTAAATTCTTCCCCATGGCAAAGACTGCTGCGCTACGAAATGCTCTATCTCAATTCTCTCAACAATCAGGAGAAACATTCTGTGAAGCCTGGGAGCGGTATAAGGAGATGCTAAGGAAGTGTCCCCATCATGGCATGCCGGATTGGATTCAAATAAACAGTTTCTATAATGGTCTTGGACCTCAATCCAGACCTATGCTTGATGCTGCTTCTGGAGGTGCGCTATGGGCTAAAAGTTATGAAGAAGCTTATGATCTTATTGAAATGATGGCTGCTAATGAATATCAGAACCCCACTCAAAGACTCACTCAAGGGAAGGTAGCCGGAATTCTTGATCTTGACGCATCTACAGCTATTGCAGCTCAACTTAAGGCTCTAACGATGAAAGTCGATTCTCTGGCTCACCAAGGAATTCAACAGCCAATCTTAATTTGCGAATTATGTGCTGGTACTCACGCTACTGATCAGTGTGCCATTTCTAGTGAATCAGCACAATTTGTGAGCAACTTTCAGAGAGGTCAACAGCCTGCTCCAACTACTTACCACCCTAACAACCGAAATCATCCGAATTTCAGCTGGAGTAATAATCAGGGTTATGTAAGTCTAAATGTAAAGACAACCCTATCTGTTACATAGGGATGATAACTCAACAATAGAACAGGACAAGTAAATAACACTACGCCTGCACCGGAATCGGAAGATACGAAGACAAAGGTTGAAGAAGCCATCTACAGTCTTGAAGGAATAAGTTCACTGGAAGAAGTTCATTAATATGTTCATGCCTCAGTGAAGAATAAAGATTGAAGTATTCAAGATTGTGGAAGCAATGAAGATGTTGTCCAAGTACTCGAAAGATTTCAGTGCAACCCCTGAAGCAAGATATTTCTATATATCTTGGTTGGTTATTTATAATCAACAAACTGAAGCATAAACTAACCCGGAACCGACTGATCAATGGTTGCTGACAAAGACGGTACAATGTTCAACTTCAGTGTTAGTCGCTTGTGAACCAGACCAGTGCACTAAGCGTCAGCACGTACGGAGCTTTGCAAAGTATTTATCGATCGAAGAATTGATCCAGTCATATCAAGTCATTTGTTCCAAAGCCAAGTCAAGCCAAATGCCAGCTATGCCAAAGCTTACTGCTCAAATGCCATATGTCAAAGCTTCCACAGAAAGCCATATCAGGAAGTGACATTTTATATATGTGTGCACTTATATATTTGTATATGTACAAATATAATTATATATGTATATATGTATATTTAATTAAATATAATATATATAATATATATGTATATATGTTTTTAAACATATGTATATGTATATTTATATGTATATATATTTAAATAAATATATATGTATATAGTATATGTATTTATATTTTACATAAACATTTATATATTTAAGTGTATATATATATATATATTATATTATGTGCATAAATATGTGTATATTTATATCTATAGATAATTATATATATATCCCTATATATATTTATATTTATATTTACATATAATTTTATGTATATTATATATATTTAAATATATGAGAATATATTTAAATATATGTATATATATATATATTACTATATGTTTATATAAATATTATTTATATACATTTATATATATATATATATCTTTATTTATACATATATTTATATAATATTATGAATATAATATAAATATATGGATGGAGCAAACTCAAGTCAATCTCAGTCAAAGGAGTGATAACAAGGAAAGCTCTTACTATGTGAGGAACAACATTTGACCGAAGTCAACAGCTCTTCCTCACTTAGAAAATTCTCTAAGTACATCACAGTGAAGACATAGCACTCTTGAGGCGCAACCTTTGACCAAAGTCAAAGTTCGTCCCCAAGAGATGAGAGATAACAGGGGAAGCATTACAATGGTGGAGCAAGTTCATATTTGCCTTAGAATTTCTCTAAGTCACCATATACCTCTTGCACACTCTATGGCGCAACATTTGACCAAGGCGCAAGGTTTGACCCGGGCGCAACATTTGACCCAGGCGCAACATTTGACCCGGGCGCAACATTTGACCGGTCAAATGTTGCTCCTCTACTAACAACTCTTGGCACTAACCCTTTGTGACTTAGAATAATTTCTAAGTCACAACTCTACAAGGGATGCACTATATTGGAACAACATTTGACCTGGTCAAATGTTGCTCCTCTAATCAACAATCATGGCGCAACTTTTGTTACTGGAATTATTTCTAAGTACCAAACAGAGGAGCAATGAAGCGCAACATTTGACTTGGTCAAATGTTGCGCCCCAAACCAACATCTCCTGGCACCAATTCAAGTACTTGGGAGTTAGATTTATTTTGTTAAATCGAATCCGTCCAGGACGAACTCAAGTCGTCCAGGACGAACTCGTTAACCATGGTTAGTTTATGAAAGCCTATAAATATGTGATTGTGGTTCTCACAATTTACATCATCCTTCGGGATGAAATGGCCAAGTGCTCTGCACGGCTACTCCCACTATATATACACTCTAGTCTAGCTTTGTAATAGAAATATTCGTAGCGGTTAGAGTTTGTAATATTGAGAGTAGTGGTCATTGTAGCCAACCTTCGGGTTTGGATTTGTAGCACCCTTCGAGGTATTTATCAATATACAGATATACCTTGGAAAATATTGTGTGTTGGTTTAATATTTTCATATCCTCAGAAACCGACCCAATAAATATCCGGAACACGAAACCCATTACAGGACTGCAATTTATTTATCCGCAAGATTCGAAAGAATTTTAAATTGTAGTGAGTATCGTATTCAACCCCCCCTTCTACGATACTTTGGACCTAACAATTGGTATCAGAGCGAGGTTGATTGATATACAAATCAGGATCCTAATCGTACGGAAAATCAAGAACCTAGCTTTTGATATTTGATTAGGGGAAATGTTCTTCCGGTTTGTGTTGCTGAATTTGTCCGTAGGCCTAAGCAAGGAAAATCTGTCGGATACTGAACTTTGGACCGGGACTTATAAATTTATACTTTAAATTTTAATAAGTTTATTTTATAAATTTGACTTAATTTATTTTAAACTTATTAATTGAGTTTATTATGAATTAATTAAATTTATCTTATAAACTTAATTAAATTTACTTTATAAACTTTACTAAATTCAATTATTAAATTTGTTTAAATTTATTTTAGACTTGTAAAGTTTACTCTTAGACTTACCAAGCTTATCATAAATTTTTATAAATTTATTATTTAAATTTGTATAGTTTATGATTTAAATTTAAGTTAAAATCTAGAATATAAATTTTAGAGGATTTTAACTGATTATGGATATAAGTTCAAGTTCAAGGGTTCAATTTAGTTTGTTCTGGAAGCTATGATTTAATTGGAGACGAGACACTTGAATATTTTCAAAAATTAAATTTATCTAATAAATTTTAATATATTTACTAAATGAATTTGAAATAAATTTGTTCTAAACTTATTCAGTTTATTATGAATTTATTTGAATTTATTTTTTAAATATAATTAAATTTACTTTATAGATTTAACTAAGTTTATTTTATACTTTATTTTCTTTCATATTTTAAAACTTATTTTTAAATTTATTTTCTTTATAATTTAAACTTAGTTTAAATAATCAAGTGTCCCGTAACCTTTTTAATTATTCTACTCCAAGACAAATCAGATTGACATTTAGTTGAGACAGATCAGGCTGACAGATTACAAGACAAACACCGGGCTTTCAAATACCAGATTCTCAGAACCGGTAATGGAAGTACATTGATGACCCAATCCAATTGATTACTCAAAGGATTATTAGAAGCAGTTTTTCTATGTTCAACAAAGCTGATTGTGATTCGAAGAAGATTCTATTGAAGACTGATTGGACACTATTGACAGTGAATTTGAAGAAGGTACTTCAGGCCTTGATCTGAGTAATTACTCCGACTTGATTATCAGATCACCAGATCAGGATGGAAATTTGCTACATATGCAGTGAAGCATCTTTCTAGGGCTCGGAATGTCAACTTTGAATGGCACCACTGGTAGTAGGAAAAGAGAAGTTTTTACGGACGAATCTTCAAGGGATTTCAATATAACTCAGTGATTCAGGGAAATACAATTACACAGTGAATTGTATCAATGCTAAATCCATCCAGAATCAACTGAACCAAAGACAGAGAACTGTGGAGGTTTAAGGATATAATTATCGAGTTACTACCGCACCAAATCAGTTTCGTGCATTTATGTCAGAACCTTAGGATTGAACAGAAGAGTTTGTAACTGCTGAATTTAAGGAAGCTCAAGTCGACAAAAGTTAACACTTTTGAAGAATGTGAGGACAGAACTTCAAGGATTAGCATAACACTGTCTGAGAGGTTTAGTCATGTCAGATTCAGATGGAATCCATTGGTTTCAAGTGGAGACTCTTCAAGGTTCAGCTCGACAGGTTGTTTGAAAACTAAGTTGGTCAGTACACACAATATTGATTGGTATCTTTAGCAAAGGAGGGTTGCTATATATATCGAAGCCTCGACAAACAAGGATGATAGGGCTTGTCTGAAATTCAAGTGGATGTTTTGAAAGAAACATCACAACAAGTTCTTATGCTATTCTAGGAAATGTGTGAGCTAGATCAGTTGCTGATGAGAAGGATGATTATGGTTATCTGGCTATCCTAGCATTCTCTGAAGATGACTCAACTCGCACATCTCAGGTACGAATTCTTTCTAACTATGCAAAGCATGTTATAAATCTCTGAGTAGAATTGTTTAACACATAAGCACAAGCATGATAGCATCACAGTAGATAATGTTGAACTAGTATGCTAGATGACTATTCTGGTAACTAGGATTGATGATAATCTTGTGCATGTGTCTTTAGCAGATTCTTAACATGTGTATGAATATTTAGGATTTGATTATTTGCAATGGTGAGATTAGAAGCTTTCCTTTGGAACACGACGCTTAGTTTTAGGGGTTATGATCCTAGCATATATAACTTTGTTAAAACACTTACTTTCAGATTCCCTAGTTTAACTAGATTTGCTTATTTATCTGTATTGTTTGTTAAGGATTTTATTTTGTTCTATGATGGAATGTCTACCTTGTGTCAGTAGAACTTTTAGAACTTCATGTTAGATCTAAAACTGACTTTGGTAATAGAGATAGAATAATGCCATATGACAACAGATTGGGACTAGTATGAATTGATAATGTGATCATTAATTTCTTGTGTCTAATCCATATGCTTTTCAAAGATTATTGAATATATGTAATTCTACTTGCTACCTGTTGCACATGTGTTAATTGGTTTAAGTAACGAGTACTGAATCTTCTGAATTGCATAACTGCCTGTCTTGCTCTTGTCTTATCTTTGATTGGTTGCCATGTGTATTCAACATCATGTCTGTTTATTTTCATGTCATGAATGCATGTCTTTGTACTTGCATTGATTTTAGAAAAGCATGTTTGAGAATCACATTAGGGCAATGTCTAGATAAGAATTAGCATGTTAAGGTTACTTCTGTTGTTACCACTGTTAAAGAAAAATCTCTAATCCATCCGGACCCAGTTATGTTTGGGGACCATAGAACTCTTTCCATTTGTGATTGCAGGTTACATATGATCCATATGATTTTTGGTGCACTCTGTTTGCTGAGTAGCTGAAATCATATGATTCACAAAAAGTACCCTGTTAGCAAATGTGATTGTGTGAGCAGTTCCGTCAATAATCTTTGAAAGATGACAACAAAGATTCTCTTACGGGACATGCCTGTTTTCCTGGAATGTCATCATGGAAGAATATCTTTCTTGGAAGAGTCAAAGCACACAAATTCCTAGTATCAAACGGTTCTCTGACAAAGGACATTATGTCAGTTCATGGAATAGTGTTTTATCTTAAATCAAGAAGGATGTGAATATTGCTCGTAGCTAATATGGAACTTCAACTGAAGATGGAGTGAGCTGTTTTGATAGTGAAGCCTCATCAGATGAGTATTAGCTATGGCACTTGAAGCTCTCAAACTTGTATGTCAAAACAAGGAGCTCTTTTTATTAGTAAGAAGAGATTTGGTGAGAGGACTGCCTCATCTGGAATTCATTATGGATGAAGATTATGAGGTATGTCAATAGGGAAGTCAAAGGAGCATCGCACAGAAGCAAAGATATGATCAATATTGCTGAGCCGCTTCAGATGATACGTATGGATTTCTACGGATCAGTTAATGTCATGTCTACAACAAAGCCAAATATCTTTTTGCGAAGATCATTGACTACTCTAGATTCTTTCGTGTTGTTCGTATGTGTTCGAAGGACAAGACGTCACAAATGAAGGTTGATCAAGATGAACCCTGATCATTGATAAATCCAGAAAGACACCATTCTTGTCAGTGGCCAATCAGAAGCAAACACTAACTCTTGGTATGTGTTTGGAGGAAAATGCCTCTTTGCAAGTCTTGCATTTGAAGCTCAAAGAATATTTTCCTCGGCTACTCAATGGAGTCTACAGTCTACAGGGTGATTGTGATTAATCAACATAAGGTGATTGTAAGTCTGGATGGGACGTTGAACAACACTTTGCTCCAAGCTGTTAAAGGTGATATTATTGGTATAATGATGATTCAGATCCAAGCGGAATCTCTTTGCAAGGATAAGGATTATTAAAGAAATCTCAGCAACAGCTTAGGGGGAGCATTTGGTAGATCCACTAGTCAAACTCAACACCACACAAGATAAACAGGACATATCAAGAACGTATCTGCTTAGACAAAGGGTTTGGAGTCAATATCATTCCCGAGTTCTAGTTCTTAAATGTTCCTAACGGTGAAGTGAAGACTGGGAGAGCTATTGTGAAAGGATGTTATTTCTTTGAGTTTCAATCTGAAGTGAAACTTGAGGAAGATTCAGAAGCTCTTAAATGGATCCAGATTGAGTGATTGCACAGCAAGATGATCTCAATCAGTTTGAAAGCAGATTGTGCGGATTCTAATACCTGGCCTAATGACAATTTGGTACTTAGTACTTGTCGGGTATTTAGATTCCAACTGGATGTTTTTGGCTCTGTTACGAGGGACAAGCCAAATTTGGTTGCTTAAGAGTTAATTCAAAAGAGAAGGTTACGAAGATGATGGAAATAGAATCTTCAAGTTTAGGACTCTACATCTTAGGGGACTCAACGATCTTCATGATTGAACTAAAGCACTATTGACGAGACTCGGGTTCAGGATATTACAGTGAGCTAGAGGATGAAGCTTCATGCAACATTTCAAGGACTTTGCAGTTGCAGATCCAACAGAATTTGTATGCTCTTTCTTCACCAGCTCTCTATGAGTTGTTATCCAAGACCTGATGATAGTCACGGACATGGTATGACTTCTGACTAGCATATTATTCTAATATTTGTTTGCTAGAGTCATATTTGGTATCCAAATTATTACCTCTCATGATACAAGGCACACACAATACAACTATCTGTGCTGTGATACCATGATTATATTATATGTGGAGTAACGTCACTTGTGCAAGATAATTGCTAAGTGAATGCAGATTAGTGATATGATGAGTTTGTTGGAAAGTTGCAATTCTTTATGGTCTTCTAGTTAGCCTAAAGAATGATGGCAATAAAAGGAAGTCAAGGATATTTTAAATATGCACATTTTGGAAGATTTTAGACCTGCCAAGACTTATGCCAACAACCACTGGACTTGATCAGTACAAGAAAGGTACATCAACTGAAATGTCAATTCTCAGAGGCATTCAACTCATCACTTTACTCAACTGCAAGTGGATCACATACTATATTTTCTATAAGGTACTACTTCTTTCTGAGCATGTCTATTGTATTTCTTGAATGAATTCATGAGTATTAATTTGTCTATACATAGGACTTGTGAATTTATTTAAAATCCAGTACCTCGTGCTTTTTGCTATTTTATATGATTGCCATGTTTATTGATTTGCATGCTTAGATGGTGATTATATGTTTTAGCATGAGTATTTGTTATTTCAAATTATTTAAATTGTGTTGCATGACAATTAAGTGACTTATTTGTTCATGATTTAAATGATTAGAGATGACATGAAGCATGACTTAATTATGTTATCTTTCTTGATCTGTACCTCTTTAACAATTGGTATCTAGTAGAACTTTGTCATAATCAAGTTGTGATATCTGTATTTGTGAACATACTTAGGATTATTTTCTAGGTTGAATTCATTTTTATAGGTATAAAATCTGAAGCATGACTTATTCGTTTCTAGACTTGTGACTTGTATAGTAATTGGTATCTAGTTTGAATCTAGTTAAAATTTAGTCATGATATACTAGTATTTGTGGAGTTACTTAGATTCTCTCTAGGCTGAATCCAGTTATATTAGTGTATATACTTGAAGCATAACTATTTGTGTTGGATATTTGATGATTTATTAATTGATATTTCATTTCATGTCTAACTGCATATAGTTGTGATACTCTTAGTGTTAGTGATATTTTTTGCATGCTTATATGTAGATCACTAATATTATTTGTTAATATTTTTCTGCGAGGAGTTGTGTGCGTTCACGTGTGTTTAGTGATTATTTGTATAGGACTCGTGAACTTTTCCTCAACATTCCCTCGGGCTTGCGAATATCTTTGTATGATTTTCATGATTTTAGTTGTTATATGCTGATCTGATAATTATATGATATTCCGTAAGTAATTATTATTTTATCTTAGTTAAATTGTGATCCATGACAATTATATGCCTATTTGTTTCATGATTGACTTTGATAGAATAATAGAAGCATGATTAATTCATTTTTGAAATCTTTAATTGGTATCTATTTTTGATGCTTTATTGATGTTTTATTTGTGAATTGATTGTGATGTATTGGCACTGGTGAAATATTGTTGCATATTTCTTAAAACCACTAGTGCTAATATATTTTAGGTGTTTAATATTCTGAGTACAAGAGAGACAACCAAAATCTTTATTCTGTCTTGTATTTATGTTCTGGAATGGTGAATTTCTGTCAAGAAATTTCCTTATCAATTGATTTCAACAATTGGTATCCACTATTCTATTTCATAAATATTTCTTAGCATATTTTGCATCTATACATGTAGCGTCATAGGACGAGACATTGATTATCTTGTATTTGTGTACTTGGTGATCTCTGTCACTTGCAACGTCTGTTTTGACGATGTGCTAGTATGAGGCCTTTTCACTAATTAGTGTGGCGAGTGCTTTATACACTGTAGCGCATAAATTTTCTTGTTTCCTTTTTAAAATTGTAGTGAGAAACAGGAGTCTGTGTCTTTTTCAAAGACAAGTTCATTTAAACCTTTTATGCATAGATTCAGACTCTTGTACTCAAACCAGTTTTTAATGGAAAACTTTGATTCTTTCATCGGTTGTGATTGTCATTCTTTATGCAAATCATTTTTACAATCACAACTGATTCATTTTTCCTCAAAAGATTAAATGCAATTGCTTTCATTCAAAATCATAGATTTTCTAAAATGCATTTATATCTCTTTCTGTTCTTTGGAACTTAATCAGCCTCTTGGCTTTCCTAGATAGTCATATGGTTGAAAACCAACAATCTTTATCCCAGACTATAAAACCAAATTCAGAACACATCTCAACTTTCCCCTGGAGTGATAAGGAACTTATTAGACTAGAGGTCAATGAGGGAGAAACTGTACTTGTTACAGCAAATAAGGATGTGAGGGATATAGTGTACCCACAGCTCTACCTCTCAAGAAGAAAAGGTGTTTTTGAACTTGAGGTAACTGTTGCTCATCTGTATTCTCCCAAAAGAATATAGAGCTGAAAAGGCAATAAAACAGTCTCTGGAATCATTCTCTCAACAGGATGAGTCCATTGAAATTCGTTCATCAGCCAGAGCATCTTGTATTGAGTCAAGCACATCATCAATAATCACTCTGATGAAGAGCCTAAACAAAAAATCTTATGAACACAATACAAGAGAGTGCACAGTAAGGTTAAAGGTTTTGTTCCAGAAGCAACTTCTTCATTTACCATTTTACGGTAGATAAGATGGTTGATGCCTTTACAGGTGTAAGGAGGAAACGAGGATCTCAATTGCCAAATCTTCAGGATTCTCGTCTCCCTCCCCAGATAAGAACAGATCTGGATCCAATCGGAATGGATTTCCTATTTATAGGAGATCGGCAACTCTCTGACTATGAGTCAATTTATTGATGAGTCAGTTGAGGATCGAGGATTTACGAAACCCCATTGCACCGCCAGTGACCTCTCTTGAAGGGGCTTTGGTGATTTTCTCATGCAGGTACAGAAGACCATATTTTGAGTGCCGAGAGAAACACTCTGAGCCAAACACTGAGAGTTAAACACTTGGTGAGATTCTGAGAAGATTCAGTGAGATATCAGAATGAGAAATATGTGAGCATGAGTGAGTGCAAACACATAGGATTTTGAGAAGAGTGAAACACTTGTGAGGTACATATAATACTATTTGGTATCGAAAACTCACACGTTGTTGAAAGAATTGACGGAAGCAACTATAGTTCATTCCATTTCACGGTGTGAACTTATGGTTGATGATTCACTTGAATCAAGTGTCTTCACAGACATTGAGGAGGACTTAGGCCTTTGCCATAATTAAGCCTTTGTCTAACCTCCCAGAGCAAACAACTCTGGATCCTTAATTGGATAAGCCACTTAGTGGTTGGCAACTTGTGGACTATGATTCAGATTTATCTGATGAGTCTACAGGGACTGGGAATTACGAACTCCCATTGCACCACCGGTGACCCCCTTTAAGGGTGGCTAAGGTGATTTTCTTGCAGGTACTCAGCATTTTGGAAGCTCAGTATTTGTGTGGAGGGATACACTTACAGAACTTGTGAGTGACACCCTTACCCAAAAACCGAGAGAAAATTGAGTGTTGAGTGATACACCTGCAGAACATTTTAGTGAGACACCTACTAATTACCAAATTTATACCTAAAGACAAAGTGGATGTTGTTACTGGAATGTCAGTTCTTACTCATTACTTTTCCGTTTGGAACCTATTCTTTCAGCATAGGGACCAACCCAATCAAAGTAAACCCTTCTTCTGAACTCTTTCTTCGACCCCAGCTTTAGCGTTGTTTAGTTCTCTATGGGGAGATTATCTTTTGGTACAGGAAGTATTGTACACGTTCCTTGACCTATTTGATACCACATATCCTCGGAGGATTCCACAACTAAGGGGGAGAATATATTTAGGGGGAGAATATATGAAAGGGGGAAGAAAAAGTAAGTTAGCTTTCTTTAGTTGTCTACAACTAAGGGGGATTAAACTACTCTTTAGCTGTGTACTATTGAGGGGGAGATTCTTCTTTCAACTAAGGAGGAGGATTGATCTTTCATCTAAAGGGAGATAGCTACTTATCACCATGGGGAACCTGATCAAGGTAACGGGAGGAGATGTATTTATTCTTCAGTAAGTGGTAGACATGAACTTATTCATTACCACTGAAGAATTCATTGAAGCTGCTGATTGTTCTTTGCATAATGGAATGTTTTGAATTCTCTTCAAGACAGACTATGAGGATTATCTGGCAGGTAAGCAAAAACCAGAGAAATGAAGGTGATATGCACATCTGTTATTTCTATTCATGAAATCTGGAAATGTATTATATGATCCAGAAACTTTGTAGCATTATTTACTAGTCCAGGACTTTACTTTTTCTAGTGTTAGTTGAGTTATCCTCCAGAGGATTTGCTTGTTATGATTAACAAACAAATAGGGGGAGATTGTAAGTCTAAATGTAAAGACAACCCTATCTGTTACATAGGGATGATAACTCAACAATAGAACAGGACAAGTAAATAACACTACGCCTGCACCGGAATCGGAAGATACGAAGACAAAGGTTGAAGAAGCCATCTACAGTCTTGAAGGAATAAGTTCACTGGAAGAAGTTCATTAATATGTTCATGCCTCAGTGAAGAATAAAGATTGAAGTATTCAAGATTGTGGAAGCAATGAAGATGTTGTCCAAGTACTCGAAAGATTTCAGTGCAACCCCTGAAGCAAGATATTTCTATATATCTTGGTTGGTTATTTATAATCAACAAACTGAAGCATAAACTAACCCGGAACCGACTGATCAATGGTTGCTGACAAAGACGGTACAATGTTCAACTTCAGTGTTAGTCGCTTGTGAACCAGACCAGTGCACTAAGCGTCAGCACGTACGGAGCTTTGCAAAGTATTTATCGATCGAAGAATTGATCCAGTCATATCAAGTCATTTGTTCCAAAGCCAAGTCAAGCCAAATGCCAGCTATGCCAAAGCTTACTGCTCAAATGCCATATGTCAAAGCTTCCACAGAAAGCCATATCAGGAAGTGACATTTTATATATGTGTGCACTTATATATTTGTATATGTACAAATATAATTATATATGTATATATGTATATTTAATTAAATATAATATATATAATATATATGTATATATGTTTTTAAACATATGTATATGTATATTTATATGTATATATATTTAAATAAATATATATGTATATAGTATATGTATTTATATTTTACATAAACATTTATATATTTAAGTGTATATATATATATTATATTATGTGCATAAATATGTGTATATTTATATCTATAGATAATTATATATATCCCTATATATATTTATATTTATATTTACATATAATTTTATGTATATTATATATATTTAAATATATGAGAATATATTTAAATATATGTATATATATATATATTACTATATGTTTATATAAATATTATTTATATACATTTATATATATATATCTTTATTTATACATATATTTATATAATATTATGAATATAATATAAATATATGGATGGAGCAAACTCAAGTCAATCTCAGTCAAAGGAGTGATAACAAGGAAAGCTCTTACTATGTGAGGAACAACATTTGACCGAAGTCAACAGCTCTTCCTCACTTAGAAAATTCTCTAAGTACATCACAGTGAAGACATAGCACTCTTGAGGCGCAACCTTTGACCAAAGTCAAAGTTCGTCCCCAAGAGATGAGAGATAACAGGGGAAGCATTACAATGGTGGAGCAAGTTCATATTTGCCTTAGAATTTCTCTAAGTCACCATATACCTCTTGCACACTCTATGGCGCAACATTTGACCAAGGCGCAAGGTTTGACCCGGGCGCAACATTTGACCCAGGCGCAACATTTGACCGGTCAAATGTTGCTCCTCTACTAACAACTCTTGGCACTAACCCTTTGTGACTTAGAATAATTTCTAAGTCACAACTCTACAAGGGATGCACTATATTGGAACAACATTTGACCTGGTCAAATGTTGCTCCTCTAATCAACAATCATGGCGCAACTTTTGTTACTGGAATTATTTCTAAGTACCAAACAGAGGAGCAATGAAGCGCAACATTGTTGAAGCGCAACATTTGACTTGGTCAAATGTTGCGCCCCAAACCAACATCTCCTGGCACCAATTCAAGTACTTGGGAGTTAGATTTATTTTGTTAAATCGAATCCGTCCAGGACGAACTCAAGTCGTCCAGGACGAACTCGTTAACCATGGTTAGTTTATGAAAGCCTATAAATATGTGATTGTGGTTCTCACAATTTACATCATCCTTCGGGATGAAATGGCCAAGTGCTCTGCACGGCTACTCCCACTATATATACACTCTAGTCTAGCTTTGTAATAGAAATATCCGTAGCGGTTAGAGTTTGTAATATTGAGAGTAGTGGTCATTGTAGCCAACCTTCGGGTTTGGATTTGTAGCACCCTTCGAGGTATTTATCAATATACAGATAGACCTTGGAAAATATTGTGTGTTGGTTTAATATTTTCATATCCTCAGAAACCGACCCAATAAATATCCGGAACACGAAACCCATTACAGGACTGCAATTTATTTATCCGCAAGATTCGAAAGAATTTTAAATTGTAGTGAGTATCGTATTCAACCCCCCTTCTACGATACTTTGGACCTAACAGGTTATAATCAACCTCAACAAGGATTTCAACAGGGACCTAAACAGTATAGTCAGGCTGGAACTTCACAACAGTATGCACCTAAACAGCCATATCACCCTCCGGGATTTCAGAATCATGGGCAATCAGCTAACGAAAGGTCTGGCATGGAAGAGCTAAGGCTCATGTACAAGAGTCAGGCAGTAACTTTAAAAGCCTTGGAGACACAAGTCGGTCAGTTAGCTAATGCTTTACTAAGCAGACCACAGGGGAATCTCCCTAGTGATACAGAGGTACCAGGTAAGAGGGACCCTAAAGAGCAAGTCCAATCCATTACGCTGAGATCTGGAAAAACTACAACAGGGCCTACCTCAACATTAGTACAAGATCAGGGTGATGAACCGCAAGAAATTCCAGCAGAACTTCCTTCAAACACAATTGGAATCAACCCTACTGTTGAAAAAGATAAGGCTATCCCTGCAGCTGCTCCGGTGTCAAAACCATTATATCCACCACCTCCATTTCCTAGGAGGTTAAAAAAACAGCAGCTGGATAAGCAATTTGGTAAATTCCTTGAAGTGTTCAAAAAGCTTCACATCAACATCCCGTTTGCTGAAGCACTCGAGCAAATGCCTAGTTATGCCAAGTTCATGAAGGGTATTCTCTCAAAAAAGATAAAGCTCGAGGAGTTAGAGACAGTGGCTTTAACGGAGGAATGTAGTGCTGTGCTTCAACAGAAATTACCACCTAAGCTGAAAGACCCGGGAAGCTTTACTATCCCTTGCACTATTGGGAAGTTCTCTTTCGATAAGTGTCTGTGCGACTTGGGAGCTAGCATCAATCTGATGCCTCTATCTATCTTCACACAACTTGGCCTGCCAGAGCTCAAGCCGACAAACATGTCTTTACAGCTGGCTAATCGTTCGATCACATATCCGAGGGGTATAATTGAAGATGTGCTAGTCAAGGTTGATCAATTAATATTTCCAGCCGACTTCGTGATTCTTGACTTTGAAGAAGACAAAAGGATTCCTATCATCTTGGGTAGACCCTTTTTAGCTACCGGGCAAACATTGATCGATGTCCAAAAAGGGGAACTTACAATGAGAATACAAGATCAGACGGTCACGTTCAACGTATTCAATGCAATGAGATTACCAACTGATGAGGAATCTTGTTTCAGTATGGATGTACTTGATTCTACGGCAGAAACCAATAGCCAGCGGATTTTACAGAATGATACATTGAAAGCAATCCTTACCAATGATGAAGAATTGGACAGTGAAGAAGAATTGGAAGAAATCTATCATCTTAACTCATCACCTTGGCGAAGGAATATTGAACCACCTGTCGAATCTCTTGGCTTGGAAGAATTAAAGGAAGATCACAAACCACTACAACCATCAGTGATCGAAGCACCTAAACTTGAACTTAAACCGCTACCGGATCACTTGAGGTATGCTTTTCTTGGTGAACGTTCTACTCTTCCTGTTATTATTGCAGCTAACTTGTCAGGTGAGGAAGAGGAAAAACTTTTGAGGGTGCTAAGGGAATTCAAAACAGCAATTGGGTGGACTATAGCTGATATCAAGGGAATCAGTCCATCATTTTGTCAACACAAAATTCTCATTGAAGAAGGAAGCAAACCTTCAGTGGAACAACAAAGAAGGTTAAATCCTATCATGAAGGAGGTTGTAAAGAAAGAGATTCTTAAATGGCTCGATGCAGGTATCATATATCCAATTTCAGATAGCTCATGGGTGAGCCCAGTACAATGTGTGCCTAAGAAAGGAGGCATGACAGTAGTAGCCAATGAAAAAGGGGAACTCATCTCAACTAGAACTGTCACTGGTTGGAGGATTTGCATGGACTACAGAAAGCTGAATAAAGCTACAAGAAAGGATCACTTCCCTCTGCCTTTTATTGATCAGATGCTTGACAGGTTGGCTGGCCATGAGTTCTATTGTCTGTTAGATGGGTATTCTGGCTATAATCAGATTGCTATTTCTCCGGAGGATCAAGAAAAGACAACCTTTACATGCCCTTATGGTACTTTCGCATTCCGAAGAGTACCTTTTGGCTTATGTGGTGCACCAGCCACTTTTCAAAGGTGCATGATGGCAATATTCTCAGAGATGATAGGCATCAATGTGGAGGTATTCATGGACGACTTTTCTGTATTTGGAACATCTTATGACGAATGCCTCACGAATCTTAGAATGGTTCTTAAGCGCTGTGTAGAAACTAATCTGATTCTCAATTGGGAAAAATGTCATTTCATGGTGCAAGAAGGAATCATATTGGGGCATAAGGTATCTGCCAAGGGACTAGAAGTCGATAAAGCGAAGGTGGAAACAATTAAAAATCTTCCTCCACCACTTTCAGTCAAAGGCATCCGAAGCTTCCTTGGTCATGCAGGTTTCTATCGGAGGTTCATCAAGGATTTCTCAAAAATTTCTAAACCTCTTTGCAATCTGTTAGAGAAAGACATTCCATTCAAATTTGATGAGGAGTGCTTAGAAGCATTTGAAATCTTGAAAAAGAAGTTGACATCAGCACCTATCATCACTGCACCTGATTGGAGTAAACCATTCGAATTAATGTGTGATGCCAGTGATTATGCTGTAGGAGCTGTACTGGGCCAGCGTACAAGTAATGTGTTTCATGTTATCTATTATGCCAGCAAAACATTAAATGATGCACAATTGAACTACACTACTACTGAAAAAGAACTTCTAGCTATTGTCTTTAGCTTTGAGAAGTTCAGGTCTTATCTTCTTGGAACAAAAGTAGTGGTATATACTGATCATGCAGCCATTCGGTATCTCATCTCAAAGAAGGATTCTAAACCAAGACTAATTCACTGGGTTTTATTACTCCAAGAATTTGATGTGGAAATTAAAGATCGGAAGGGCACAGAAAATCAGGTAGCGGATCATTTATCCAGACTAGAAGATCACAGCAAACAAACTACCGACAACACTCTAATCAATGAATTCTTCCCAGACGAACAGTTGTTTGGAGTTGAGGCAGAAGAGCCATGGTTTGCTGACATTGTAAATTATCTGGTGAGTAAGGTCATTCCTCCAGAATTCTCTTATGCTCAACGCAAGAAATTCCTTCACGATGTAAAATGGTATATTTGGGATGAACCCTTTTTGTTTAAACAAGGAGTCGATCAAATTCTCAGACGGTGTATCCCTAATAATGAAGTTGAGGGAGTTTTGCGCGAGTGCCATTCCACTGGTTATGGAGGCCATTATAGCGGAGAGAAGACAGCAAAGAGGGTACTTCAAGCAGGTTTTTACTGGCCAACTCTGTTTAAAGATGCTCATCAGTTCGTGTTGGGTTGCGATCGTTGTCAGCGTACAGGTAATATTTCTAGGAGGAATGAAATGCCTCTTAAAATGCTCTTGGAAGTCGAAATATTTGATGTTTGGGGTATTGACTTTATGGGACCGTTCGTTTCGTCTTGCAACAACCAGTATATTCTATTAGCAGTTGATTATGTGTCTAAATGGGTGGAGGTGAAAGCTCTACCTACAAATGATGCTAAGGTGGTCTTGCAATTTCTTCAAAAACAAATCTTTACCCGTTTCGGAGTCCCCAGGGTCATTATCAGTGATGAAGGCTCTCATTTCTGCAATCGGAAATTCACAACCTTGATGACGAGGTATAATATCAATCACCGGGTTGCTACTGCTTATCATCCTCAAACGAATGGTCAAGCTGAAGTGTCTAACAGAGAGATCAAACGCATATTGGAGAAGGTGGTTAACCCTTCTAGGAAAGACTGGTCCTTGCGATTAGACGAGGCTGCTTGGGCTTATCGAACAGCTTACAAAACACCATTGGGTACTTCTCCATTTCAATTAGTGTTTGGGAAAGCTTGTCACTTACCAGTAGAGTTGGAACATAAAGCTTATTGGGCACTAAAGAAGTTGAATTTCGACTTACAATTAGCTGGAGAAAAACGCATGATGCAACTCAATGAGTTGGAGGAGTTCCGCCTACGTGCTTATGAAAATAACAAACTCTACAAAGAGAAGGTGAAAAGATTGCATGATCAGCGGTTGATACAAAAATCTTTTGTAGTAGGACAATTAGTTCTATTATATAACTCTCGGTTGAAGCTGTTTCCAGGGAAACTCAAGTCACGCTGGTCAGGGCCATTTACAGTCAAGACGGTATTTCCCCACGGTGCGGTAGAAATCTATGCAAAATCACCGGATGAATCATTTAAGGTTAATGGTCAAAGGTTGAAACCTTACTTTGGCGGAAATGTGAATCGTGAGGTACAAACCACGATTCTTCAGTCAGAATCGGATTAATTCTGGACTTCACGTCGAGCTAACGACGTTAAACAAGCGCTTCGTGGGAGGCAACCCACGCATTGGAACCATTCTGTACCATTGTAAACCTCAAAAACACAAAAATCGAGAAAAATCGGCCTCCGGTGTCAGACACTAGCGCGCCCGCGCTAGTGTCCAGCGCGCCCGCGCTAAGTTGCACAGCGCGCCCGCGCTACACTTAGCGCGGCCGCGCTACTGACTGCCGGGGTTGGCGATTTTTCTCCCAAAAATATTTTCTTTTCGTTTTTAAAAGCCCACAATCCTAATTTTGCATGCCTAGCCCGAAATACATCCCATAAAACCCTAACTCAGCTCTCCAATCCTTAGATAAACACAAACCCCATCTCCAAATCCCATTATAATTCTCTAAACCCTATTTATATATACACATCCATACACACAACTACCTCCAATTCTCTCAAACCCACTACACACAAATCTCTTGCAACTCTAAATCTCTATCAATGGCACCCAAAAGAGCTCGAAGATCACAAGGACCAAGCACCCAAGCCCCTACATCTAGCGATTCTTCCTCGATGGGTGAGGTTGAGTTCACTTCCGATGGTGCACGAACCGAATTTCAACGGCTTATGAATAAGTCGATAGTTAAGGAGAGAGGATTCTTACCCACGGCGGAAGATGGTGAACTCTTGAACATGATTCAAGAACGGGATTGGGAGTCTTTTTGCGAGGCTCCGGAGGCGGTTCCCTTGGCTATTATTCGAGAGTTTTATGCTAATGCCAAGGAGAATCGCGATGGATTCACGGTGGTGCGGGGAATCCGTGTTGATTATAGTGCGGAGGCGATCCGTAGAGTTATTGGGGGGCGTGCCAAGCGCCGTAATGAAGAAGATTGGGTTGTTGAGAGGATCGGGCGTGCTAAGCGCCGGTTTGATGATGATCCGATAGATTTTGAGCGGTTGGTGTATGATATGTGTGTGCCGGACACGACTTGGAAGATGACTGCACCTCCTTTGCCGGCACATGTTTCGTTTCCAGCAGCCGCGTTGAACCGGTATGCGAAGGCGTGGAACGCCTTCATCTGTGCTAACATCATGCCATCTTCACATGGGCATGAGGTGACAGTGGATAGAGCTATTCTGCTCTTTGGGATTGTCTCGGGCAAGTATATTGATCTGGGACATGTTATTCATCAGGGGATTCTGAGGTTCTTACAGGGAGGAACCACTGGTGCCATTCCATATGGCACAATTGTTACGAAGCTCTGTCGATCGAGTGGTGTGCGTTGGCCAGCCAACGAGCAATTACAGTTGCCGGCAACACCTATTGATCATTCGGCGATCAGTCGGATGACAGAGTGGGATGGAGGAGTTCCCCACCCTCGAGGCCTCGGATACATATATGATGAGATGCCAGGGGGACGCCCAGCATTTGTGAGGAGGGAGCAGACTAGAGCTTCTGGAGCTGGTACTTCTCAGACGAAGAGGAGCTCCGAACCGATGGGAGATGTTCATTATCGCCGATTAGCGAGACGGATGGACACCATGCATGACATCCACCAGAGGTTTGCGTTTGATTTGACACAGGCTCTAGGTAGTGCTTTTCAGGCACAGGGGGTCACAGTTCAGTGGCCAGTATTCGGAGCGGGGATGCAGTATCCTCCACCTGATTCACCTCCTGCAGAGGAGGGGGAGGACTCGGACTCCGAGTAGGTATGTGGGTGCTCTAGCCTTTTTATCACTTTCAATGGGGACATTGAAAATTTTAAGTTTGGGGGTGGTAATCTAAGGAAGAGCATATTATTATAATGTAGTTTATTATTGCATGTGTTAGTTAGTTC
Source organism: Daucus carota subsp. sativus (assembly GCF_001625215.2). Lineage (NCBI taxonomy): Eukaryota > Viridiplantae > Streptophyta > Magnoliopsida > Apiales > Apiaceae > Daucus > Daucus carota. The sequence goes on from NC_030389.2 coordinate 30,175,558, forward strand.
ATGTAGTTCACGTTTATTTTATTTTGCTTTGATTATTTCTCACGTTTTTTTTTATTTTCTCACGTTTTCTTTCTAGTTTTCTCATTTTTTTTTTATTATTTTACATGTTTAGTGGTAATTGTCGTAGTTAGTATCACGAGCATTTGCATGAATTATGAAGTTAAGCCAAGTTAATTGCCTATGATGAGTTATGTACGTAGTTCTTGATTAGTAGTTTCAATTGCAATGCTAGGTTAGTACTTGGAAATTGCTTGTGTTGGAAATTGTAATTCACATATGTTCTTGAGATAGGATTTAGACGAAATTCCATGAATTCTAGGATTGAATTGAACACCCTTCAGCTTAGGTCTGTGAATCTTAAGTTTGGGGGAACTGAGGAGTAGATATGCCTTTCTAAAAAAAAAAAAATATAGTAGTAATAAATTCACTAAAAAAAAAAAATAAGTGGTAGAATTAACTAGGTTGAGCTCATTAGTACTCGAGTAATTAAGTCTGAGGGGACTTTGTGCCTAACAACCTAAAGCCCTTCGTGGTTTGGGATTGTTGACCCAACGCTCGCTACATGGGTACTAGTGCATAAATCTTTAGGGATCTCAACCATTGCACGGTTAAATAAACCACTAGAATAGAGTGAATAATTGGTGTGTGAAGTCTTGTGGTGTTCGTAACGCATTTACACTGCGAAGCGCTCTGACCTTAGACCAAGCAATTAATCACCAATAAAAAAAAATAAAAAAAATAGTGAATAAAATAGAAGGGTGTGGACATTCTTTGGGACCTTGGATTTTAGTTGGACTTGAGTGACGGGGTGTTAGTTTTAAACTTTTACGATTCTTGATTGGGATTCTGTGGGAATAGTAGTTTTTGTCTTGTCTCAATAAAAGAGCATGCTTGCACACACGGGCACTCCACACTTGTAAATAGAAGAGTAATTAACTTGGTAGCGAGAGAAGTGAAATTCGAGAACATTAGCACAATCTGAGGTATTATGATTGGCAAGGCAATTACTTCATAGTTTACTCATTCATCACGTAGTTGCATTCACGCATTGCATTGTATTATTGTATAGTGTCGTTGACGCTTGAGGACAAGCATCAGTTTAAGTTTGGGGGTGTGATAAGTGGTATTTATACACACTTATAGGCCTTCATTTCCACTTAAATTGGTTGATTGTACTTAAGTGTTTAGTGTCTTTTGATGTGTTTTTATTGTTTTTCTGTGCAGGTCACGAGTTGAGGTGATGAAGTGATTTTCTATCATTTTAGGTTGGTTTTGGTGCATTATTTGCAAGAATAGAGAATTGTGGATTCATCGCGACTTGGGATTTTGTGGGTATATCTTCTACAAACCCTCACGAGAGCACACTCGTCCACTAGAGCTATCTAGGGGTTTAAAGGGCTTGTTGCATATGCTAAATGCAACCGTGATCACCTACGGAAGTGGTACTAGAAGCGAGGAAGGACATGCACGCGAGAACGAGCGAGAAACGAAGAAACGGAGCTGCCAAGACAGACAGTAGCGCGCCCGCGCTACTTGTTAGCGCGCCCGCGCTACAGACTGCTGCAATTAGCGCGCCTGCGCTAGTTTAGCGCGGCCGCGCCCAGCAGAACTTTCCCGGGCCGATTTTTACAGCTTTTCTGATGGATTTTCGCAGCGGTCGAGGCCCGGTTGACTTGGTCAATGTAATTTAATTTCTCGTGTGTAAAACGCTAGCCTCCAAGTAGTTTTAGAGTAGTAGAATATTGTATTATTCAATTTTTCTCTAGTAATCAAGCACATTATCAGTTTGTATTGGATCGTTCTTCGCGAGGAAGTGACAGTTTCGAGCGAGATCGTGAACATCAATTCTGTAACGTGTGATCTTTATAATTTATTCAAGCATTTTTATTCCGTTTAATTCTTGTCTTTTATTTATCATCTTTTCACTAGAACCCATGATGTCGATTAGTTCGATTATGAACTAACCGCCTTCATGGGATTCTAATGGATTTATCGATGTAGTCTAGTAACGAATATTAATTATGTGATTTTGTGACGTACGTTGATTTCTTTGCATGAGCCGTGCTTATTCTTCTTAGAAGCGTAGCTAACTTCTGAGTTGTTTGTTAATTCTTTCTGAAGCGAGAGTGGATGATTGAATTTAGAACTATGCCATGTAAACATAGGATTATGTGAATGAAACATAATTTGTGGTAGACTTGAACTATTTTTATCACCCTGTGTAATCACGATAGATGACTTGCTATTAAACCTCGCTGCTTACACTACCGCTATAGAGATATAGGGTCTGAGCTTTGTTGGTGTCCATGAGATTTCTGTCTTAATTGCGGATTTTGATTGGTATGATATGTGTGCAACGAGAGTTGGCATGTATTACTTCCGTGTTGTCTGATTAGGATCAACAGTCGCATGTTAATCAGTAATTTCAATTCTAGATGAATTCGATAATGAAGTTAGAATCCCATGTGTTTTCCTATTCTGAATTTGATTAGTAAATTTAGTTATTAGTATAAAAGAAACCATCCTTGTTAATTGTCTTGGCAGTGAAAATTGATCATACATTGTTGCATAGGTGCGTATTCTTAATTCACCAGTCTCTGTGGGATCGAACTTAATATATTACTTGTGATCACGTGCGCTTGCGTGTAGATTTCTGCGAACAACGCTTTGGCGTAGAAACAATGAACTTCGTTTCCTGGTCCTGAAGACAAATCAGCTACGAATATATTGCCTTTCCGTATGCCACATAGTGAAGGACGCTTATCCTTGATATGTTTAATGATACATATCTCCTTTTCAAAATGAACATAATAACCTTTGTCACAGAATTGACTGACACTCAGGAGATTATGTTGAAGTCCTTCAACTATTACAATATCTTCTATGATGATCCTTCCAATTTTGAACTTGCCATATCCCACAGTACGACCTTTGCTATTATCAGCAAAACTGACTGTAGGGCCAGCTCCTTCTCTTATGTCTTCTAGCAGGGATTTATTGCCAGTCATGTGCATTGACGCTCCACTGTCAAGCACCCAGGTAACACGAACAATTCCACTGGCTCCCTGAAAGACAACTTGATTAAACATTCTTTGGGACCCACACTTGATTGGGTCCAGCAAACTTAAAGAACTGATTTCTATCAGGTGTAACAACAGAGCCTCTTGGACTGATACTTGGTTCAGACCTGACTGAACTTACTTCCTTAACAACAGCCTTATAAACCTTAGTTTTAGGCTTTGGAACATAAGTCTCCTTCCTAACTCGAGTAGGACTAGCAGTCTTTGATCTAGCATGCTTGTTGTTTGTGTGTTGTCTAGGCGATGTGTTTTCATTTTTAGCATGCAAATTTTTAAAATAAGCAGACATCAAATTGAAAGCACAAGTCATACAATTATCAACACTACAATATTTATGACATGCATCAAACGCAGGAACAACAGGAGTATCAGTCATAATAATAGGAACATCAACAGATTCTACTCTACTATTGTTAACAGTTTTAAAATTCTCAGTAGAATGGCATCTATTGTTTCTGTTCTTACTATTCACAAAGTTATTAGGCTTGTTGAACTTAGTTCTTTCAGAGTTGACACCTAAACCAGCTTTAGGCAACCTAACATTGCCTTTCACTTTGATTGGTTTCAGGTTTGTCAGAATCTCATCTCTCATCTCATTACTCTCTTTCATTTTAAGGTCTTCCTGTTTTAGTTCATATCTAATGACGACAGGAGTCTCTAAAAGAGGTTCAGCTTCTGAGGTTTTAAACAAAGGTTTAAGGGAATCTTTCAAAACAAAAGGAATCCCTCTTTCCTCAGCACTCTTCTTGAAAGGAGTAATGTTACTAGCCTTACCTACGGATTTGTTATAGTCAAAACCTATTCCAACAGTTCTCTTGATCTCTTGTTTATCATTAAGTTCTTTGACTATAGTGGAGGCATCCTTAAAGGCTTTACACTTAACTTTCTCTTCGTCTAGCTGAAGTCTTAAAGCAATCTCACCTTTCTCTAGAACTTTGACTTTAGCACATTGTAATCCTAAATCCATAGTCAATTGTTCTATTTTAGGTTTTAATACTTTCATCTCATTCATCTTATAAGCATGAATTTCTAAGACTAAAGTATCAATTTTAAGATTAGCAGCTTTCATCTTTTTGATAGCATCATCTCTTTCAAGTCCTAATTGCATAAACAGTTTAGGGCATGTAGGATCTACCTGAAAGCTTCCAGCAGGAGGAGGTGAAGATGATCCAGCATTAGCCATGAGAGCAACATTCCCAATCTGCTCTTCTTCATCACTATCTGTATCATCCCAGCTTTTCCCTTCTGCTAGATATGATTTGCTCTTGAAGCTTTGACTTCCAGAAGTACCATGATGCTTTCTTACTAAGGCATCATACTTCTGCTTCAGCTCATCATACGAATCCTTTCTCTTTCCTTGAACCTTGGGCTGCTTGCACTCAGTTGCAAAGTGTCCAGGTTCACCACAGTTGAAACATTTAAATTTACTTCTGTCCACCATCCCAGTCTTGTATCCTCCTTTGCTTGTTGAAGATGAATAGCCTCCCTTCTGAAACTTACTAACAGTAGGTTTGTATTTATAGGAAGGGTTCTTCCGGAATCTCATGTTTCCAAACTTCTTGGCAAACAGGGATAGAGATTGATCTTCTAACTGTTCAAGCTCTTCCATTGTATAGAACTCTTCGTCACCACTGGAAGAAGCAGTCTGACCCATCTCAGGTACAACAAATTCCTGAGTAGTCTTAGAAGGAACAACAACATCCTTCTTCTTTTCTTCCAGTACAGGTGACTCAACAACTAGAGCTCTCGAATGGTTCTGTGTTTTACCCCAGCCATATCTCTGTTTACTCTGAACTTGCTCCAGTTCATAAGTTTTCAAAACTCCGTAGAGTCTTTCCAGAGAAATCTCATTCAGATCTCTGCTTTCCCTGATGGCAGTGATTCTGTGTTCCAGATGTTCGGGAAGGGTTAAGAGAAACTTCATGTTGAACTCTTTCTTGTCGTAGAATTTCCCATTCAGATTTAAATTATTTATCAAATTATTAAGTCTGATAAATACTTCAGAAATCCCTTCACCGGGATGGGAACCAAACTGTTCATACTGAGCCATCAGTATCTCTTTCTTGTTTTCCCTAACTTCCTCTGAGCCTTCATTGATAATCTCTAACGTATCCCAGATTTGCTTGGCGTTCGTACAATTTACAACAGCATTGTACATCACTGGATCTAGAGATTCAACCAAAATTAGTTGAAGAGCATCATCTAAATTCATCTGTTCACTCTCTTCATCTGTGTACTCAGAAAGTTCTTTCGGAATGATCTGATGAGGTATTAACACACCATCCTCTTCGTGTGCTAATATGACATTCATCGGAGTAGTAACACCTTTGTCCAAAATCCCGATGTATTTTCTATTCGCAGTGCGGAGGAATAGGAACATGTGCCTCTTCCATAGGCCAAAGTGTTCCTTGCTGAACGGTGGGATTTTAATGTTACTGATCTTTTGTGTACTCATGTTTTAAGGATTTGAAGTGAATAGTGTTTGGATGAGATTTGGATTTTTGAAAGAAAAATATTTTAAATCAAAATTAATTTTTGGAATAAAATTAATTCGAATAAAAAATATTTGGACGTTACAGAGTGTGTATAGGATCTGATACGGAAAATGGTATCAACCGCTCTGATGCCAATTGTTAGGTCCAGATACGATTGTAGAAGGGGGGGTTGAATACAATCGATACCAAATAATCGCGGAAGATAATCTGATTGAATATAACTTGTTAATCAGATTATAATTAACTAATATAACAATGTTTGAAGTCGTTATATAATTAATATGGTTCAGTTTTAATGTCCACTAAAAGTTCGTAGAATAAATTCGACAGGGTACATTCTAGATTTTAGTGATTAAAACAACCGGGTTATCAAAGCACAGAAAACTGTGAATATAACGATCAAGCAAGTTACGAACAACTTGAAAGCTTTACAAATGCTTTGAATTACAAAGTGATGAACACTAAAAATGAAGAATGCAAAGCCATATTTATAGGCAAAGCATTTGTACTTGTAAGACAATTGAAAGACAAGACAATTGAGAGTAGCAAAGACAAAGTGGCAAGGGCAAGACAATTTTGGATTGCCTTGCAAGCACAAGACACAGCAGAAAGACAATTTTATAGCTAGCAAGACAATTCAGAGCTCGGTCAGACAATCTCCATTCGGTCAGACAATCAAGGATTGTCTGGGAAGCCACAGACATTGTCTTGCAGACAATTTACCTCGGTCAGACAATGCCTAATTGTCTTGGCAGAATTGTTCTTTCGGCCAGACAATCAAAGATTGTCTTGCTGATCATCATTCGGTAAGACAATCAACAAATGTCTTGCACGCCTCCTGATTTCTTCGGTAAGACAATCAACAAATGTCTTGGCAGTTGATTCAGGAACTTAGTAAGACAATTGAGATTGTCTTGTAAGTTACATAACATTCGGTAAGACAAACTAAAGAGATTGTCTTGCCGAATCCTTTACAAATTAACAAGACAAAACAGATTGTCTTGATGCCAAAGTGTAGGTGATTGAAATGTAATTTGACATATATTTAAAATAGAAAATTATCCACTTAATTAAGTTAATCATATAAATTCATAAATTAAATTAATTCGAGAGTGAATCAACTTAATAAATAAATTACATAATTAATATAATTATTTATGAAGTGAAATAATAATCTATTAAATATTTAATCACCCATTCTTCAGCAGAATTGCTTCCCGTCTTCTTTAAACATTAATAACTCCGTCTTGATCAGTTGAACGAACGAACCATCAAATCTGCTTGACTTCAAATATTTAATTTGAATAACTGATACACAGATGTACTGTCTGGTTCATCTGTATCTAGTTAAATCAAATATTCTTTGTCAAATAAACATTAAGAAATTGATTTGTTCGTCGAGTCTTCGTCTTGTAAGTACATCTTCATTAAATAGAATCTTCTGATAAAATAAAGTATAGAAACTTTATATCTTCTGAACTCCTGGACGTGCCACAAAAGATTATTTGAGCACTGAGGCTTGAACATATTAATGAACTTCTTTCAGTGGTGTGCAGCAGCATCTTGGAATTTATCTGGCATATAATTCCCATAAATCATTTGACGTTCTTCGTACGGATTCCGTTGACTTGCTATTTACTGAGCTTTCTTATCTGAATTGAGTTGTATCTCTTTAAATACAAATAGGCTGAACATATGCCTTTCAATCTCTTTAGTTTTAGGTGCTTTTTCACGCTCTTGTTCCCCTTTCATGACCTAGGTTATGGTGTGATTTCCAGTGAACGGAAATAGAAGTTTGCATCGATGTTTAGTCTTTCCGAGTCTTGTTCCCTGTGTATATACCCTTTATTGTATTAGTCTCGTCATTGTTAGTAACACTGCCTTTGTGTTGATCCAGAAGCATATTCCCTCTGGCGGGGTATATTTACCACCTGTTTCTGAGTACCACGGTATAGGTAATGATGCCTTTGTTTTTTCACCGACTTGCATGTGTGCAAATTTGTGTTATTTTATATGAGGTTATGTTCATTTCCCTCTCAGTTAAGGGGTTTTTTGTCATTGTTTATTTCAAGCTGAGTGTTGTGAGAAGAATTGATACAACACCCCCAGAACCATATAGAACAATTATAGGGATATTTGTTACAACTACGATTATCACGGCTAGCTTTTAGGGGCTACCGTTAACATAAACTAAAGAAAAACGAATGTGTTTAAGGGCTGAGCTTGCAAAGAACCAAACAACGAGGCCGGAATTACGGAATTCCATCCTGCAATTGCTCGGAAATGTACGTCACAAAGGTTACACGTGCCTCTCTTTAGAGTGTAGAACTCGTGGGTAAATGAATCTGAATCCGTCCCTTTGTCTTGCCTACATACCCTATTTATAGGGATCGAGCCCATGTAGTTCTTGATTTAGGACTCTGAAGAGACAAGCTCTTATCCCCTCTAGTTTAGGATAAAACAACTTCCTCTTGTAGTTATCTAGCGGCATCCCACTTCAAGTAGGTCACTTGAAGCCTTCATCTTGCATGTATATCCGAATATATATGAATTATCTCCTCTTGATTATAATTATCTCCATAATAGATATATTATCCCTTAATTTTCAGATAAATTATAGCCGACATACTCCCAATATACTTCCAATTCGTCCTCCCAGAAACAAGGAAGAAGAGTCCTGCCTGCCGTTCTGCCCAGGCGGCGGAAGCCCTTCCAGCGGCATCCCCTAACTACAGCCCTGTAGCTGCAAGCCAGGATGCACTTAGTGGTAACCCCTAACAGAGGTAACCCCTAAAGCGCCTTCAGGTGCAACCCCATTCTAATGGCAGCCTTCACAAAGCTTCCAGTGCAAGTCCGTATACCCTCGCGTATGCCTTCAGTGATTCACCCAACCATGGTGAAGCCCCTTATCCTTAGCCAGATGATTCTAGTAAGCCCAGATAAAGCCCAAATAATATGGTGGGCTATAAAATAAGCCCAGGGAGATTTTATGGCACAACAACTACCCCCCGGTTCCTTGAACTATTAAATACGAGAGGAACCTAAGAACGGTAACCCTCAATCAACCAGCTGCAAGCCCTTAAATAATGTTAGAGGTCAATCATAAATTATTTCTAAGCTTACGTGGGCGTAGCCCGGTGTAAGAAACAAGAAATAATTTAGATATACTTCCCACACATAATTATAAAACCAATTACATTAATTCACTGCAACCACCACAAGCCTCAAATATCTGTTCCAAAATAATTAGAATTATCTTCCAAAAATCTGCTCGAGCTTCCGCAATTTTTGCTCCACCCTTTCAGTTTCCCGCGTGTGTCCCGTCAGCTTGTGATAAGGCTGATCCCAAAGATTTCGGGGCTTAATTTAAATTCAAATTGATTTGAATTTAACCAAAAATCCCTAATTATGTGGTGCAGCCGTAGAGTCCTAGCATGGCTCTACCTCTTCAGCCACCCACCTAGGCCTCGGGAACACCTGGCTCATCAAAGCCACCTCCACGCCAAGCCAGTCACGGCACGCCACCTGGCGTGGTTGTTCCCTACTTCCTACCGCTATATATACACCTACATACAGCCTTGTTCCACTTTTCTTTAACTCCAAACTCTTCACTTACTCTCCCTCTTTCGACCAAAGCACTTCCAGGCGCGACTTGCTCTTCCTCTCCGGCATTTTCTTCTCCGACTCTCACCGACCTCCGACCAAAGGTATGCCCTCTTACTTCCGTCTTTGTTTTTCATCACATTTTTACCATGTCTGCAACTAAATGTTAATATGATTCATGCTCGATTTTCATTTTTTCTTTTTGACTGTTCACCTCGGCATGCGTGCACACACCCACATTTGCCTCACTTGATGTTATTATGCCAGATTGGACTGCTAATTTGCTCTGCATGTTTGTGTAACCGATTGTACACGCTGATTTTTTTGAATGTGCACACACCACTAGCTTTAATCGACTTCGATTAGGCCCTATTTTTCTTCCGACTGGGTTATCGCCCTTGGTGTTGTTGCGTTGCTTTGGAGCCCTGATCGTAACCCTAGATTGTAAACCCTAGGTTCCCAATCGCCTTTAGGGGGAAACCCCTCTCTTACGATTGAACCCCTTTTGCGTGTTTTTTGTCTGCCTTGGATGCATTGTTGTGTGATTTGCTTGCTGTGCTTGCTTAGCTGGTAGCTTAGGATCTTGATTGGGCGTTGATTGTCGTGGTTGAGGTTATGGTTAGAGTTGGGCCTCCTGCTTTGGGTACCCTGTTAGACTTCCTGTTAGCAAGCGGAGAAGACGAACCATCACCCGTAGCACATACCACTCCCCTTTGAGGGAGGCAGCCCTCTTATACCTTGGGGCTCCAACTGGATCCTTTCCATTCCTGCTTCATACCCGTAGGGCTCTACTTTTGCAGCCCAGCTTTCCACAGACCCTTTTTCCCTTTTCTCTCCTTTTTTCTTTCGGCCCTTTCACCTCTTGTTGTGTCCTCTGTTAATCCATCATTTCCTTTTGTAGATGTCTCAAGGATCTATGTCTTCTCACTCTTCCCAATCAGCCACAAGCAAGGCTCCCACTGTCGTGGTTGACACTGGATCTTCCTTTAGCCTGGACCTTCAACCTGCCCGGCCAAGCTTAGGAGTTAGCTCCAGAACTCGCTCCAGGCGCAGCTTAGTGGTGAAGGAGCTCAACTGGACCACCTTCGAGTCCTGCCAGGCGGATGGGACCCCGGGCTTCCCGCTGGATGCTGCTGCTGAAGCCCTTGAGGTGAACCCCGAGGAGGTCGAGGCTTCTGTAGAGGTGATCGAGCCTCCAGCTGTAGTCCTGGCCTGCGAGTACATGGACTCCATCATGACTCCTGCCCGGCTGTAGTCCCTTTTGGAGTCCTGCAATCCTGGTTGCACCCTGGGGATTCCGAAGCCTGGAGAGAGGTGTCACCGCTTCGACACCCTCAATCCGGACACCGACTACCCCAAGGCCGTGCTCTCCGCCTAGTTCTTCAGGCTTGGCTTGTCTCTCCCCCTCCATCCTTTCATCCTGTAGGTCTTGGACTTCTATGAGGTCTCCTACATGCAGCTTACCCTCAACTCCTATCGTATGGCGGTCTGCCCCTACATCCTCTATGACATCCATCATGGGGTGAGGATGTCTGCTTTGGAGCTAGGCTGGTTCTTCCAGCTGAAACTCACCGGGAGGACCCCAGGGTTCTTCTATCTCACTGCTTGGAACACCCATCACAAGAAGGGCATCAAGGGTAACCGCCAGTCGATGTCAGATTGGCAGAAGCTCTTCCTTTACTGCTACGACAGCCCAGTCTACAGGAAGGACTTCAACCTTTCCCCTAGTAAGCCAGTTTTCCCCTTGTCCATTGTCCGGTTTAGCTTTTTAGGCTTCCCGTTTAGTTTCCTTATACTTGTGTTTGTTGTAGACATGCCAGTGCAGACCCCTTTGGCGAGAGAGTCCCTTGAGAGGGCCAAGCATGTGTTGGGGCTATCCACCAAGCTAGGTGATGGCTCCAGCCTGCTTACTCCAGAGAATCTGGAGAGGATCGGTTTTTCCACTACGGTGGTTGATGCATCCCCCGTTCACGAGGGGGTTGCTGGTGTAGAAGGGGATGAAAGCCCAGGTTTCTTCTTTGCCTTCAACTTCAAGTTTGCTCGTCTTATATGATATGTGTCTTGTAGATTTCCTGTTATAAATCCTGCATGTTTTGTAACTTTCATGCCATCTCCTATGCTTGCATCCTTCTATATTTCCGCATATAATTGAATAGTATCTGATTGTCTCTCCTTTGTCTTCTCCTGCAGATATGGCTGCCAACATTCCCAGATTTGTCAAGCGCTCCACCAAGTACGAGGACCTCTTCGGAGAGGCCTCCAGTTCCCAGGCTCCCGTTCCTGCCAAGCCATTCTCCAAGCTTCCCGCTCCCTCTCTTGACTAGAAGAAGACCTCTTCTGGGAGCAGCAAGAGGGACCCCTCCGAAGCCGGGGAGGCGTGGTCTTCAGCTGAAGGCCGCTCCAGCAAGAAGCCTAAGCTGGCCCTGGCACGTAGTTCTCCCGCATCCTCCTCCACTCAGAAGACTCAGTTCTTTCAGAGGATGCTCTCTGACCAGGTCCCCGAGGCCACTATCCGGGAGTGGGATAGGCTTTCCATCACCAAGGCCACCCGAGACAAGGTGGTGGCCAACGCCAAGAGCCTGTTCCTCGACCTGAAGATAGGGGGGCATGTTGCCGACACTGCCCGGGTGAATGAGACCATGAGGGCGGACCTGAAGCAGGCCAGAGCTGATCTAGCTTCCGCTGTTAAAGAGACGGACGCCTTCCGGAAGGCTAACCTCAAGTTCAAGGAGGCGGAAGCCAAAGCCCAGCAGCTGAAGGAGAAGGAGGACATGGTGAGGAGGGGCCTCGAGGAGGAGGTTGACGGCTTGCGGAGGCAGGTCAAGGAGTTGGAGTTGCAGGTGAAAGGCCTCTAGGACGCCGCTGTTACTTCAAAGGCAGGGAGGAAGGAACGGGAGGCCGCCATATTCGAGGCCGGGGTTGCTGCGGGGGTGAAAGACTGCGTTAAGTTGGCCTACCGCTTCTTCCCCGACAACGATTGGGCGAAGCTGGGGTCCGACGCCGCGGCAGCCCTGGAGGAGGCAAAGGCCGAGGATGAAGCTGGTCTAGACAAGGCCCTGGCTACTTCCCAGGGTCTCTCTGGAGATGGCGGCGATAAGAGGGTTGCCGCTGAAGACGAGCCGAAGCCCGCAGAGCTGGTTTCTGTGGGTCTTGTGGTGACGCCCCCGGAAGGGGTTCCGGCTGCAGCCCCTGCGATAACCCAAGCCTCCCAGGATCCCCTTGTCGGCGATGAAAAGGACTCCTCCTCTCCTGCTGCTCCTTGATCTCCTCTCCCTCTATTTAATCAACCTTTAATTACGAATATTTTTGCTTGGCGCTTGTCGTCATGAATTGAATAATTTTGGATGAGGGTGCGGGCACCTCAGAATGCCCCGCAAGATATTTACTACTTCAAGGGACCTCCCCCTGTTGGTGTGGGGAGGAATTTTCCTTGAATTTTATTATTTTTATAACAACTGTTCTATTCCTTCATTCCTTGCCTTGTATGATTTTTCCTATATTCCCTTTGATATAATATGTACTTTTCATCTAATCCTTCCGTGCAGGTCGAAAGAACGAATATAGGGGGTAACCCTTGTATTAAAAATGTATGCACTGTCCACTTTCCGGGGGGTTGTGACCCTTAGGACCTTATTCTTCGGGGTTATTTCCTTCCTTGAGAGTATATATAGACGTAATCATGTTAACTCCCCGATAGCGTATAAAAGTGCTTAGTCTTTCCTTATGATAATCCCTCCAAGCATAGTTGAATTTGATCTCACATGTAAGATTAACGTCGGGATTTCACATGTAAGCTTCAAGTGTGAACCTCGAGGGACACCCTTGGGCGCAAGCCTTAAAGTGATCCCTAGGTGTAAGCCTTTAGGGTAATCTCCAAGTATAAGCTTTGAGACAACTTCACAAAGTAAGCCTTGTAGTAATTTCACAAAGTAAGCCCCGCAATAACTCCACCAAGTAAGCCTTGCAGTAACTCCACCAAGTAAGCCTTGAGAGACTGGATAGGCTTTAAACTCGAAAGCCTTGATAGGTTTTCCACCTCGAAGGGCTTTGATAAGCCCTACTCCCAGTAAATGCAGCCTTGAAAGCCTTGATAGGCCTTAAAACCTTGAAGGGCTTCTGTAAGCCCAAAACCTTGCAATCTTGAAAAGCTTGAAACCTTGAAAGCTTTGATAAGCTTTAGCCTTGAAAGCCTTGATAGGCTTAAAACCTTGATGGGCTACTGTAAGCCCAAAACCTTGCAAGCTTAAAAAGCTTGAAACCTTGGAAGCTTTGATAAGCTTTAGCCTTGAAAGCCTTGATAGGCTTAAAACCTTGAAGGGCTACTGTAAGCCCAAAACCTTGCAAGCTTAAAAAGCTTGAAACTTTGGAAGCTTTGATAAGCTTTAGCCTTGAAAGCCTTGATAGGCTTAAAACCTTGAAGGGCTTCTGTAAGCCCAAAACCTTGCAAGCTTGAAAAGCTTGAAACCTTGAAAGCTTTGATAAGCTTTAGCCTTGAAAGCCTTGATAGGCTTAAAACCTTGAAGGGCTTCTGTAAGCCCAAAATCTTGCAAGCTTGAAAAGCTTGAAACCTTGAAAGCTTTGATAAGCTTTAGCCTTGAAAGCCTTGATAGGCTTAAAACCTTAAAGGGCTACTGTAAGCCCAAAACCTTGCAAGCTTAAAAACCTTGAACCTTGGAAGCTTTGATAAGCTTTAGCCTTCCGATTAGTGCAGCCATGTTGTTGTGTTGTATTTCCCAAGTTTCAATGTTTTCGATTTCCAAATTATTTTTTTTTGAATTTTAAGCCAAGTAATGTTAATGATATGCCTACTACCCCCCGAGTTCTTTAGCATAATTACAATTATGGTGGAGAACTAGATGCAATTGAAACCCTATATACCTTTTAAAGCATACATGAAGCATTCAATTAACAATCATGGTAAGCAAGTAAGCATATACAAGATTTTTGTAACGGAAAACTGCGAAGTTTTATTGAATCACATGGTAAAAAGTTGACATAGCATAATTTTTGGGGGGTGTAAAGACACCACCCCCCGAGCATCCTAGCAAATAAAGCATATAGTAGCCTGATAATTTTCCTAAAAGCATAGCGATTTCAACTAATAAACCGCCTTTATTGTCCTGACCCTTAAGCCGAAGCCTATAGAAATACTACCTGGGTGAAGCTACTGGCAATACCTCTTTAAGTGTTGGGCGTTCCATACCCGTGGTATGAGTCTTCCGTCCATGTCTGTAAAGTGATAGGTACCTTCCCAAAGCACTGTTTTGATGATGTATGGGCCTTCCCATTTTGCACCGAAGGCTCCATGAGCGGGAACCCTCATGTTAGGCATCATTTTCCTGAGAACCAGGTCTCCCGTTTTGAGGGGTCGATCCCTCACTTTCTTATCAAAATATTTAAGGGTCCTCTGTTGATATGCAGCAAGCTTCAACTGATCGGTATCCCTTACTTCTTCAATTAGGTCTAGGTAGAGCCTGTGGTTGACTTCATTATTCTCAGGGTCATAATTATCCCTTCGAAAGGACCCTGCTCCAACTTCCACGGGAACCATGGCTTCACACCCGTATGTTAGGGTGAACAGGGTCTCGCCGGTGGTAGACCTTGGAGTGGTATTGTAAGACCACAACACCATTGGAAGTTCTTCTGGCCAACATCCCTTTTTCTCTTCCAGTTTGGCTTTCAGGGTGTGCTTGATAATTTTGTTTATGGCTTCCGTCTGACCGTTACTCTAAGGGTGGCACACCACGGAAAAGCCTTTCTTTATGCCAAGGTGTTCACAGAAATTCATCATCTCATTGCTATCAAACTGCTTCCCATTGTCTGATATAAGCTTGTAGGGTACCCCGTATCGACAGACGATGGCACGATACACGAAGTCTACTAGCTTCCTTGCAGTGATGGAAGCCAGGGGTTCAGCCTCAACCCATTTAGTGAAGTAGTCTACAGCCACAACTGCGTATTTCACCCCTCCTTTTCCTTTGGGTAATCCACCAATCAGATCTATACCCCAAACAGCGAACGGCCAGGGGCTTGTCAGGGTCTTCAGGGGTACCGCTGGGTTCTTGTTTGTATTAGAGAACCTTTGGCAGCTGTCACAGGCCTTGGCGAAGGCATGAGCATCCTTGTAGAGGGTAGGCGAGTAGTAGCCTTGACGGAGGATTTTGTGAGCGAGGAAGGCACCCCCCGAGTGATTCCCACAAATTCCTTCATGCACCTCGTGCATAATATATTCACATCTTATCCCAGCAATACACCTAAGGAGGGGCCGGTTGAACCCTCTTTTGTAAAGGATTCCATCATAGATTACATATTGGGCTGCCTTGTATCTCAATTTTCTGGCCTCATCCTTGTCTGCAGGCAGGGTTCCGTTGGCTATGTATTCCTGGATTGGGGTTGTCCAGAGGTCAGATTCTTCAACCTCAACATCTAGGACTTCAATCTTGGGGATGCTAGGCTGATATTGGATTTCGAGGGGGATCACCCCAAGCATATGTGCATCCTTTTGTGAACCTAGCTTAGCCAGGGCATCTGCATCTGCGTTCTTAGATCTTGGTATTTGCTCTAGCTTGATTTCCCTGAATTTCCCGATTAATTCCTAGGCATACCGCATATAGAGCTCAGTACGGGGACCTCTAGCTTGGAAGCCTCTTCGGATGTGCCAGACTACTAGCATAGAATCACTGTAAACATTCATATTTTCCACCCTCATCTGCAAGGCTAGCTTCAGCCCCGCTATTAGGGCTTCATACTCCGTGTCATTGTTGGTGGCTTTAAAGTCGAAGTGAATGGAGCTTTGCAGCTTATGGCCTTCTAGACTGACTAAGACAATGCCAGCCCCAACCCCATTTCCATTGACAGCCCCATCGACGTACAAGTTCCACCAAGGGGAACAATTCTCGGGTATGGCTATTGGAGACTGAGGTTCAGGTACACATTCCGTCCCTTCAACTTCGAAAGTGGGTGGAAACTCTAGGATGAAGTCAGCTAGTGCTTGCCCTTTGATGGCGGTCTTTGGCTCGTACTCTATATCAAATTGTCCTAGCTCGACTGCCCATTTCATGATCCTTCCAGAGGCTTCGGGCTTGTGTAGTACTTGCCTGAGAGGGAAGGATGTTCACACTTCAATCTTGTGGGCGTGGAAGTAAGGCCTTAGTTTGCGGGAAGCCAAAATTAGGGCGTAGGCTAACTTCTCCATATTCGAGTAACGGGTTTCAGCATCGAGTAGTCTTTTGCTCACATAATATACCGGCTGCTGGGCTTGCTCTTCCTCCTTGATCAGGATAGCGCTAATTGAGAACTCAGAAACCCCTAGGTAAAGGATTAAGGCTTCACCCTCCATTGGTTTTGCCAACAGTGGTGGGCTCCCAAGTTGCTCCTTCAGCTTCAGGAAGGCAGCCTCGCATTCTGTCGTCCATTCAAATTTTTGCCCCTTTTTTATGGCTGCTAAGAATTCTCTACATTTATTTGGGGACTTCGAGATAAACCGGTTTAGGGCGGCAACCCGGCCTGTAAGGCATTGCACCTCTTTCACATTCCTAGGCGACCTCATTTCAATTAAGGCCTTGATCTTCGCAGGGTTAGCTTCGATTCCCCTGTGATTGACAATGAAGCCCGGGAACTTGCCAGATTCAACCCCGAATACGCACTTTTGGGGATTCAACTTCATCCGGTAATCCCTTAGTATGTCGAACATCTCTGATAGGTGTGTCACATGATCATAAGCTTCCTTTGACTTGACTAGCATGTCGTCCACATATACTTCCATTGTTTTCCCAATCTGGTCCTTAAACATCTTGTTGACCAGCCTTTGATATGTAGCCCCAGCATTTAGCAAACCGAAGGGCATGCCAATATAGCAATAAAGCCCCCTGTCAGTGATGAAGGAGGTGTGTTCCTGATCTGGCTCGAACATGGGGATTTGATTGTAGCCCGAGTAGGCGTCCATGAAGCTTAACAGTGCATGCCCCGCAGTGGAATCCACCAATTGGTCAATTCGAGGAAGCGGGAAGCTGTCCTTAGGGCAAGTCTTGTTCAGATCAGTAAAGTCTATGCATGTTCTCCACTTACCGTTAGGTTTCTTCACCAATACCGGGTTTGCTAGCCATGTAGGGTAAAAAGCCTCTTTTACTAGGCCTGCCTTCAACAGTCGGTCTACCTCTTCTTGAAGAGCGGTAGCCCTTTCCCCACTAATTGGTCTTCTCTTCTGTCTGACTCCCTTTCTGTCTGGGTCAATATTGAGATGGTGGCACATGACTTCTGGCTGAATCCCGATCATATCTGAATGGTTCCAAGCAAAGACGTCCAGATTATTCTTTAAGAATGCGGTCAGGGTTTCCCTTAGGTCCGGCCCCAATTGCTCCCCAATTTTTGGTTCTTTAAAGGGGTCGGACTCATCCACCAAGATGGACAGGGTATCCCCAGCTGCTCCTGTCTTCACCTGGGTTTCCGGCATCCTTGGGTCAAGGTCGATCTCAACGGTAACCTCTTTGTTGCCACCCTCTTGGGGTTGCGTACCCAAGATTTCATGAACGGGAAGCCGTGTCCGGTTTCCAAGTTGATAGGTTACCATAGCACTGTTGAAGTCACAAGGTGCCTCGCACTCATTTCCTTGCTTTTTATTTTGGGGCTGCTTTCGACCAGCCCCTTCAGAATCACTGTCAGTAACATCTTCCACAATCCCTTCAACCAGGGTTTCAGCTGTATTACCGTTTTCTGCCAGGGGGTGTCCATGATAGTAAGCCCTCCATGCATGGTATGTAAGGCTTCCAGATATGGGTCTTCCCCTGGGTGCTACACAATGACCACCATGTTGCAGGTCTCTTTCACAAACTTTATCAAGATCTTTCCCTTGGCCTTAGTTTCAGGTTCCTCCTCTATATCCACTTGCTTGTAACAACTTTCCGGGATGTCTTCATCCATTTGTTGGGCCTCTTTACAGGCTTTTACTGCAGATCTCAAAGCCCGGCTATAGCATTCCCGGGAGTCAGCCTGACATCCCCGTACACATCCTACCCCATTGGGGGTTGGGAACTTCATTGATAAGTGGTAGATTGAGGTCACGATCCGCATGTCCCTTAAGATGGGCCTGCCCAGGATCCCATTATAGGAGATGTCCTCATTCACTATCATGAACTCTGCAACCTGAGTGGCAGCCAGTGGTTCCACTCCAAGGGTGATTGGGAGTCTTACCCTTCCAGCAATTTGGACAGCATTTCCTGTGAACCCATATAATTCGTTATAGCAGGACATCATGTCTTTGTCTGCCATTTTCATTCTTTGGTATGCACTATAGGCCAAGATATTGACAGAGCTTCCGTTATCGACGAGAAGCCTGTGCACATTGACATTTCCGATCACGGCTGTTACCACCAGGGCATCGCTATGAGGATGGTGTACCGCGCGTGCATCCCCCTCAGTAAAGGTAATGTCCATGGTCTCCCCTTTGAACATTTTGGGAGGCCTTTCAGACAGATGACACACATTGGTTAAGGGCGGCCCTCGGGCTTCCCGTACATATCTTTTCATAGCACTGCGTCCCTGGCCTCCCACGAAGGGTCCTCCGATGATCATTCGGACACTGCCAACCCGGGTGTTACGGTTGGCTTCCTGGTTATTTGTCCTTTCAGCTTTCTTTTTCTTATACTTTTTAGCCTCTTGGGCTACAAACTTTGTCAAGTACCTGGTTCTGATTAGGTCCTCTATGTGGTCCTTGAGATGCACACATTCTGCCGTGTCATGCCCATTTAAGTCGTGGAAAGCACAATATTTCCCCTGGTCTTTCTTTCTAGGGGGTCCACTTCGAAAGGGCTTCCGGAAGAGTCTCGCCTTGTCTTCAACCTCGAAAATATGATCTATGGGAGCTGTCAGAGGCGTGTATTCATGGTACCTTGCCTCTCTTGTCTTCCTCATCGTTAGCCTTGACTTGTCGAAGCCCTGCGTGCTGGTTGTGTTCACAGTAATGGGCGAAGTCTTGCCATCTCGGCTCGAGGATTTTTCACCAGCAGGCCTTATGTAGGGGTTCCTCTTATATGTGTTCCTCCTATCTGGGCTATAAGATCTGTCTCTCTTGTTTTTCCAGCTACTACGGCTTTCAGATTTCGACTCTTTCTTCAACTTAGCTAGAGATTCCTCAATTACCTTATGGGGTTCTGCCCTGGCAAAGAAGTCAGCCAGGGTTTCGGGCTCCCGCCCTTGCAACTCCTTCCAGAAGTCTGTTCCAGGCCTTACCCCCGCTATCAAGAAATTTTTCAGGGTTTCTTTTGATGTTGGCCTAACTCGGGGTACCTCTGAGTTGAAGCGTTTGAAATACTCTCTTAATGTCTCGTGTTCCTTTTGCTTAATATTAGCTAGAGTGTTGGCAGGCGGGGCATAAGTAACGGAAGCCCTGAATTGTCCCACAAACAGCTCACACATCTTCCTCCAAGAGCTCATAGAATTAGCAGGAAGCCTCTTGAACCAGTGGTGAGCGTCATCCCTGAGGGTAGCGGCCAATAAGCGACATTTTGTGAGGTCTGGAATCTGGTAGACCTCCATCTCAGTGTCGAACCGGCTAAGATATTCCACGGGATCCGTGGTTCCGTTAAATCGCAGGTCGCCAACCTCCCTGTAGATACGCGGTAGGGGTGACTCCCTAACCCTCTTAGTAAAGGGTGACTTGACAGTAAGCTCGGCTTTCGACTTCTTATCAGCCTTCACCTTCTTTAGGGCTTCCAGCAGCTCTTCCATCTTGCACTTATCATCCCCATCATTAAGTGCAACCTCATAGTCACCATTTAGGGGCTGATCTTTCTTCTTGCTTATTTCCTCATCATTGTGCGACCCTGAACTTTCCTCATCATCATGAATGGAGATAACCTTTGACGGCCTTTGTTTTTTATCTTTTGACCGAGCTTCAGACACGGGCTTCTCCTGTCTCTGGCTGGGAGGAGCCCTGTGTTGCGAGCCTTCAGGTCCATCCCCGTTAGGGGTCTTGTTGCCAAGCCTGTGCCGCAAGTCTTGCTCGGTCAGTTTCCTTCCAAGGCGGTCGAACACACTTGCAGCCTCTGAGTGTTCTCCATCATTCATCTCGGGGTTAGCTTCCCTCTCAGGGTTGTCACCCTCCTTCCTGCCGCCTTCTCCATCAAAATCTAGCTTGGTGGGAGTCACCTTGCTAGCCTTTTTCGACCTTGCGGACTTTCTTTTCAAGGAGGCAATCCTCCTACTCATTCTCTTCATTTTTGCCTTCATCTCCTCGCGCGTTAATTCTCCGCTCGGAACGTCACTTTCACCTTGCGTAGCGCCTTCCGGCGTCGGATTTTCAGTGTTTTCGGGAATTTCTGACATCTCTCCTCTCTAAGATCAGTAACCCCCTCCTTCTAGCGCCAAAAAGTGTTGTGAGAGGAATTGATACAACACCCCCAGAACCGTATAGCACAATTATAGGGATATTTGTTACAACTACGATTATCACGGCTAGCTTTTAGGGGCTACCGTTAACATAAACTAAAGAAAAACGAATGTGTTTAAGGGCTGAGCTTGCAAAGAACCAAACAACGAGGCCGGAATTACGGAATTCCGTCCTGCAATTGCTCGGAAATGTACGTCACAAAGGTTACACGTGCCTCTCTTTAGAGTGTAGAACTCGTGGGTAAATGAATCTGAATCCGTCCCTTTGCAAGGTGCCTACATACCCTATTTATAGGGATCAAGCCCATGTAGTTCTTGATTTAGGACTCTGAAGAGACAAGCTCTTATCCCCTCTAGTTTAGGATAAACAACTTCCTCTTGTAGTTATCTAGCGGCATCCCACTTCAAGTAGGTCACCTGAAGCCTTCATCTTGCATGTATATCCGAATATATATGAATTATCTCCTCTTGATTATAATTATCTCCATAATAGATGTATTTATCCCTTAATTTTCAGATAAATGATAGCCGACATACTCCCAATATACTTCCAATTCGTCCTCCTAGAAACAAGGAAGAAGAGTCTTGCCTGGAGTCTGCCTGCCGTTCTGCCCAGACGGCGGAAGCCCTTCCAGCGGCATCCCCTAACTGCAGCCCTGTAGCTGCAAGCCAGGATGCACTTAGTGGTAACCCCTAACAGAGGTAACCCCTAAAGCGCCTTCAGGTGCAACCCCATTCTAATGGCAGCCTTCACCAAGCTTCCAGTGCAAGTCCGTATACCCTCGCGTATGCCTTCTGTGATTCACCCAACCATGGTGAAGCCCCTTATCCTTAACCAGATGATTCCAGTATGCCCAGATAAAGCCCAAATAATATGATGGGCTATAAAATAAGCCCAGTGATATTTTATGGCACAACGCTGAGGATCGACCGAAGTTGTTTACATAAGGGGAATAGAAACAAAGGGTAGACTATATTTAGGTGCCCTGCAAAAAAACTGAACCATTTTATTTGATGCCCTATGCTTTCTTGTGATGGTGCATTTGCCGCTGCATTGTAATTTGTAAATCAGAATGCGCGTGTTCCATCGACGCTTTAGTAGCATTTCCGTTGTATCTTAGAATTATTGTCTGGACTTGTTTTTAACAAAATGAACAGATAACACTCATCTAAAAATTTCCAACCTGAAACATGATTTTTGCAGTGCGGATAAAGGCATTGCAAGAAATGGAACGTATCCAGCGATCCCTTTATCCGCTAAACAGTTTTAATGTAGGTAGAATGGTTTGCAAGATCATTTTGTTCAATTTAGACATACATTTTCACTAATGGCAAACTGAATGATTATCTCGTCACCCAGAACGTGGCTGATATCCCGATCAAGTAATACATGGATGTACTTCGACAGAAATATAGGAGCCTGCCTTTGACCAGTTAGCATCCAGCGTGAAACCTCTGTTACATTTAAGTTTCATGTTAAAGACGATAAAAAATAGAAACATTATTACATCAACCAAAGCCGGGCATTTTAAAGTAATGGCTGAAGCATTCTTTTTGCTTACCAATCCAACCTGCCACCAAAACACCAGAAGCTATATACATTTTATGCAGAGCTTGCCGCATACAGAAGAAAACAAAACACCCGTTTCATACATGGAGAAGTTAAAATCTTAGAATATCTGAACATGGATATGCAATCTGATTGACATCAACAGAGTTGGTATTAAATGACATGGTTTGTAGAGTTGAAGACCCCTCGTTTGTTGAAATTAATGAGAAGCAACCTATACATATTCCGCCTAAGCTGGGGTCATACTTATGCTTGGTATACATGTATTATCGCAGTTGCTATTACCCGTCATAATCCTTGCTGGCACCAGGAAATGCGTATGAGAATTCCTTTTAATTATTAGGATATGTTTGTCTGTCCAATTAGGTTTAGGCTTTTATTTGTCTTCGGGCAGTTTGTTTTTTCAGATTAATAGCTGTTAGGTGTTGAATTGATACATTCTGCTAGTAATTTCTTGTCGCCGGTGTTTTTTTAACATATTTGTTTCATCATATTTTTGCTCCATGAACTATTATTCTTTCCTTGTTATGCCTATGGATTAAATTCCCATGCATTCATTTTCTAATTAGACCCTCGCCGCATTTTTGAAGGTGAAAATGTTAAGTATTCTGGTTCGTGAGAGTGCCTGAATGTTTTGATTGATTTGTTCCCTCGTGAGTTTATAATCTTGTAATTTCAAATTTGGTTTCGGAATATTTTTCAGAAATAGTGGTTTAATAGCAGTTCTACTGCCTGTCTGCTGGACTGCTGGTTGCTTGTTTTGAATAGAATCTGCACGCCTTTTAAGACTTTGTATTTGTCAGCCAAATTTTATTTTATACTTAGTAAATTATATGTAATGAATTTATTTGAAAGAATGTTAACTTATATCTAGTTTTTAAAACGCTTTAGGGAGTTGTAAGTAAATCTATTAAGTAACCTAATTAATTTTTAAATACACATCCACTTGCTTCTTCAATTTGAGTGTCCAACTATTTGTATATTTAATTCCCGATCACTGTTTAGACCACGCTGAAGAGAGTTCAGTACCTGAACTTTTTAGATCATATTTGGAGCTGTCATAACCACCAAAAAATTAACCCGGCAACTTTCTGTAGTTTATACCACTGTTGGTGGCTCATTCGAGAAGCCTCTGTTTGGTCACACAAATAAAGTTTTTCATATGGAAATGGAAAAGTAATTCACTTAGAGCGGCTTATTTTTTAAAAAAAAGAATATATATTATCAGGATGTGGGATAACATATTAGTATAGCAAGGGAATTTTTTGACAAGGTTGACTACAGTTTTAAAATGGAGGGGGAATGGAGAATATTTTAACTTATATTGTAAACAGTTTATTAAAAAAAAATTGGCAAGAGTTACTCTCATTTTCATATTAATAAATTGTACCTAAATACAATTTCTAAAAAACTTGAATGTTTTATTAAGGAGAAAAATTCATCGGACGAAATATATGCAATGATGTATAGGATAATTTGAGCGATAAACCTGAGAAGAAAAAATCCAAAAAATAAAATTATCTTAGCTAAATATATAATAAAGTTGAATAAAAATATTTCTTCAGCCTCCCCGCAGCCTAAGAACCAGCTTGACCTCGATGAGTCCACGATCCTTGTTAGAGAGGATCATGGTAAAATATGGATGGCCACCTTATCATTCCCACTTTAAAAACTACCAATAGGAATCGACAGTAATAAAATATCCCTTAAAGGCTGACTTCCTATTTGTCATTACTGGGTTTTTACCAGAGTCACACAAAATGGCTTATTTCCAATTTTCTTTGTTGAAAACTGTAAATTAGCATGCCAAAATAAATAAATAAAAGTAGCCACCACATTTTTGTTGGCGGGAAAATTTGCTATGAAGCAAGCAGAAGAGTACTCCAAATGACAGGAACTTACTATATTATCATTTCACTATTATCTCCTCGTGCTTGAGCCATACTTGCTCCACCAAAATTCCATCCTTGCAGATTGATGGCATCCTCGTCTGGATCGACGGGACGAGAAACACTGAAATACACAAGTCACATTAGTTATAGCAGTTAAGCATTAGCGATTGACCCAAACATGGGCTAAAAAGCAATTCGATTGCTAGGGAGCATATTTGCTACAAGCAAATGTTGTAGCCTGTTTTTGGTGATTCAAAATATGTACAAAAATAGGTGAGATGTCTTCATACTAAATAGCACCCAATTCAAACACACCAAAAGATAAAGTAATATAAATACAGGGACAGGAGTATAGATGCGATTTCCGATGGCAAAGATTGTACAAATGACATACATCCCTCACCCAAAGAAGGCCTTCCTGTGAAAGAGATGCCATCCTAAATGGTTTATAGGATAACATTTTGCTTTAAAGCAAAGCGCTCATAACACCAGGAATGTGCCGCACTGAAATTCACAAGTTAAATTATTTGTACCAGTTAACCAATAGGGATTGACCCAAACTTGCCTTAAAGAGCGATTCGATTGCTGGGGAATAGATTTGCCACACGCAAATGTTTGATTTACTGAAATTTACAAGTTAAATTATTTGTACTAGTTAACCAATAGGGATTGACCCAAACCTGCCTTAAAGAGCAATTCGATTGCTGGGGAATAGATTTGCTACAAGCAAATGTTGGATTTTGTTTTTGGTAATTCAAAATATCTACAAGAAGAGGTCATATGTCTTCAAACCTAATAGCACCCAGTTCAAACACATCCAAAGCTAAAGCAACATTAATACAGGGACAGAACTGCAGATCTGATTTCCGAGGTAACGGATTGTAGAAATGACATACATCCCTTACCTAAAGAAGGCCTTTGTGCGAAAGAGATGCCAACCTATATGGTTTATAGCATAACATTTTGCTTTAAAGCAAAGTGCTCATAACACTAGAAATGTGAATCATCAATTGTTCTGCGAACGAAAAATAAACATTGTCACTGATTGCCTCCAATACAGCTGCCTAGCATTATCATTCCACAAAGCTTGCATTGAATGGTAAATTACTATTGCATGGAGTTATATGACCTTGTTCCAGAAACTGTGTTAGGTGCACATAAAAGGCAGACTGGTATATTAAATCTGATGTTGCTTACCGTGTTCGCTATGTAAGGCCGGCAGTGTTATGTATGCTGATCGCGTACCGTGTTTTCTGCACACTTTAAATTGTCAAATATCTCCTTGTACACGATGTTCTTGGTAAAGCCGATGTGTTTTTCGTCTTCATCCACACAAAGAATCTTTAAGCCTTCTGGTGAGGTAACTCTGGAGACCGCAACAAAGATTTGGCCATGGCTAAAGACGGGTTTAGGCAAGTAAAGTCCCACATTCCTAACCGTTTGGCCTTGGCTATTATTTATGGTCATTGCGTAGCAGACGGTTATAGGGAACTGTTTTCGTTTAACCGCAGTCGGAAATGACTTGTCAGCTGGTGACATACTAATTTTTTGGTATATACGTGATCTCCCCAATTTTACTACCCATAATTATCCGTGCCTCGACCAGGAACTGGTAACATCTTGTTACAATGAGCCTGGTCCCGTTACACAGGCCCTTTTTTGGATTAAGATTTCGCAGCAACATTACAGGAGCACCAACCTTAACATGAAGTTCGTGGTTTGAGAGCCCACTGAATTTCAAAGAGTTGAGGTATTCTGGAGGATTCAAAATTTCGTCAACGGCTGTTGAAGCGCCCTTACAAATACTGTCATAACTCCTGTAAATTTTCAAGTCTCCCGGCAGTCTGTGCAGGACCTCATTATTAACAGCCTCCACATATTCATTTAATGGTGTTAATATTGCACGGTCCCGAATATATTCCATGGGTGTATGACTCCCACCGAGTTGGCCATATATTTCATTTACCATTGTTTGCAGCGGATCGCCAGCAGCTTTGAGGAAGACCTGTATATTAAGTTATTAGCAAAAGTCGCAGCAGAAGAGGTGCACTGCATGCCAATTTGGTGATATATTAAACAATGAAGCCGCTAAGAATAGCATAGGATGTCTAATATCTGTGTACATCATCAGGATGAGAGGACTTAAAATTCACGTCCAGCATCTTTTTCAGATGGCATGTGGTATAACACTGTCTAGAAATGTATAGCTGCCACGATAATATCATGTTTTTTTTGTGGAAGAAAATGTTGTGCCTTTTATTCTATTGGTGATCAACGGTATTATTTAATAAATGAATGTATATGCAGTATAAACACGTATTGGAATTAAGAGAAGTTTGTAAAATAATCTCATTTCGGTGAAATACCTCTTCTGGAATCTTAATCCATGAGCCATCTATTTCATCGTTGAAGGCATAGGTCTTTTCAGTTCCATCACCTACTGCCAATACCCAATCTCGAAATGGTACTTGCCTCCCATCAATTGTAATTGGAGGGACGTTTTTGTCAATTCGCATGTTTTCAACCAATCTGAAAATTGTGCAATTTTCCCATAAAGTTGACTTGCTAATACTTGCACCCACAATGTCTTCTCTTCCCTTTTTGGGGACTACCGGTAAAACTTACCTGAAATCACCTCCAAGAAGCATTGTGAGGCCTCCAAAAGGTAATGAGGACGCATTTGGATTCACCTTTGACCGGATATCCCGACACGATGAGTCATGGGGGCCTCGTCCCAAATGACTAAGCTAGTTTCATATATCAGCTCTGCCAGGTATGTATTTTGTTTAATCTCGCAACAACTAAACTCATCAATATTGATTGGTATTTTAAAACGCGAATGTGCAGTTCTTCCACCATTCATTAAAAGAGAAGCTATACCAGATGATGCAACAGCTAGGACTATTCTACCCGCACTTCTTAATTTTGATATTATAGCTGACCACAGAAACGTTTTACCTGTGCCCCCCGGACCATACACAAAATAAAGGCCATCCAAATCTAACTCCACAGCCTGGATAACTCTTTGGAATATAGTAGTCTGCATGTAGTTCAGGGAGTCAATTATGTTTCCTGCCATAATCCTAAGCGCCTCTCGATTATACATCATCTCTTCTATCAGTAGTTCATTTTTGTACTTGTGCTTTGTAGCTGTGTTCAATGCTGGTAGACCTGGGTAATCGGCCAACCTCTTCCCATATTGCTTCAACAAGTCACTAATAGCCTGAAGCGCAAGCATTTGTTTGTCACCAACATCAATTCTCAGACTTGGTAGCTTTAAAAGCTTCCTTTGTGTGTATTCTATATCATCGGATAAAGTAAGCCAATGTTTTTCCCAGTGCTCGGACGGATTGCTGACTTCACAAAACACTAATAAAGTAACAAATAAGTCACGGAGCTGTGGTGCAGTAGCATAGGCATTGGCATCCTCAAGTGCAATATGACATTCTTTATCTGAATCAAGGAGACCTCTATGAAAGCATGCCTCTTTATAGGTGTGATAAACAACCCCGCCTACCCTCTTGATGTCCTCGAAACTTGTGGCCCCTTGGACAATGTTTAATAACTGTCGCATATAGAACCGTTCTCCAGATGCTGGGTGAGCATATACCATTCGGCCTACAACGTTGATATTTTGCTTTCTTCGAAACCACCGGCGTGCGGTCGAATCCCATCGAAATTTTGTCAGGAATTGAACAAATGTTAGTTCACGGCCCAGTTCATCATACCGGTTTGTCAACATCCATTGTATGAACATCGTGCCATCGGGGTCAATGCGACGAACCACTTCAGGCAAAGTTTCATTATCGCGAAATCTCACTTCCTGTTCGTTTTCAAGCTGGAAGTATAATCGCTGGACAAAAGGTTCCCGATGATGTATAGGGAATTCGAAGAGGCGCCAATATGCCTCTGCCGCCGAAACATACCGACATGACACATATGTTTTGACCTCATCGTGCTCAACTACGGTTGCTTGAGATGTAGAAGGCAATTCTAGATTTGTGGCATGACGGTCTTCCCTCTCCAGAACTATCGTAGCCATATCTGGACCTTTGCCAATGTACTTGAACAAATATTTAATAGCCAGATTGCGATTGAACCATTCCACATTTATATTTCCTTGATATTTTATAAGGAGGCCACGGTGGTAAGGGACAACATGTCTGTCACAATGAACACCATAGTTATTAGAAATAGGAAACGGCACATTGCAGTTTGCAAATTAAGGTGCATAGAAATTAGGATTCACCTGTTGTCAAGAAAGACCTTGCCACATTTGACAGTGTTCTTGGTATCTCTTCTTCTATATTGGGCATATCCGTCCGCATCTGTTATAGTGTTGTCACTATAAGATTTTGGGTAATATTTTGAACATCGACCGTTCTTCATACAGGGGTATTTTGGGTTTGCAGACCCACATGGTCCATGCATCATAAACTGTGATACCGCTTTATAACCCACGGGGTCACTGAGTTGATCTGGTATCTCAGCAGATATAATTGAATCAATATCGGCTGGAGTTGTTATTTTGTCACCTTCTGCCAACCATAAAACTATATGTGCATGCGGGAGGCCTCGTTTCTGAAATTCAATTGTGTACACAACTGGTAGATCCAAGTGTAGTTGGGATATAATATAGCATGCGACAAAGTTATCTATCAATAACACAAAACTGCTGATTATTTATTAAGTGAGAAATTATAATTTCACAAAGGATGGTACCAAATGATTATCACAATCATTTGGTATGGTGCAGAAAATTATAGATTTTGTACATATACAATTAAACAACCAATTGAATAAGAAAAGTTCGGATGACAACTTCAATTATAAATGTAACACAACAAATGGATTGAAAATATTGAACTATAAATGTAACACAACAAATGGATTAAAAAATAATTTAGTAATATTGGGAATTATATCATTGGTTTGACCCTAATCATGTTGTGGGAGCATGATATGGAATATTATTGTTATACGGAATTGGAAAAGCAAACTATGTAATATTTTAAAAATATGTGTAACCCATTTATTATTTAAAGTTACAATATAAGTATCTATATTTTATTTTTTATGTTAATGTAACAATAACCTTGGTTAACACCTAATTAACTAAACCCATTTTTCAAATTGTTTGTTACATAGGTTACTAATGTATATAACGCATTTTTTTAAGGCTGGATCATGGTAATTACGTGATGTGAATTATATATTAAGTGAAACAGTTTAATTTGACGAAGGATAGTAGTACCAAATGATTATCACAATCGTCTAATATGGTTCACAAAATTATAGAATTTGTAGATGTCCGATTAGACAACTAATTCAATAAGAAAAGTTTGGATGACAACTTCAACTATTAATGCAACACAACAAATGGATTGAAAATATTGTTTTACTTTATGATAAGTCGCAGGTTTAAAAGAATATAAACCTAACCTTTTTTAATGTGTTCCAGGTCCTGCAACACGGGCGGAGTATAATCTGATCCAAGGTGTATGTACCACAGATGACACGATTATTAGCCAGTTTAAATTGGAATGTTATAGGTGAAAGATGTCTGAGTTGGGTCAAGGCAAGATGAGGTGATAGATTGTGTTTCAGGTTACAACACGGTAAATAGGTTCGTATGACTCTTCTAATCTCCTAATATTGTGGTCAGAACAAATTATTCTATGTGGTGAATTAAGCTTCTCAAATATTGGGTGCAATTCAATTGTATTTAAATGTTACATGCAAGGACACGCCCCATCACACGATGCTTGGTGAAATCAGCAATCATAGCATCAAGTTTCATTTTGAACACACGGGCAACAATATCAGGGCGCACAGAGGCATCATGCGATGAAGACATTTGAATTGCAGCTTCAATTTCATCCCATTTTGGATTACAAGTGAATGTGATGAAGAGATCAGGATGACCATATTCTTTGTAAATGGCCAGTGAATCTTGGAAGTTCTGCTGCATGTATCTATACCCTCCAGTGAAGGTTGAGGGCAGAATTACTCGTTTTCCCAAATCAGTAGCAACTGTGTCTCCTCGCCTGAAGCTGTCAACCACATTGTTATAAAGATATGATCTAATGAGGGACTGGTTCCTTTGTACCCATAATAATCTAGTGCGTTCCACTGAGCACCAAGCATCAACCAGGAATTGCAGAAAGAGTCGGCCCCCAAGTATTAGAGCATGTCCCTCACCTACACGGTAATGTGTTCTAAAGGCATAATATTCACACATACTAACAGTGTTATGCCCCCGATTATCAGAAATCTGCACATCACGGTGTTTTATACCAATTCGATAGCCATCTTCACCGAACGGGAATAGAAGAGGATATTGCAAGGACATGTAACATGGATGTAACTCACTAATATGTTGCAGTCCAAGTGTTTTACTATGAACAACTATGTCCCTTTTATTTGCAAAGTCATTATCTACAGCTAGACCCGCGAACTCAAAGGCATTTACAGCATGAATATTCTCAATTTCATAATCCTCTTCAGATTGACTGTTATGGAACCGACCGTCAGATGTGCGTCTCTCAAATAATTTTAGGCGGACAGGAACATGCTCGACACTAGAAAACCGTTGTCTTATTTGGTTGAATATTCCCACCAGCATATTGTTGTGGCTAAGCATGCCATCGAGGGTTGCAACAATCAATTTATCGACCCTCCCCTTGTCTCCAGTAAGATTAATTCTATGCTCATTTGCCTCGTATCCATCATACATATACAATTGTGCAAATTTTGGGGCTCGGCCGTCTGGTGGCACCAAAGATGCAATGTTATGATACACTTGCCCAGTTACCCGAAAGACATATGGTCCTCTTCCATCATTGACTAATTCATCCACCTTTGCACCATACGAACAGAATGCAAACATGGTGTTATAGATGCGGCTTTTTTAAAAATACATCTTTGCCTGTATATCATTACCGGTGAGGAGGCGAGTTAGCTCGAATGGCGGAACACGCAAGAATGATAGTTGCACCTTTCCCTTACTGCAACAGATGGAATACGACATTGGCCCAGGTCCTACATGCCTTCCAGTAAACTCTGCAGGCCATACAATGGCTTGGCAAGATCCACATGTTTGATCTGGTGTGCCCATACTTAACACATCATTGTTATCATCTGCAGGGAACATGGGATTCAAAGGCAAAAATTACACATCAAATATGATGTCCATATAGGTTTGGTGGTGTGTAGTCTTATGGCGCATGTAACAGGATGTGAAACTCGAGTCACGAATACAGCTTTAACAAATAAAGTAATGAATGAAGTTAATCTAAAGCAGGGATGCAAAAGAGGATCTTTTATGAAAAAGGCTGTATTAAACACGGAAGTCATAAAGCATTATAAGTGCCTACAATAAAACCAAGAAAAGGATGGGCTAAAGATGCAAGATGAAATATATGCTTATTCCCTAAACAAAACAAAGTGACAACACACATACTATATACATAATGGAAGCATCAGGCATGAACACCTCAAACCACTTTTAATGGACAGATATGTTGTTATCATTTTGACCTGAACCTTTTTTTTTAGCACTCGTCCAATGTAAGAAGTCGGTTTCTGATATTTGCAGATTTTAATATTTTAATATAAAGTCAGTAGGAGGTGGAACTCACTGAATTCTTTCTTTTTTTTGTCTATAAACAGACGTTGCCGACGTGTTTCACCTGGACCTGCACATGCGCATAGGTTATTAAGTGTTGGAAGCACAGAGATTTATGAAAATTATTTCAATCAGGGAGATTCCATGTTTTTAATAAGATATACAAATAATTGTTGGCTGATTAACTGTTCCGCAGGGCTGAGAATGACAGCATGTATTGCACTCATAATGGACGACCACATTTTTTGTAGTTTAAGATGTGACGGAAAAACAACAAAGCAAAATACATACTTGGAATGGTAGTCCTTCCATCCTGCTGATTGTTGTCGGGATCTTGGTTGAAGCTAGAGCCGGCAGTTGAGCTATCCCTTTCTGATGTGTCGTCTGTTGACATCATCCGTTATGCATTACACAATGCACCATATTAGGTACAAATCATTTTGTCTGAAGTCAGCCCCGGCTATTGAGGTGTGCAAACAGCCCAAAAGCACAATGCCCCAAAGTTTGAGTGGTCCCCATTTTTAAAAAAGTTTCATTCAGTCAGGTTATTCCTCCCTCTCACTATTAAAATTTATTTCATAATTCACGCTCATTTGAGAAATAGCTAAAGAAAACAATTGATTTTGGGTTTGAAATTTAAATTTGTAAACTTTATAAATAATAGTCAAATTAAAAATAAACTTTAAACACATCACTTATAATATCTATCTGAGTAGTGTTGCTATATTTGGCTATTTAGACTTTATTTTTAATAATTTTATTTCTCTTCAACCATTTTCTTGAGGAAATTGAAAACAATTGTTCTCCACACATACACAAATTATTATTTTAATTTTATTTTCGCACAGGGCCCTATTTTGCTTGAGCCGGGCCTCTCTGAAGTTGCTAGACAACAAATCCTTTTAAATTTCAACTTGTGAATAATCAGATTATTATCAATACTGTACATAATGCATTACAAGAGCTGGCATGATGCACAACATTAGGTAATAATGAGTCTTCTCCCAAATATGCTTAACATCCTAGTATTCATATTTTTAACAGTTTTTTATGGATGATTGAACTCTTTTATCGTGGAATACTTGCAGCGGGTTCAGAGAGAACCTCAATGATTGTAAGCTGGACTGGAAAATAACGCAAATACAGGGATATATTTTTTAACTGTTAAAGATGTGGAGGGTTCCAGAACGTACACGTCCTGCTTGGTTCAGCTCCATCTGTTGCATGAATTTGACTGTTGTAGCGTGCAGGGGGTAATCTTGGCGAAGGAGTTACAGTGAAAACATCGGAGGATGCTGAACCTAATCCATGCAAGAAATCAAACAAATTCAAAATGCAGTTCAGGGACAACAGTGAAAGCCAACTAAGAACTTTTGTAATAACATTATTTGCTACCTACTATCTACATTCTAACAGAGTAACAGGGACGGGTCCGGGATTTCAATTATGACCTTACCAAAACAGGACATCCCTAACAGAAACAGATACTCAGCGGCTAAATCCTACTTGAAGGCAGCAACTATCAGGCAAGCGCAACAACTATAAGTGGTATAATTTATAATTTCTGTTGCATCCGGGCTAGATAATCTACATAACAGAAGCTGGTTTATGTTTCTGGTGTCCCTATTTTCATCACTTCATTACTTTGTCGCCGTGGCCCCTGGTTGGGGTAACCATGTTCTTTTAGGTTAAAAACATATGCACACTGGAATATAATCTGTCAACAAACCTGATCCCATTTACTCAGAACATAAATTTGTTGCATAAGCCAGCTTTCAACCAAGAATATTGAGAATGTGCAGCGACCTATGCAGCTGAATGCTGAGCTACACGAAAGATTGTGCAGAATCATGGCGCCGAGGTTAGCTTAAATATGTCCAGATTCTAGCGATCATATTTATGCACTTCCTCGAAGCAGGTTCCTGCAGTTTTTTAGAATTTGCAGCAGTGTTTTCCAGCTTGTCTAGCGCAAATAGCAATCTATAATTCATTGTCTATTGGGTGGTTAATACAGTTTTTCAGGGAGAGGCTACCGCACATATCAATAGTTCCTCTTTTCCCCCCTTCAATTTCAGACTCCCAAGCACCCAATTGAAAACTGATGCAGGACATAATGAACTTGGGTGGATGAACTGCGTCGCCACTACACCCCCTACCCCGAAACCTTCCAAACCGCAGTATGGAGAAGCCCGTGGGTCACAATCCATCAGAGAACCCTGATCTAATATCAGCGCGATATTTCAAAAAAAAAGGTCACTGTGATATGTGGGGGACTACAGTGCTTATACAGGGAATACAAATCCCAATAAACAACTAACAGACCAAGTCCTATAACAATCAGGCTCCCTTATAAATATATTATTTATTTAATAATCTAGCAGTCCCAGTCAAATTAAATAAATGAGGCCAAAAAAATAAAAACTGGCTATGGCTTTCTTATAAATAAACTATTTATTTAATAACCTAGCAGTCCCAGGCAAACTAAATAAATGAGGCCAAAAAAATAAAAACTGGCTGTCGGTGAAATGGATGCCAAGAATTCAACCAAGCTGAGGTCCAGGGCTCCACATTGTCACTATTTATTATTAAGCACAACGCATTCACCAGGTAGGCAACTGAACCAGAGGCTAAATATTGTTTTAATGATGGGACTTACAAGGCCAATTGGCTTAATAAATTAATTATTTATTTAATAATCTAGTGGTCCCAGGCAAACTAAATAAATTAGGGCAAAAAAATATAAATTGGCTGTTGGTGAAGTGGATGCCAAGAATTCAGCCAAACTGAGGTCCAGGGCTCCGCATTGTCACTATTTATTATCAAGTACAAGGCATTCACAAGGAAGGAAAAAGCAGCAGGTGCTAAATAGTGTTTTAATGATGGCACTTACAAGGCCAAGTTAGTTGGATATTTATAGAGCTTTCATTGATAATGCCTCTCCTACACGCGCGGCTTCAAACTACTTAAAACAATTTATATCTCTTCAAACAGACAACAATAGCAAACTGGCAAGACCAAATCATGCCCAAAACAACGAATCACATTTTTCGGTTTTGAATGCACAAGGCAACCGCAGAAGGGAATGAATGAACAGTCAAATTGATTGTGTTTTCTCATTTGAGTTGTGCGCTGTGTCGAATTATGGTTGTTGGCAGAGATCCTTGTTACATGAAACAGACATGTCACCTGTCTAAATCTTTGCCTGATTTAAAAATTATACAGAGGCAAGTAGGCAACTAATCAAAGGCCACATGCATATAGATAGTAAGCTGACTCAACAGAATATCACAGATACATAGCATAAAGATCTAACACAATTGTCATAACATGCAAGTTTAGAATACAGACCTTGGTGGCTGGTACGCCTAGCATTTTGCTTCCGCTTGGACAGCTTTCTCCTTTCTACAACATCTTCGGTGATAGTGAGCTTTGGCCGGCCCCTTTTAAAAGTGCCATCTCCGGAAACAGCTTGTAACGGAACAGGTCCTTCTACAAATTAAAATCAGGTCTTCCTTCATTAAATTACTCAGTCACAAATCAACATAGAAGAATAAAATACGGAGTGAAGCGGGAGAATGAACCTAGCCATAAATCAGCCTAAATTATAAATACCCACAAGCAACAACCCTGTGAACCAAATTATTTCAGGGGCTGGAACACAATTTTGAATGCACCTGATTTTGATGGGGGAGAAAGAGGGGGTTATCTAAAAACGCAAATATATATTATAAAAAAATGCCATTCATCTAGGAAGCACGGATACTTTATATCGGTAAGCAAGTGCATTCTAGAGGGTGCAGGGATTAGTACCCACATACAATTCACTTGAAATGTCAAATCTCATTATAATATTTGTACTTCTTTTAGCTCGCTGCTCCATTCTACATTAATTTTAATTGCTCCAAATTAATTCAACTGAAGCCACGGTAAGATGGCGGTCCCACAGCCTACCAATCTTTTGGCTGTGCTTACTCATGATGGGCGGCCATTAAGAGCAACCGCAGCGCTTGGGGTTACTTCCCCTGCACCCCACTGACACCAACGTGACACCTCAGCTGGAAGTGTATTTTCGAAAAACTGACCCCGGTCTATGCAACGCAAAGGACACTTTCTATATTTCAGCAGGGTCTCTAATATTATTATTATAATATATATTTAGTATACGATTTTATAATTTGATTTTTAATTTATTTTATTAATGTTAAAATTATAATAATTAAATTAAAGTGATTAAAAAAAGTAAAAATATTATTAAATTAAAAAATATGTCTCAATAATTAAAATGCATCATCTTATTAAAACTCATGGAATAAAAAACAACATACAAGAAGACATTAAATTTTAAATTTTACAATAAAAAAATTAACGATTCTCGTGAAACTGCGAGATATGCTCAACCAAGTCATTTTGTAGCTGACGATGTGCCCGTCTATCACGCATCTGCATGCTGTTTTGGATATACGTTTCATACGGTACAGAAGGTTCTTCGCCTAAATTTGGTTGCGATAAGCCATTTGTTGCATCATCATAAGTTGGTAATGGACCAAATTGAGTGGCGTATGTGTCCCTTTCGTCCTCAACAATCATATTATGAATTATGATGCATGCTCTCATGATCCTTCCAAGATCTTCTTTGTCCCAAAAACGTGCCGGACCACGTATAATTGCAAAACGGGATTGTAACACACCAAATGCTCGTTCTACGTCTTTTCTTTGGCTTTCTTGATATTTTGCAAATAATTTTCTTTTCTCGCCTTGTGGACATGGTATCGTTTTAACGAATGTAGCCCATTCAGGATATATTCCATCTGTTAAGTAATATCCCATATTATAGTTGTTCCCATTAATAGTATAATTTACCTCAGGGGCACGACCTTGTAACACATCATCAAATACTGGTGACCGATCTAAAACATTTATGTCATTATTTGATCCAGCAACTCCAAAAAATGCATGCCATATCCATAGATCAGATGAGGCAACCGCTTCTAGTATAATTGTTGCAACTCCTTTATGACCACTCATGAACATTCCCTTCCATGCTTTCGGACAATTTTTCCATTGCCAGTGCATGCAATCAATACTGCCCATCATACCAGGAAAGCCACGAGCCTCACCCATCTGCAATAGACGTTGTATGTCATCCGAATTCGGCTTTCGTAAGTATTCACCCTCAAATATTGTGATTACATTTGAGACGAATTTTTTCAAGCCTTCAACTGCAGTACTCTCTCCAATACGAACGTAATCATCAACAGCATCAGCGGATACACCGTATGCCAACATACGCATTGCCGCAGTGCATTTTTGTAAAGGCGATAAACCTTTCCTTCCCAATGCATCAATCCTCTGTTGGAAGTATGGATCCAAATTTGAAACAGCATCTACAATACGAAGAAAGACATGTCTTCCCATACGAAATCTTCGTCGAAATATATTTTCTGGATATACAGGATTCGGCGAAAAATAATCATTCACCAGGAGGTGATGACCTCCTTCACGATCCCTGTAAATATTTCTTCGAGGTGTGGATGTTGAGCTCTGTCCATATATTTTATGAAAGAGCTCTAGTTGACGATTTCTTTTAGTTTCATCAAAAAACTCTTCAATGAATTCTTCAGTGAAGCTTTCTGGTGTATGTGTTTCATTCATGTTGTTGTGAA
Source organism: Daucus carota subsp. sativus (assembly GCF_001625215.2). Taxonomy (NCBI): domain Eukaryota; kingdom Viridiplantae; phylum Streptophyta; class Magnoliopsida; order Apiales; family Apiaceae; genus Daucus; species Daucus carota. The sequence goes on from NC_030389.2 coordinate 30,212,873, forward strand.
CTGAAAGAGATGTTACATCTAATTTATATAGAAGGCAAACACGAATATATTCTAACGGCTAGTTACAAATAAATAAAAACAACCACTAGCTTCCAACAACTAGTTTACAAACAAATGAAACCAACGGCTAGCTTACAAACAAATGAAAACAACGGCTACCTTACAAACAAATACAAACAAACAGAAAAAGACAAACACTAGTTTCTTGCCATAATTTTCTCTAGCAATTTTGCGTGAGCCTTCCGCTGAGCATCATTCATTTTTTCAGTATCTGCCAAAATCACTTGTAAATCCATCTCAGCTTGCTTCGCCTCAAGTTCTTTTTGTCGGGTTTCAATGTCTTTTTGACGAATTTCATTTATGTTTTCCATTATGGTCATTTTTCTCAAGTCATTAGCTTCGAAAGCTTCATATTCTTCAACTTCTGCAGCTGTTGCCTTTCCCTTTCCCTTTCTTTTAGTTGTTTTTGTACCTCTAGGACGAATTGACTCAAATTCATCAGATGTTGGTTTATCATTATTTCCCTCCGACGAGTAAGTTCCAGAACTACTTAATTTAGTTCTTTTGGAACTAGCACTAGTTGTAGGAGTTCTCCACTTGGGATGTCTACGAAGCTCGCGCCAATGATTGTCAAAATTACACTTCTTCTTGTAATATTTTAAATGTAGAGTATGGGCTTTCTCAATTATGTCGTCCAAGTTTGAACCGCTCCCGACTAGTCTATAACTACCTCTGAGCACCTTCATTTATTCGTTGCCACCTTTTTTTCATTGCCATAACTCCTCTCTTAATGACACCAGGATTATCTTCCTCGCAATATTGATGAATTCGTTCCCAAAATGCTTCAGCTTTTTGATCAGTACCGATTAGTGGATCAATTGACACATTCAACCATGCACTTATTAAGAGTTTATCTTCAACCCACTTCCATTGACCAACTATTTCTCGTACCTCTTCGGCTTCCTCACAATCATCATTTAAATCAATAATATTTTCATGACCAAAGGCCGGAACTTGTGTTTCCGGAGAATTTTGAATATTGATAGGTGTTTGTTGCGTTTCAAATTGTGGATTTGAAAATGGCAGAAAAGGAAACTGATATGGAGAATTTTGAGGATATGAAAATGGAAATTGAGAATTTTGAGAATGTAGAAATTGGTATTGAGAATTCGGATTTTGAGAATTAAAAGTTAAATTTTGTGGGTTCGGAAAATAGGAATTTGGATATGGATATGGAAATTGAGGGTTTAGATTTTGAGGATTTGGATTTTGATTTGAAGATGGAGGATTATTTGGATTCATCTTTTGCTAAATTTTTTTTTTAGAATTTGAGAGTGTAAATAATAGGGGTTTGGGGATTGGTATTTATAGGAGAGAAATATATTACCGTTTATATGTACGTTAATATTACAACGTTAATATTATCAACGGTAACATTAACGTTATATTTTCTTTTGGAGCTCTGTGTCTTCAGTGGGTAGCAGCTTTTACAGGTTTTGTTAATAAAAAATTGAATTGCTGTTGAAGTGGCCGAGCCCGGCGTGGCGACACTGGACCATTTACGTCCAAAGCATACAACGCTATATGGTGCCACTTTTTAGTGGACAGGTCATTTCACGCGGCCCGAGGATCAAAACAGCCCCGCGCTGCAGTTGCTCTAACCTGACCTTCAGATTTTCCAGACCCTACATTAATTTCAATTGCTCCAAATTAATTCAACTGAAGCCACGGTAAGATGGCGGTCCCACAGCCTACTAATCTTTTGGCCGTGCTTACTCATGATGGGCGGCCTTTAACCTGGCCTTCAGATTTTCCAGAGATTGCACCTGAGGATACATGTGAGGTAATTTTACTTTTCTTAGACCCTTTTCTTAATCCTACTGCCTTCATCTGGAACCTGGAATCCCATTTGTCCCATAACCGTTACTTATAGGGGTCTAATAGATATAAGTGGCTACTGTCGCATACTTCTCAATGGGTATACAACATGGCTCATGTAGTGGCCTTTTCCCATCACACAGAAGAAGGTAATGGCAAGCAAAGGTAAAAAAAATTGGATTTGTTAAATTCACTCAAAAACAAACTATACCCAATCATCAATCGCATGAAACATGATAAAAAACTGGACACCAACTTAAGCCTGAACATCAAAAATACCTATGACCATATTGAATAAATTGTGGGAGCACAAGCACGGAACACAAAACCCAGAAATCGAGAGAAGGCATGAACTTACAAACCTCCAGAGTCGGCCATATATATGTTTGTGCATCTTCAAGTGACTTATTGAAGATGATATTTGCGCATGGTTCACCACTTTACATTCAGCCATAATTAATTTGAGCTACCGATCGAGAATACAGTCTTTTAACAACTTTTGTTACTATACAAATAGAATAACAAAACTCACATAAATGGTGAGACAACCAAGAAATCAAAACCCAAAAAATAAATGTGATAAACTAGCAATCTTAGATTTACAAATGACAATCTCTTGATCTCGGGAACAAATTCACAAAACAGGATAACACGGACCACTTTCGAGAACAAAATCACCAGGAAGAACGAGAAATTCATAATTCTGTGAAATTGAAATCTAAAAATAGAAGGTCAAATCGGAAAAGGCGTTGAATCCTTAGATCCGGAAAAATGATCTACTGCCGAAATTTAAGAAAAAATAGATCAATCTTATCTAACAAGAAAGATTTTTAAGAAAATCAAAACTTTAAAATAAGGTTTATTAAAAGAAGGAAAAAAAAATACAAAGCAAATAAAAGATTTCGGAACTTTCCACATGTAGAAATCTGATAGAAGGCCAGATAATTACTGATCAAAAGAGAAAAAGAAGAGCGGCTCCAATAGCTGCTAAGCAAAAGAAAAAAAGAAACCACTGGACAGAGTTATCCTGGATTTAATTTAAGGGAATATATTGGAAACACGGTTTTTAAGCAAACAATTTATAAAATTACGGTCCATAGAGTTTCATTGTGTTTTTACTGTTTTACAGTCTTGTTATTTCAATTTTACGACCTACTCTATACTTGATTTCTTCTCCACATCTCACAGGAGGATACACCATACCACGTCACAGTCTTATTCTCTCATCTTCATTCATCTAGACTCTCGAATTCTTCCTCATCTTCAACTGGCAAAGCCGTCGATCTTGTCCCGGAATATCGTCGATCATTAATCCTTGATCTGTGAGATTTTGGAGCGGTTGGAGATGGATGCACCTTGAATACGACGATGATTCTGGGTGAGGTAAACGGATCGGAGGTAAACGAAGTGTCGTTGGAGACGTCGACGGCGCTGGAGTTGATGAAGATGGCGGAGATGTCGTAGCAGATGGAGATGAAGCTAGTTTGTTGCTTTTGTTGATTTTTTGGTTGCAATACTTGTTGGTTTTGCTCCTTTTTTGTTGTTGTTTTTGTGGTTGTTTTATGTTATTGTTATCGGCTCCGCAGGGGCATTCATTTTTGGCCATTTGCAACTAGTTGCAACTTATTATGCAACTAAACGTAGGTTTAAAAAAAAAAATTAAACTTGCATTTGTAGTTGCTAGAGGTTGCAGATATTGTTGCATATGCAACCTCCATATTTTTGCAAATATATTTTGAAATAATAGTATTTTTACAATTTATTTTAAAATGTGACAGTAATTTTGCAAAAAATCATTTTTACTTGGGTATTTTTGAAAAAAGCCCATAATTTAATTTTTGCTCGATCATTAATATGATACTGAATCAAATTGTGCATGACTTTACAAGTAATTCTACTCCCTCCATCTCAATTTATAGGTCTCTTTTGGAAAAACAATTGTCCAAAAATACATGTCCCTCTATTCTTTCAATACAAATTTATCTACATATTAATTGTGATTTTTTTGAAACTCAACATTATTCTCATTTCTCAATGCACTAAATCCCTATATTTATTGTGATTTTTTTGAAACTCAACTATATTCTCACTTATCAATGCACTAATTAATGATACATGAGATAAGATTCTATCTAACAAACTTTTTTCTTAATATGTGTGTTTATTTTAAAATAGATCTATAAATTGAGACGGAGGGAGTATATTACTCCATGTGTCCCTCTAGATTCTTTATATTTTCCTCTTTTGGACGTACCACACATTTATTTACATTACAAAACTTTTCTAATATAGTTAATGGGCCCCACCACTTTCTCACGTTTTCTTCCTTTTCACACTACTTTTCCCTTTATATATTAAAAATTAATGGGTCCTATCACCTCACCCACTTTTCTTTCACTTTTCCACTACTTTATACGTATTTCTTAATCTCCGTGTCCAAACCCAATGTAAACTATTGGGCCGGACGGAGGAGGGAGTACGTATTATCATTATTGAAATTAATTTCATGTCGCACATATCACGACATCAATCTGTCACTAATAAGGAAGAGCAAGCCGTCATCGATAAACAAGACCATTCTCGCGGCGCTCGTGGTGATTCCTTGCTGCCATCACCTCTTTCTCGAAATTTGTTTCGCCCCCAGTTAATTTTATACGTACCTGTGACCTACTATGAGGAAAAGAACCTAATATTTCATATACATTTCAAATAGTTGAAAAAAATTGCTCCATTCACTGTGGATAATATAACTATAATTGCAATTATTTATTCAATCTTTGACGATCTATAGATGTCACTCTCATTTGCATGAAAAGAAGTGTTGTACTAGTTGACGATGATACGGGAGTATCAAAAACCAAAATTTTAGTGAATATTATATATTTTTTCATATTTAATGAAACCTGCACATGAAAAATATGCTATAATTTTGATACTTGATATAAGTTAAAATCATTGGAATGCAACCAACACTTTTTAACATATGTTTATATTTTGATACTTTAATTGAATAATATAATATAGTAGATTATAATATCAAAACTACAGTAATATTTAGCTAATTTTGAATATATATGTATTACAATAAAATGTACTTTTAAAAATGTACTCCCTCCATCGATTTACATTCTATACACTTTCCTTTTTTGATGTCCCACTTAATTCTATACATTTCAAAACTTTCCCAAAATAGTAACATTTTATAATATAAAAGTCTCAACCAGCCACTACTTTCATCCATTTTTCCAAATCTATCAATTAAATATTGAAGGGTCCCGTCATTTTACCCACTTTTCTTTCTCTTTCCCACTACTTTATCTTACTTTATACTACATTTTTCTTAATTTCCGTGTCCAAACCAAACGTATATAACTCCGAGGGACGGAGGGAGTAATAATTAAACTCTTAATGTGCTTGGACAAACTATTTTTGCTATATATTATTAATTAATTCCGTTAAATAGATGTCAGCGCTGACAAATATCGACATGAGTATTGTCAAATCTTTCCAGAAAGAACTCACCCATCTCATTCAATTACCACAAGCTTTCCTCTCTTTCAAGACCATGTTAAATGTATCAAATCCACTATATAAAGAGATCGCATGTTCACGTTTCAAATCCATAATAATCAACCATCACAAGTCAAAATTAAAATATTATGAAGATTTCATCGGCAAAAATCTTTGTTCTCTGTAGCTTTTGGCTAACACTTTCATCAGCTAGCAGCCATGAAGATTTTCTCCAGTGTCTCACCCGTTTTTCACCCAACTCAAACTCAATAACCAAACAAATTTACACCCCACAAAATTCTTCTTACAATTCTGTTTTAGAGTCCTCGATAAATAATCTTCGATTCGCGGGCTCTAGCACCCCCAAACCCCTCGTGATTGTCACACCAACGGAGGACTCTCAGGTCCAGACAGTGATTTACTGCGCGAAAAAGCACCACATCCAGATGAGGATCCGGGGAGGGGGGCATGACTACGAGGGGCTCTCGTACGTCTCGAAAGCGCCTTTTGTCGTGCTTGACATGGTTCACTACAATAAGATTAATGTTGATCATGAGGCCGCCACTGCATGGGTGCAATCCGGTGCAACATTAGGCGAACTTTACTACAGCATTGCTCAAAAAAGTAGTACCCTTGGATTTCCGGGTGGCTTATGGTATACTGTCGGTGTTACTGGACTAATTAGTGGCGGAGGCTATGGCAATTTACGACGAAAATATGGCCTTGCTGCTGACAATGTGATCGATGCTCGTATAGTGGATGTCAAGGGAAGAATTTTGGACAGAAAGTCGATGGGGGAAGATCTGTTTTGGGCTATTAGAGGAGGCGGTGCTTCTAGTTTCGCTGTGATTCTTTCTTGGAAATTAAAGCTCGTTTCGGTTCCTGAAATTGTGACAGCTTTTCGACTCGACAGAACAATAGAACAAAATGGCACTGAAATTCTTCATAAGTGGCAATCTGTTGCCCCTAGGCTTCCCAAAGACGTCGAAATTAGAGTTCTAGCCGCCACTATTTGGAAAAATAGGCCTAATCCAGGAGCCAGAACAGTACTGACCGATGACTCTGTAGCTAGAAACCGAGCCGAAAAAACAATCAGATTAAGGTTTTCGGGCTATTTCCTCGGTGGTCAAGAAAAACTTGTTTCCATGATGAACAAAGAGTTCTCTGAACTAGGCCTGACAAAAGAACACTGCGCTGAACTTAGTTACATTCAATCTGCACTACGTTTTTCTCTGTTTTCGACATCAGAGTCCCCTGAAGTTCTGCTAAACAGAACATCATTCAGGATCCCTTTTAAGGCCAAATCAAGCTACGCCGAAAGGCCAATATCACGAAAAGGCTTAGATGGAATATGGACCCGGCTCCTTGAATATGATCCCGGGACGACAAATTTTGTTTTCACTTCTTACGGAGGCAGAATGAATGAAATTGCGGAATCTGCAATTCCATTCCCCCATAGAGCTGGCACATTGTTCATGATCTATATGAGAGTGCAGACTGATGGAGATGCGGAGAAGAAAATAGAATGGATCAGAGAGCTTTACGACTATTTGACACCATATGTAACGAAAAATCCGAGAACTTCGTACGTGAATTATAATGATCTTGATCTGGGAGTCAACAATGAAGAAGGTCCGACAAGCTACAAGCGAGCAAGCGTGTGGGGTAAAAAGTATTTCAAGAATAATTTCGATAGATTGGTTCGTGTTAAGTCGTCGGTTGATCCTGGTAACTTCTTCAGGCACGAACAGAGTATTCCTCCATCTTCGTGATTCTTTGGAATTAGAAGGTTTATGTTATTCTGCTTGTACAAGTTCTTCGATAATATTTTATTAAATTATATTCTCAAAGTGTTCTGTATCAGTATACTACCAATTAGCCGCATCTCCTGAAAATCTGTTTATGTTTTAGGGATATTTTTATAATTGACTTTTTTCGCGAATACCATTCGTCAACATGAGGAAACTCTTAACAAAAGAAGTGTTTATTTTATGGGTATTGCTATGATATGATTGTGTAGCTGATTTTACCACGGGTATCTCTGTTTCTTTTAGATGTTACTCCCTCCGTTTCTTTTTTCTTTTCCTATTTGTAATGTCGGTACTGTTCATAACATGAGACAAATTACTAATTTACATCTAATCTATAAAACTAAATATAGTCATGAGTGATCTTGTTAGATTCGTATTCACGAGTACTTTAATACGGTGAAGTTTTTATATTTAATGCTACTATGAAATGAAAGATATTAACGATAAAAAATGTGTGTTGGCAAACGTGAAAAGTACAAACAGGAAAAGTATTTAGAGACGGAGGGAGTATCATTCTTTTGACATTAATATAAATTCTGACTACGTCCTCTTGAAATAACGAGACGAATACGTAAATGTGACATTTTTTTATTTTAGTTGTGTGCTGAAGAATGACGGCGGGAAGCAGAAGCAGTTACTGGGGGCAGGTTTATAAGGGCTTGTGTGTAATTGTGTATCACATCACAGGTTAATCTCTTAAAGCCACAAATATCATATTGACTTTTCCAATTTCAAATGAGTACAGGTCGTAAACTTTTCGTCAAAAAAGTCTGATTGATAGGGTACCAACTGGAACACTATTCGAAGATTATATCGGCAAAAAAATTATTTTTCGCACCTAGTTACAGGCAGTTTTATTATATGAGCTATCTGATAAATATTGGTCCGTTTTTTTTTTTGAAGATGAATAAATAGTTGTCCATTGTTAGTAGATTTTGACTAGTTAATTAAAAAAATTATATATTAATTCATATATAATTATTTTAAAATTTATTTGTTTAAAATGTTGTTTAAATTGATAATTATAAAAACACTAAAATTAGATGATTTATATGATCTCCAAACCACTGATTCAAATCTTTAAATTTTTCTCAAATTTTTGACTTTTAAACATGAAGTATAAAAGCATCTAAAGGCTACAAAACTATTACCTATATTATCTTCTTGACATCTACGTGTCATTTAGTTGGCACATTTAAAATATATGTATATGATTGTATAAAACAAAGAAAACATTATGCACTTTTAGGAGAAGCAATTTTCAAAAGGGGTGTATTCAATTGAGTGTTTAAATAATTTTTTTTTCATTTGTGAAATCTTTGTGTCTTCAACTCGAATTTTAAAAAATGTATGATTTGATAAAAGAAAAAAATGTATGAGAATATTGGCGTATTTAGTTAAGTTATTAAATTATATTATAAATTAAATTTAAAAATCTGATGATTCAGTTGGGATTATTTAAAAATATGATAGTTTTGTTGGATTGTTCAGTGCATTATAAAATCACACAAAAAATCATTAGATTTATCTATGTCAACTCCATAATATTTTATTTAGGAGGGCGTATTCGATTGAGATTTTAATAGAAGTTTTTAATGCATGATTTTAATGGATTGTATAAGATTTTGATTTTGTGTGGTTTTTTGATAAGATGTCGCATCGTTGATATAGATTTTTAGGATATAAGCACAATGCTTCAAAAGCTCATATATTTTGGTGGGATTTCAAAAAACTTATAAATACACCGAATGATACCACAAAATTCATAATTTCATGAAATCCAAAAAAATCATCGGTATTTGAATACCACAAGATTTTAGTGGATTTAAAACAATCTCAATTGAATATCATCAAATTTTAAAGCATAATTTAAAATCTCAATTGAATACCGTCAGATTTTGTAGCATAATTTAAAATCTCAATTAAATACCGTAAAACTTTAATGGATTTGAAAAATTGAATACACTCAGATTTTATGAATGAATTTATTTATTTTTTAAAAAATCCAATCGAATACATCCAATAAAATCCGCATAAGATCAAAATCAAATACAATCCATTAATCCATAAATCATATATAATTCTTTATATTCCGAGTTGAACACACTTCCCTCGTTATTTCAACTTAAACGATTTCTACTTTATTAATTTATATAACATAATATATATATTTTTAACTAATACAGTAGAAATTCTTTAAATAATACTCGGTAAATTAATAAACTCTCTCAAATAATAAATTTGTTCGATCCCGACTTGGGCCAATGTAAAAAATTGAAAAACTTGATAAAATGATAAGATAATAATTTTTCGGGAGATCCCTCTATAATTTTCGGTCCCAAGAAAATTATAAATTAATAATTCACAGAAACTGAAAAAAAATATATTATACTCTATTGAAATATATTACATTTACTATACAGTACTTCAAAAGTCATTATTGATTTCTTATACATTTGAACATAGTAGTTACTAATTTATGTTGTCATTATTGATTTCTAATAAATATGAACATAGTAATTACGAATTTACATTGAGTCCCAAGGTTTGCTGTAAGTTAATTCTAAAAAGCATAGACTAATTTGTCTTTTTGTTTCGTATGTACGATGTAATCGGTTAAAAACTCTTTAAATTAATAATTATTAATTTATCGATAAATTAATAACTCTCTAAATTAATAAATTTTTCCGATTCTTTATAGAGTTTTTACTGTATTCCTAACTTTTGATTTCTTGAACAGTGAACACTGCATAGAAGTGGTTTGACCGTTTGAATCTACAGCAGAAACCCATCCAAACGGCCCCTAACTCAATCTATTCGTGAGCCTGCCCCTCTGGTAGCCATGGCGGGAGTTGTGCACAGCTTCTTAGCACCTCCTGCTATTTTCCTACCACAAAAATCTTCAAGAAAATTTACATCACACTTTCCAATAATACCCACTCAGATTTTCCCTCGTAATTCTTTATTCTCTTGCTCAGTTTCACCCTTTCATTTCTACACACTTTCTGCTCGTTTTCCTTCAACTAGTAAGTGTATTTCATCGATTTTTTCTTGATTACCCAGGTTCTTGTGATATTATTGAGATGGGGTTTCAAGATTTTGTTATAATTTGCATTATCCTTGAAGTTTTTGTAGTTTTGATGCTTATAATTTAGTAATTTACTTAATTTTACCATTGAAGTACCTTTTTGTTTCTTTTTATATATTTCTGTAATTTATGTTAGAATTCATTTGATTAGTGATCATTGTGTTATACTGTGAGTTAGCACTAGCTCATTGTCTGTGTTACTAATGTGTGTGTATGTATCATTTTATTGTGTGGAAATTTTCAGATCTTTTCGCAACTCCTGAAGCAGAAGTTAGCACAGAAACTGGTGAATGGGAAATGCAAGGTATGTTTTCCGTGGTATGTACTTACGATAGTAGGTTTGGGGTTTAGAGCCTGTTTGGCTGAGCTTGACTTAATGTGACTTATGAACGTGGCTTATGTGATAAGCTTGGAGCTTAAAATGTATGTTTGGTTAATTTTGACTTATTAATGACTTGTGGATTACTAAAATTATAATAATAAGAATAAAAGTGATTTATGGGTAATTTATGACTTATTGGTAATTTTTATCAAAAGAAAAAAGTTCAAAAAATTAAGTCTGAAAAAAGTACTATCAAACTAAGTTCCGACTTATTTCTGATTTTAAGCCGACTTCTGACTTATTACACTAACACACATTATTCAGCAAGTTGAAAAGGACTTAAGGTTTGGGCTTTAAGCCCAGGCAAATAGGCTCTTAGTCTAATGGTTCCCTCCAACCCCCACCCCTTAAAGATAAACCATAATAGAAATTATCTGTTTTGTGTTTGATGCATCCTGATGTCTAGTATTGCTGCTGCAGGGTTTTATAGCTTAAGGAAGGAAGTTGAAAATGCTTCTCAGCGTGTGGAAGAGATTAGGGCCTCTGCTGGTCTGCACCAACTAGAAGCTGATCTTGCGAATTTGGAGAAAGCAGCAACAAGTACCTCATTATGGGATGATCGTAGTAAGGCTCAAGAAACACTTATGGCATTAACTGATGTGAAAGACAAAATAAAGCTCCTCAATGAATTTAAATCCCAGGTCGAAAAATGCCAACTTTTCCAATAAACTTGTTTGCCTAGATGCTACATATTATTTTGTTTGATGAATGCTTTACATCAATATTCAATATGTTAAGAACTGTTATTTATCTACCGTGATTATGTTAGTTGCTACTAATGGGACTTAATGTCAGGTTTTTAATAGCAAATTTAGCTATTTAGATGCTACTCATGTTACTATACAGATGGTTGCATGTAGGATTTATTAGGTTGAGATAGGGGCTGAATAGCACCAAAAAGTAGTATCGTATCCCAATCTTTAAATCAAGCACAGACAGAACATGTGGATATTTCGATGGGAATTGATGATGCCTACATGTCAGTATTTCGGTTGATCCGAAAGCGCCAAAGTCATACAGAATTAGTATGAATCTCTTGAAATATTATTAGTCATTTGAAGTAGATACCCATGAGAACATTTTTTATTATAAAATTTCAGTGAAATGTCCATCCCCGTACTTAGAAGTATATAAATTTTTTGAAATAAGAGCTTAAAATATATAGAGGAATTGGTAATGTGGAAGTCTTAATGGATGATACTACTATTTTGAGCATTTAATTATTTGCCCTCGCTACAGGTTGAAGATGCAGAAACAATAGTTAAACTTACTGAAGAAATGGACTCAACTGATACAGCTTTTCTTGAAGAGGCTTCTAATATTATCAAGGAATTGAACAAGGCATTAGATAAGTTTGAGTTGACTCAATTACTTTCTGGCCCCTACGATAAAGAAGGAGCTGTCATCTCCATCACAGCTGGTGCTGGGGGTACTGATGCACAAGTATGTTTCGTAATTCTAAGCTACAGTAAAATAAGTTAAAATTCATTTATGTTTATTGCTCAAGTGCATGTCTTGTTCTTTAATGCACATTCTGATAGTTTCTCTGGCGCACACAATAAGGAATAGAAACTGTACTGATGGACAAAAGTAGGTAATTGCATATGTAGGCAAATGGTTTCCTGGGGCAGTTACCAGAAAACATGTATCAGGACAAAAAGTAGTAGGTAAAGATAAGTCTGGCCTCTTTAAGCAGCTGGATAAGGTTTTGCTCTATTGATGGACAGTAATAGGGATTGTTAGTTGCTAAGACCAGAAATGATTTGTTTATATGTTTTTGCTTGATCATATCCTCTCTCCTCCTATGTTATACATCATTTATCCTTTCTCCAAAGAATAACATATAAGCGTTCTTTGCCTTTTGAATGACTGAAATGACAAAATGCTCTTAAGGTATTATACCTCCTTCATCCAATTTGATAATTTTCAGTGCAGGATTGGGCTGACATGCTGCTTAGGATGTATGTGAGATGGGGAGAAAAACAGCGATATAAAACAAGAGTTGTTGAAAAGTCTATGGGAGAAGAAGCTGGGATCAAGTCAGCAACGATTGAGCTAGAAGGTCGCTATGCCTATGGTTACATGTCTGGAGAAAAGGGAACTCATAGAATTGTACGACAATCTCCTTTCAACTCCAAAGGCCTTCGGCAGGTATTATTAAAAGTTCTTGTTGGTTTTTATGTAAATTGTATTAGGATGACATTTGTTCCCTGAATGGTGGGTTGTGGAAGGATATTCACTCAATAGTTGAGGATAAACGGATAATGTTTATAAGTTTGGGTTTTAGACTTTTATAGGTAGGTTCCTGGAATAAAATTATCATAAGGGTCAGATGAATTCAAATCAGTTTGTATCTATATGCATTACAGAGAGTGGATGACATTACAAAATTTGAATTAATATTTCGCTTGTCTTTTTTCGGTGTTATTAAATGGTTCACACTTTAATCTACACAGACAAGTTTTTCTGGTGTTGAAGTCATGCCTCTTCTTCCAGAAGAATCACTGGATGTTGAAATACCTGAGGAAGACTTGGAAATCACTTTTACTAGAGCAGGTGGTAAAGGGGGCCAGAATGTCAATAAAGTTGAAACTGCTGTCAGGATCACTCACATCCCTACTGGTGTCTCTCTTAAATGCACAGGTATATGTTCTTTGTTGGCATTCTTTCCAGATCTAATTGTTTCCTATGTTCACATTGTTGAAATTTTAGACTATTTAAAAGGCTATTAATAATGCTTATTGTTATATCGAGGCAAAATTGCTGAATACTAGTAAGGTATTTTTAATTTATTTAGATATAATATCATTTAATAGAAACTCATACTCCACTTACAGTTTGACTTTTGCATAATGCAGCTAAAGGTTCATGTTAGTAATTGCTTAATTTTTTCCCGTAAGTAGTAATATTATTTACTTGGCATAGCACAAAACCAACTCCATGTAAATGAAGTTTATTTGCTCATACGAACCTGCAATATTGTATATATAAACCAGCTGAAATGGTGGCCTTTTGCTAAAATGAAGTCAAGGTGGTATAAGATACATGGGAATCTTCAGCCTGTTAATTTGTTGATGTTTGTCATTTTTTGATGACAAAAGGGACTTATGTGGTCCTTAAGGAAATTATGTGCTCCTATTGGACACTTTCCTAATGTATATAGGTTTAAGTTATTCAGCAGGTCAAAATTTAGAAATAATGATAGTTGATGTGCAATATCTTATGAATCGAGTTGTCTCGATTGGTTTTTCAATTGAATTCTGTGTATTTCGATATTTCGCGTATAGTGTATTGCAAATTATCACATGATTAGGTCTCATTGCTTATGTCAGGAAGCACGTGCAATTCATTATGAGACTGAGAGTGACTATGTTACTCTGACTCGGGTACAGAGTGATGGAACATGACACATATCTGAGTGTTGGACTGTAAATCTTAAAATTGAGGACACTATCCTATTTTTTTCTTGGACAGGGGTGCCCGGGACACTGCATGATACATTGATAAACATGCATGATAAGTAGATACCTTAATAATAAGTAAGTATCAAGTTATGAACAAAAACAAATTAGGGATCTTCTATGCCTTTTTTTTTTTAAAATTTTAAATTTTGCTTCTTTTCTAGTTTGCATTGTATATTTAACCTAAATGCAGTCTTTTAGTCCGTCAAAGTGTTCACATTTCAGTCAAAGGATCTGACACGGAATAAGTGTCGTGTCCGAGTGTTGTGTCGTGTGTCCAAGTGTCAGACATGGGTACGACAACCTAAATAGAGGAACATAGAATGACTCGTGTTGTTTTAGTTTGTACGGTTCCACCTTATATATTCACACTCTACGATTAAAGTTTTGACACGGCTCTCAAACCCAACCTGTGGTGTATCCCGGGAGAAAAAACAATTTTGTATCCTTTGCCCATAAAATGTCCCCTACCCTAATGCTTTTCGTTGATTACCTAGCCTATCCTGCCCCTTGCTTGTGTTCGTGATCTGGTTGGAACATACACGGGCCAATTCACGGCCCTCTTTATTTTAAAATATATTTTCTCGGTCCTACTTTATTTTTATTAAAACACATATAAATCATCTAAATTCCAACATATCGGACCTCTTTCTTATAAATCCATTTTGACTAGTCTAATCTAATTATTAAAGACTTACTTTAACGGGCCTAATAAAACCATATCAATCTGAAAATCTCTTGGGCCTATTTAATCTGAAATCTATTTTGATGGGCTAATTATTGAAGATTTATTTAATGAACCTAATAAAAACATATAAATCTGACACAGGCCTACTTATTTAGAGTTTAGACCTATTTTAACGGATACGAGAAATTCACCTCTAAAACAAAATTTTATATTAAAATATAAAAAATAAGAGAGCAAATATTAAAAGTTACCCATGCATCGCATGGGATATTACTTATTAGCTAGTATATGATGAAAATTGTTCCCCAAAGACGGTACGGAACATGTTATATCATTTAGCTAGCTCTTAAATTAAATATTAGTTTTAAAAATCTGTCTCCTTTTGTTTGATAGCAATATGCAACAGTAATATAAAATTTACTGATTTCCTAAATTAAATTATTTTAAACTTATGTAGATTCATCAGACTTAGTTATATCCTTCAGTTTATGACTAGGGAAACTAGAAAATATGAGAGTTGTGAACTTAGGGCATGTGTTGTTAGTATAACTGTCTCAAGGTAGCAGGATGGTTGTCTTACATAATTTTATTTTGGTTTGCAGAAGAAAGATCCCAAGCAGCAAATAAAATCAAAGCTCTAAGCCGCTTAAAGGCTAAACTGTTGATTATAGCCGAGGAGCAACGGGCATCCGAAATCAAGCAAATTAAAGGAGATGCTGTAAAGGCAGACTTTGGACAGCAAATACGAAACTATGTTTTTCATCCGTACAAGCTCGTAAAAGATGTCAGGACAGGACATGAAACATCCGATATCACTTCTGTTATGGATGGTGAATTAGATCCTTTCATTAAATCATACCTCAGGTACAAGTACACTGAATCAATGTCCAACTAGTTAAATAGAATCAGAATTTCATCATATCCTGCAATGTCTGAAATTTGTAATCTAGCTCGTCGTCGTTATTCAGCTGTGAATACAAGTCATGAATATCTAGACTGCTTTCCTTGCTAATACATTCCTACTCAGTTCACAAGTTCATAGATTGTCTTCTTGTTCTATAGCAGCCATGTTTTAACATTCAACTGAACAAAAGAATGTGTTGGCTTAGCATGCGTCTTTAAATTTGTTCATGTTTTTGTATTATGCACTTTTTTCCTAAATCGTACTACGCATTTTTACTAAAATGCAAATGCAATTTTTTTGTGCAATAAAAGATAATTTTTTTTAATAGTGCTATTTTGGCCTATATTACTATAAATTGTGCCAGAATGGGCTCTCACACCTAGGTTAATGTAGGAGATTAATATACACACACATTTTATATTCAAATGATTTAAAATAATTTTGGAAGATGGTTGGGAGATGCACGGAAGAAGATACAACTAAACGAATATAGGATGATTAAAATTTTCAGAGACGATGAGTATTAAGTCCAATTTTTGGGTGAATAAGAAAAATGGTAAATTAGTTCTCGGGGTTTTGAGCTATGCCAGTTTACATTGGTCAGTCGTGCACACAGGAACTTGATCAATAACTTCTAGATGGGCATACTTGTATATCTGGGATTCTGGTCTCATCATGTGACCATTTGAGAAAAATTCCTGGAAACAGGTTAAATATTCATTTCGATTATCTAGTTAAAAAAAATCGCTGAACGGACAAATAATTATTTTTACTCGCCCGGCTGTTAAAAAATGGTGAACGTATTAAAAATTGTTATACCACTTAAAATATTCTCCGCACCTATTGTCGGCACCAGTAAAGAAGTAGATGTAGTGTGAGTCATGTGTAAAACTTATGGCATCTCTTGAAAATAGGTCCTGTAATATCAGATACACCTTTCGTTTCCTGGTCTCTCTCCAGAGTCTTTCTCCCTCTCTCTCTGGTACCCAAATTATTAGGATCTCAAAAACACACTTTCACAGCTCCGGTGGAGATGGGCTTGGAACATGAAATAAGAGGTAGACTTTTTAAACAAGAAATTAGAACAAGACAGATAGATAGTCTACAGACAAGTACATGAAGAGTGGTGAAGCGTAAACAACGCTAGGCAGCCAAAATAGCTAGCCATCTCTTTACATTTACCTCAACTCTGATATTACAACATCTTCCCCTCTTTCTCTGCATGCATGCCATTTGCCAACCACCATTCCCACTCCTTTTCTTCCACTTCCAAGTCACAAAACACTCCATATTACATTCCTCTGGCTCACTCCAACTTTACATTCCTCTGTCTGTGAGTGACCAGCCCTTTTCTTAAAGATCGAAACTAATTAACCATGAGATTTCCTTTCATCTTCCTTTTTGTCGTCTCGTGTTTGTCCTCGGTCATTCATGGCTCATCACATCCCAAAACGCCGCCACCAGGACTAGCACAAACCAAAGGGCAACCAGGACTAGCATCACCCAAAGCGCCACCGGGACTAGCAAAACCCAAAGGCGCTCCACCAGGACTGGCAGAAGCCAAAGGCGCGGCATCAGGACAAGCAAAAGCCAAAAGCTCTACACCGGGACTGGCAGAAGCCAAAGGCGCTGCACCAGGACAGGCAGAAGCCAAAGGCGCGGCACCAGGACTGACAAAAACCAAAGGCGCTGCACCAGGACTGACAGAAGCCAAAGGCGCTGCACCAGGACTGAAAGAAGCCAAAGGTGCGGCAGCAGGACTAGCAAAAGCCAAAGGCGCTGCACCAGGACTAGCAGAAGCCAAAGGCGCTGCACCAGGACTGGCAGAAGCCAAAGGCGCGGCAGCAGGACTAGCAAAAGCCACAGGCGCGGCACCAGGACTGGCAGAAGCCAAAGGCGCGGCAGCAGGACTAGCAAAAGCCACAGGCGCGGCACCAGGACTTGCAGAAGCCAAAGGCGCAGCACCAGGACTGGCAGAAGCCAAAGCCGCGGAACCAGAAGTAGCACCACCCAAACCGCTGCCACCAGGACTCAGCGAGGACTACTATGCAAAAACATGTCCTAGTTTTGATAAGATTCTGCTGGAAACCATCACCCCTAAGCAACAATCTAATCCAACAACAGCAGCAGCCACCCTACGCGTTTACTTCCATGACTGCTTTGTTGAAGGCTGTGATGGATCCGTCCTCCTCAACCCTGGTGCGGACGGCCCTACTGAAAGAGAAAATCCACTCAATCTTGACCTTCCTGGTGATGCCTTTGATGTCATTGTCCGTGTCAAGACGGCTCTGGAGCTCTCCTGCCCTGGCGTCGTCTCTTGCTCTGACATTCTCGCGGCTGCCACGCGCCACCTAATCAAGCAAACAGGTGGCCCCTTGTACAAACTCATGTTGGGAAAAAAAGACAGCCGTGTCTCCATAGCAAAAAATGTGGACCATAACCTAGTCGATGAGAAAGTGGATTTCGACACCATGTATGCCCCCTTCAGCAAAAAAGGATTCACAATCAGAGACATGGTGGTATTACTCGGCGGTGGCCACACCCTTGGCTTCGCCCACTGCAATAGGTTTGCCAGTAGAATCTACAAGTTCAGTCCTACTCAAGAAATTGACCCGTCTCTTAACCCTGGCTTCGCGCAGAGATTGAGGCAACTCTGCGCCAATTACACTCAAAATGAAGGCATGTCAGCTTTTCTGGATCCTGTTTCCCCCGGAAAATTCGACAACAATTTCTTCAACAATGTGATGAGGGGTTTGGATCTCTTACCATCTGACCATATACTGCTCACAGATCCAAGATCCAAGCCTATGGTCGAAGAATACGCCCTAGACCAGAACAAATTCTTCGCCGACTTCTCCAAGTCAATGGAGAAGCTAAATGTGCTTGATGTGAAAACCGGAAATGCTGGAGAAGTCAGGACCAACTGCTTTGCTGTGAATGGCAAGGCATGAGAAATTCAGATACTAATTGCCATACTAATAAACATGTTGTTGTCTTTCAGTGCTTCCGAGGATATTATAGACTTACTTTCATTTAATTGTGTCCAAAAGATCAATAAATTGTGTTATCATTTTTAGCTAATACATTGTATTCTTTCTCTCTTCTTCCTAAGATAATTAACTTCATATTAAACTAACTTGAACATTTATATTTCAAAATTTTAGTAAGAGGGTGATTAGTCTGTTCAGACAACAGATACTAAGGGGTCATTTGATAACGCATGAACGAGAAGATTTAACTGGACGAGAGGGAGAGAGAGTCATCTAGATCATTTGTTTGGTTTTTTTACGTTCTGGACGAACCAAAATTCAGCTGGACGAATGGGGTTCACAATTCTATTTGAACGGTTCGGTATGCCACTGATGCATCTTTCCCATAGGATACGTGTTATATCTGAGTTCATTGTAAATGTGTTATATCAGTGTTTAGTTAATGAAATCAATTTCATAGAATAAATTTTAAAAAGAAAGATATGAACTTATCTAATTATTATTCCCATTAAAAATGATTTTTTATTTATATTAGTTAATATCTTTATTCATAATTAATACTCCTTCCGTCCCCTTCAATTCTTATCGTTTGAAATGGGGTGCTCGGCACGCATTTTAAGACTCATATCAAGTATAGTTACATAACTTATTTTTAAAATTTTCTTTTTTTGAATAAAAATCTAAATATTAAATTTTTATTCAGAAAAAAAATTATAAAAATAAGTTATAGAACTATATTTTATATGAGTCTTAAAATGCGTGCCGAGCACTCCATTCTAAATGATAAGAATTGGAGGGGACGGAGGGAGTATTAATTATAAGACTTATAATTAACAGAGAGGTATAATAAAATCTTTTTAAATTATTAATTATTTCAAGATTATGAAGTGATTATAATTTATTTTTAGATTAAAATTTATTATATGTTCAGTATATAATTTAAAAGTTTTCATCCATCCAGAAAATATTGTTCAGATCAGTCAAATGACTCACATGAATGGTTCAAAAACTCGAATGATTCAGAAATTTATGTCGTTCAGAAAATATTGTTCAGATTTATCAAATGACCCCTAAGTTGGTGCAAACTCACATTGTTAAAGAAGAGAACTCAAAAAGGTATCGGATGAACAAGGAGACTTTGAGACAATAGAAAACTACTTGAGAGAACTAATGAATTTCAAACAAGATGCAACGAGCTGAAAACTAAAGATCTGGCTTGAGTTTCTGAAAGGGAGCTTGAGTTTCTGAAAGGGAGTGTGATTGAACATAAAGATCAGTTGCAAGTAGAGCAAGGCTGGATCTGGAATTTTCAACTTTGATAGAGAACTATATGAGTTAGCTGAAAAACTTTGAGGGCACAAAAACTTTTGAATAATTGGAAGCAAGAGAGATTGAAGATATACTCACAAGCTTGTAATTTGAGCATAATTTTTCTTAGTTATAATATAAAAAAAGTAATATTTCTGAGGTTGGATAGAGAAATTGTAATTGCTTTCGCGAAAAGTCAAAAAACAGTTTTCGTAAAAGAAAAATACGGACCTGCTTTTCCTAAAAATAGTTTTTATGTTACTGTTTAAAATAATTGTTTTTAAATTTATGAAACAGAGTTTCACTTGCTATTGTTAATATTTGTAAGAGCAATGACAAACAATATCTCAGAATATGTACTATCTACTTCTCTAAAAACTATTCTAGAAATATTTTTCTATAATCGAGTTCAAGATAAATTTTTTTTTCAAAAGCATCAGTCTTGATCATGTGTTGAAATTGAAAAACAAAATTAGAACACACTAATTTATGGAGCTTCAAATGTTTATATTCCAACTGTCTCCTTGTTTGCGTTTAAAATATATGAATCCATCCACAACGTGCCAATATGATTGCAAAACCATTAAAACAATCCAAATCAAAACAAAATTAAAAATCACAGTTAGAAAAATGGATTTAGTTTGATTTTTAGTCTCATATTTCTCACAAAATATATGAATCTAACTAGTAACTACATTTAGTCTCACTTTTAAGATTTCTTATAACTCTCCAAATACACTCTGTTATGTTCTTTTTCTTTTCTTTCTTTCTTTTTGCTAGTCACCGCACATGCACATCCCATGATTCAAACTCATGACCTTACTGGGAGAAGCCGAGAGCTTGAACCACTACATCAACTCACACACCCACACACATTATTATTATATTTACTATTCATTATATTGTCATTTGAGTGTATTAATTTTTGTTCATTATATAATACCTATTTTTACTCATTAAACTAGTTACTCATAATTCAAACTAAAACTATAACCACATTTATTAATATAAGGTTTGAAAATGGTTTTGGTTCATTTATCCAAACTAAATCCATTTTATAAGAACCATACCAAACCAAAATCACATTTTGCCACCTCTACCTCATATCATATTGAGGTCGGAAAAAGTGTATTAAATAATAAAAGTAAAACAAAAATGAGATAAAATAAAAGGATTAATTAATATCTAATTAATAGATTCTAAACAATAGATAAAAATGGTGGGTGAGTACAATTTATATTATTTTCACAAAATCTTAAAATATAACTATAAAAGAATAATAAAAGGTTGTGAAGGATATTTAAACTAGCGTTTTACCCGTGCTACGCACCGAATGGTTATTTTTATAAAATAAAAATAAATTTGTATACTTATAAATTCAAGTATATATTATTTTATAATTTATATAATTTTATTACATAATATAGGTATATTTTTTTAAGAAAATAATATTATTTCTTATATACTCTGATCAACACCCTCGTATTATATGAAATGAAATAACCGTATTTTCTTTTCAATCAAATATTATATAAGGATCGACTATCGTTTAGAAATCATGGAATGTAATCTTGATCTCGGTTTCGGACCCAGAATATGAATTATCTTATTTCATATAAATTCCTGAATTTGCAGCGTGATCTAAATTAATTTGCTTTTACAATATGAAATATTGAAAACTAATAAGAGAATAAAAATGTACATATAAAATTATATTATTGTCAACAATTATGTATGAATTATTTATGTAGCATATATGAGGATTGGGGAGGCAGTTAGAGAACAGGAACGGTAGCGGGGCGAGTAATTTCAAGGTCATAAATTATTTCAATTTCCCGTATTAAATAAAGTAATATTAGATTAAGGTCGATCGGGTTGGGTGGATGCACAAAATTCATTTATATACGCATGATTAGTCTTTGTAGCCATATTTTAGAAAATTTGTGTGCACTTAACTTATTTATGAAGTAATATAAATTATTAAATTCAATGGATCATGTCGTAACATATAAATTTGAACAAATTTACTTATGTAAATAAGATTTTATGAATTTAAAAAGATAAATATATTTTAATTTTATATCTATTTTAATCACTGACATAATAAAAATTTTGTCCTAGTAATTATAAAGCCACTGTGAGATTTCTATATTGGTCATTCTGGATGCTAACTTGTATTTATTGTATATTATTTTTCTAATTATAATTATAAATTTACATTTATTAAGACGATGTTTATATTAGATGAATGTGAATTTTATTTTATGAAATAGAAAATGTTTAATTTTATATCATATAATACTCAAAAGACCATGTATATCACGTAATATATGTTAATATTTTAACCACCACAACGAAAGAAAACTGTTTTTCTGTCATCAAGTAAATAAAAAATTCGTTCTAATCTGTAGGGTGCGGAGAGTCGCATAATTTAAAAAAGATTTATTGAATTGATCTAAAATTAGAAATATTGATTAGTCATATAAAAATTTATGGGTGGACTCGTATAAAATTATATTAATTTTAACAATTATGTAATATATATGTATAATTTTTTTTTATAATATATATATGAAAATTGGGGAGCCAGTTAGAGAATGCAGACACGAGTGAGCGAGTAATTTCATGGTCATAATGTTTTTCAATCTCCCCTATTGAATAAAGTAATGTTAGGTTAAGGTCGATCGAATCGGGTGGATGCATGCCCTAATATCAGTTGTTCCTTATTAGGTTTTTTTTTTCATAACGGCCTAATCTCTTGAAATTTTTTACAAAAATAACTTTCAATATTTTTAAAAATACCATTTTTTATAAATTATTTACAAAAATACGACTTGCAACTTCTGCAACCTCATTTGCAACAACATTGACAACAGTTGCAACGACTTGCAACTTCTACAACCTCGTTTGCAACACCATTGGCAACAGTTGCAAATGAGAAATTTTATTTGCAACTTATGCAACTTCATTTGCAACAGTTGCAAACTGAGGTTGCAAATTAGGTTACAGAAGTTGCAAGTCGTATTTTTGTAAATAATTTAGAAAAAAAATTGTATTTTAAAAAAAAATTAACTTGACAGTATTATTGTAAATAATTTCTAAAAAGTTGGTATATTTATATATATTCCATGTTAATTATTATATTATATAACTTAATTAATTTGTACGCATATTCATTTAATATGCATAATTGACTTTGTAGCCATATTTCACAAAATTTGTACGTATACACTTAACTTGCTAATGAAATAATATGAATTATGAAATTCAATCGCATGCCGTAAAAGTTTAAATCTATAAAAATTCACTTATGTCAATAAAATTTAAAATTTTATGAATTTAATGAAAATTTTGTCTTAATAAATTATAAAATCACTGTGAGATTTATAAAAACTGGTCATTCTGGATGCTAACTTGTGTTTATTTTATATTATTTCTCACATTATAATTACATATATATAGTTATGAAAATGATTTTTGTATTAGCTGAGTGTGAATTTAATTTTATAAATAGAAAATATTTTATTTTATATCATATAATACTCGAAAGACCATGCACGTCATGTAATGCATGTTAATATTTTAACCACTGCAACGGAAGGAAACTATTTTTTTTTTTTTGCCATCAAGTGAATAAAAAGCTTGTTCTAATATGTAGGGGGTGGAGACTCGTATTATTTCAAAAAAGATTTATCAAATTGATCTAAAAATATAAATATTGATTAGTCATATAAAAAAATTTCGGGACTCTGGTTTGTTCTAAAATTATCTAAACTTATCGAATGAATATCATTGACTTAAAATAAGGAATGATATTTGATTGGTAGTAAATTAATTCCTCTTTTTTGATTGGTTAACATCTTAAAATAGTTTATTTTTTCTTATATTGAATTGAATCAAATTAAATTACTTAAAGTAAATCTCAAATTCTATTATTATCTAATCAGATGATTTTTAATTAGATAATGAAACGGAGTCTAATTAATTGAGTTATAATCAGATAATAAAAAGGAGTTGATTAATTATATCGTATAATAAAAAATTGTATTGATTAACTCATGATTAATTTGTATGTGGTTAATATTTTGGATAAAATTTAATAGAAGAAAAGTTGGATAATGAATATTATTAGTGTTAAAATAATATTGTTTTCTGATTGGTTAACTAGTGGTTAAAGGAAAATTGAATAATGAATATGATTGGTCTAAAATTTAGGGATGTCTTCCGATTGTTCCTAAAATAATTCTTATTTTCTGATTGGTTTACTGCATCTAAAGTTGGAGGATGAATATGATTGGTCTAAAATTGAAATGTGACTTTTATTGATTCAAAAATAATTCATATTTTTTGATTGGCCAACTGCATAGCGTGGTAAACTCAGGAATATAGGATTCAGAATCTGAAAAGCCGGAACAAGATTTTACTTTTGACAGTACCACGGTCCACTGTAACATTCTCCCGTAAACATTGAACAATCCTCTTCATTACACACTAAAATATATTCTGGACGAGTCCACTGACTTGAGTTTGAAATGATGTTCTGAAAACATGGACGATCTCAGCTTCAAAACCAAGTTAAAGATATTAGTAGCTACCCTTGTAATAAATTTTCTCATTGCCCCTTCTGTCTCTGAGATTATTTTTGAAGAGGGGTTTGAAGGTACCTCCTCTCTCTCTCTCTCTCTCTCTCTCTCTCTCTCTCTCTCTCTCTGCGTGTGTGTAAAATTTTCAGTTCTTGAATGTTGAGGGTGATGTTTTATTTGTTTCTGAAAGCTACTTGTTGAGTTTGGACTGAAGAATTAAGCAATTTTCTTTTACGGTATGATTTGCCTTCTTAAGTTAATCAGACATAAGTATATATGTACCATGTACGTATGTCTGACCCATGTGAGAAAACCTAGTTGAAAGCTATTTCATCGAGACTTAGAAAATTGGACAACTAAAAAGTGATAGTAATGTTTGAATCTTGATTGAAAGCTACCGCTGAGCACGTTCTATATGGAAGCATCTGTTCCTGATTTAATTGAGTTTATTTACATGTGTGTTTGTTTGTTATATATTTTTGTGTTTAATTTGAGTGTGGACTAAAATGTATGTGGTTTTATTTGGGGAAGATGGGTGGGAGAGCAGATGGGTAAAGTCTGATTGGAAGCGAAGTGAAGGGAAAGCAGGCAATTTTAAGCATACAGCTGGAAAGTGGTCTGCTGATCCTGATGATAAAGGTGTGTCCTTGTTGTAATTTGATTGTTTTAAGTGTTTCTATATCTATGGGGATACAGTGAGAATATTTTTGTGTTGGTTATTGACTATCAATGATTTAAAGGACTACTTGACATTCCTTTAACCCCTCAATCTGCCTTTAAGACAAATGTATGCCATATGAGTTTAAGTCTCATCTGCAAATGATTGTTACAAAATTCTTGATGCTAACCAGTCCATCTAAGACCTCAAGCGTTAAAGGAATGCCCCGGATGGATCATATGCTATATTTCAACACATTGGGTATAGATTGGTCAAGGTTTGAACCGCACTCATGACAGTGTTTGTAATATTCCGAGTCACTAGATTGCTAACTGATAACTGCGTTTCAGCTTGAGAGGAAGTGAAGCTGTGTAACTTTTTCATCTAGTATCCATGTCTTTTAAAAGTTTGTTATATTTACAACTTTATCTTGTCGACAAATGACACTTGCCAGGTTCTGAGAAAATTGAATTTGTACAGGTATTCAGACATCTAGTGATGCCAAGCATTTTGCAATATCGGCTAAGATACCAGAATTTAGCAACAGGAATAGGACCCTGGTCCTTCAATACTCCTTTAAGTTGGAGCAAGACATTGAATGTGGTGGTGGCTACATAAAGCTCCTATCCGGATATGTTAATCAAAAGAAATTCGGCGGGGACACTCCTTACAGGTTTGTTTTGATATCAGTTCTCTAATAAGGTACTCGGTCCTTCTTTATTAGGAATGTTATACTTCTTGTGTGTATATATAACTTTCTAATTTGGTACTTCTTGTGAAATCCCCTTTATATAGTATCAGTTTCATTTGTGGCAGTCAAACTCACCCGGCTAAGAATTTTTGAGAAGTACTAACAAAACCCCAATCTAAAAGCATATTATTTTCGTACCTTCGTCTTTATTCCGGATATTTATTATCTGCATTAATAACGAGAATAGTATTGTGTTACCTTTATGGAATATGTTCTGAAACTGAATGGGTTTATGTTGAAATATATATGATCAATTAAGCCCATAATCCAACACCTTGAGATTTTAGGAGAATGGGCACTTAACATATGTTGAAATATGATATGATCAAATTAAGCCCGTAACCTAACACCAAATCTGACATGTTAAGGCTTAGGAGAAGTGGTAACTTAATGTGGTATTAGAGCTCTGGTTGCGAGAGGTAGCTTAACAGTTTATTACAAATACCATGCTTTCTTTACCACCACTACCAAGCTTGACCTATGCCATTCAAGTAATAATGTCAAATAAACAATTTTCAAGTTTTTATCAACACAAAAAATCAGATGATACTGGAGTCGTAATGAGTTTGAGCTCTATAGCAATCACTATAGATGATCAGTTTGTTTCCATCCTTCATAGTAGCGTGGGAAAAGTAAAATATTCTTTTCAACTCCAATTGGCTTCCCTGGTAAGAAAAACTTTTCATGTTCAATGTTTTGCAGTTTAATGTTTGGACCAGATATATGTGGCACGCAGAAGAAGAAGCTCCATGTTATACTTTCCTATCAGGGACAGAATTATCCCATCAAGAAGGAACTGGAGTGCGAAACAGACAAGTTAACACATTTTTATACATTCATTCTCAGGCCAGATGCATCATATAGTATTCTTATTGATGGTCGAGAGAGGGATTCAGGAAGCATGTACACAGATTGGGATATCCTTCCTCCTCGCAAAATTAAAGCTGTTAATGCCAAAAGGGTCAGATATTAGAATCTGCATATAAATAGCTAACATTATGATTCTAATTCCTTCTAGATTCTGTGATGTTTTAAGCTTCCAAAGGTTTAACTGATTGAAGAACTTTAAACAGTGAATTTGTTATTTTGTCCTCTGTCCATCAGTCTATATTGAAATTGTGCTTTTGTGGTTCACATGGAGTCACTATCTATGTCTGACAGCCTGCAGATTGGGATGATAAAGAATATATAGACGACCCAAATCATGTCAAACCCGAGGTATCAACTTTATATTATTTTAAATTATTATGTTAGCAAGGTCTTTATTTGCTTTATCATTGTAATTTTTGCCACATAATATCCACATTAACACATAGTACTGTCACAAGCAGGGATATGATTCAATTCCTCGAGAAATTCCTGACCCAAAAGCTAAGAAGGTTGGTTGACATGTGTGCAATATCTTTTCTTATGATTTCTCTCAAAATGCCCTGTGTTTTAAAAACTAGTTTTCTTCTATCAAACTAGAACTGTTTAAATTTATGACAAAATATATGCGACAGGCTACATACTACGTGTGGCAGATATTATTTATTAGCTTATTCTCTATAAAAAGAAATTGTAAGCCCTAGTTAAATGCATCTTACTACTTTTCTCTGGAGTAGCCTGATAGTTGGGATGAAGATGAGGATGGTATCTGGAAACCCCCAAGAGTGCCTAACCCTGCATATAAGGGACCATGGAAGAACAAGGTAACCAACTTTTTTCTACAAATTAACAGAAACTGCATGAAGCTTTTACTTGGTAAATAATTTTTTTAATCTGTGTCTTTCATACGACAGAAAATAAAAAATCCCAACTACAAAGGAAAGTGGAAAATTCCATGGATTGATAACCCAGGTATTGCAATTATGCAGATTAGCTGGCCAGCATACTTTATTTACTTTTTTGTAACATAGGTTCCTCATCTACTTTCATTCTGTTCAGAGTTCGAAGATGATCCTGACCTTTATGTCCTAAAGCCAATCAAATATGTGGGCATAGAAGTATGGCAGGTAGGATGTCGATGAATTCTTTTGCGTATTTCACATCACAAACACGATATTTAAATGTTTATAAGCTGAATGGAGTTCCATGCTATTGTGCCTGCAGGTGAAGGCTGGTTCAGTCTTTGACAATGTTCTGATTTGTGATGAGCCAGAATATGCAAAACAAGTTGTGCAAGAAGTCTTTGCTAACAGAGAAGTACAGTCCAACCCTTTAATCTACCCCTGCATATACTATCTACAATGCCTTGTTAAGCTGTTAATATATATATTTCCATTCCAATGATATTTAGATTGAAAAAGAGGCCTTTGAGGAAGCACAGAAAGAAATGAAAGCAAGAGAAGAAGAGGTTGTTGTCCTGATGCAGTGTTATATCCTTATAATTTGTAACTGGTATTCTGGTTTATGTAATGTGAAATCATAACTAATTCTTACACAATTTGTGCATGCAGGAAGCTCGAAGAGCAAGAGAGGAAGGTGGAAGGAGGAAGAAAGCGAGGGGCTATGATCGACGAGATCGTTACAAAGACAGACGCAATAGGGTTAGTATCACAATTCTTGCACTATTCCTCTGCTTACGAACGTGTTTAGCATAATCATATAGTTAAGTGATTCTGTCAGTAACTTAGTTGAATTAGATTGTCTATTCAGCAAACATCTGTGTTCCTTTTGTTTTCTTTATATCATACAACATATATATTCTTTAACTTGTAAATTTATTATGTAAAATGTGTGTATTTTGCATCCCAAAGGAACTGCCTCAACTAGTTGAGGCAGATATCTAGGTTCTCATAAACGACAACACATCGATCCATAATCTAAGGCTACATGTCTGTGCCCAACTCATATGTAAAGAAATGAGAGGGACGGAGGGAGTATTTAATTTTGTATTTCTACATGGAGCTTAGGCAAAAGTAAGCAAAATTGATCACTATATGACGTCGTTTGATCTTCATATGTGGTTGCCACTTGCCAGTCTTTTGGGATTATAAAACAATATTAGGTCATGCATACATACTGATTTAGCTGCATGTGTCAAAGTTTGGTATATTGCTTAATGTTATTATTGAATTATGTTTTTTCGTGTATACATAAGAAATTGATCTCTGATATTGTTTTATCTCATTTGCAGCATCGTTATGATGACATGGATGATTATCATGTAAGCATACTCCCCCCAGTAGATAATATTCTAAGTCATCCTGTATCCCATATCGACACTAAAAGGATTGGCTATAAGGACGTAGCGTAGAGACCTTTATAGTTAAATTGTTATTAAGTAGTCGTGATCAATCAAAAATTGAAAAGCAGCTGTTGCCGTGATTGTTGTAGAAGCTATTTTCCTTATAAACAAATATAGAGGCATACTTGATAAGCTGGAAGAAGATTACATAGTTGCAAGAAGAAAAAAAAGTGGCGTCAAAACCTGATATCATAGTTTCTATGGAATAATATGTAAAGAAAGTGGTGTCAAAACCTGATATCACAGTTTCTATGAAATAATATGTAAAAATTATTACGACTCTTCCTTGCCATTTCCGTGCATATATTGTTAAGTGACAAATTTCTGTGTTATTGTTTCTTGCAGGACGAGCTTTAACAGTTTTCAACTCTACTCAACAATCAGTAGCTGAGTGTCATCTTTCCTTGTTTAGTTGGTTGTTGTACTAGTTCACCTCATCTGTATTACCACCAGTGCCGAATTCACGACTTGTACTACTAGTTCGCCTTATCTGAATTACCACCAGTGTTGAATTAATGACTAAACAACCGAACAATATCAGAAATTCTTCAAGTAATATCTTCTGTTATCCAAAAGGGCATACCCATGATTTAATGTTGACACTGATGCATATACTTTCTAGTATGTTATTTGGTGAACCTCAGCCTTTGCATGAGACCATAAAGACAGAGCTTAAGTTTTCAGATCTTTTAGATATGGCTTGAATGGTTCAATTATAATTTAATTGTATGGTGAATGAGCCTACCAAATGTGCAATCTAATTTATAAGATGTATTGCTAAAATTTATTCCAAAGCCAAGCATGATAAAACAAGTATTTATCCTTTTGGAGCTGAATATCAAGAGTGAATAAATCTATTTAATTAGGAGTACAACCTGGTTACAAAAATATTTTACATTGTCCAGCCATAATTGCTGCACACTGTTGCATAGAGAATTATAATGGTAAGCAAACCAATAGTGCCAAAAATCATGATTTTACATCCAGTTGCATCTGTGATGATACTGACAGGAAATGATTCTTTTTTAACCAATTTGATGTATCAGATGTAAAAGGCAAAATGCTATAAAAAGAAACCTTAACAAAGCATTAAATATCCCGTGGAGTAATTTTTTTTTAAGTCTGGTCACTTCTTGAACCCGCGACCTCGACCGTACAATTGCATCAGCAGCAATTTGCTCCAGTAAAGCTTAGATGTTCTTCCTACCCCGTCACATACCACCTGATAGCATAAAAACAGTCCTCAACAGTTACAAATAATTATTCCAAAGTTTCAGCAGGTACTTGGTTAATTATATGCATTAAGCAACAACTGTTCACAGTTTTAAAAATGTAAGAATACCCACTTTCATGTTTTTTATGAGTGATGTGACTATCATCTTCTACTACCTGGCCCACGTGGGAGTGGGCCATTTACTTGCTGGGGTTGGGAAGCAGGTTGCCCCCCTGCTTGCTCCTCAGGCATATTCATGGCTTGAGTGACAGCATTCATGACAATAAGTCCAAGGGGAATCAGATACATCCACTGCCAAAAAAAAGAGGAAAATAGATTTCAAATGTTAATGTTATCTTAACCTTTGTCAATTTAGTGTCTGTTGAGATTTTGTTTTAGCTGTGACACTAAAGTGAAGGCTCAAATATATCTGAGATAACATATTTTGACGACTTACATATTTAGCCCAAAAAGATCTTTCCAATGGCTTCACACCTTCATCTTCGCCACCAATTTCTGTACTACCAATATCTTCTGAGAATGCAGGAGTTCTGTTCCACAATGACACATCTAATTAGGAAAGGAAAGGGCAATATAAAATTTTGATATGCACAGTATAAATTGGAAAAAAATCATCATTAACGTGATGTATGTCATTGCTTTCAAAGCAATAGCAAATCACATGTAAAGGAAATAATCAAGTCAGAAAGCCTTTTCACATATGGCTGTAACTCTACATCAATGAACATAACAACAGAGACGGAACGGAATAACAAAAATAGTACTTAATAAGGTCGAAGTAAATATCCATGTTGCAGGTAAATCAGACATCTCACAAAAGAGGCTGTTACAAATGAACTAAGTGGAGGCAGTATTCGGGAAGGACTGAAAACATTTGAATATAATAAATTGTCCGTAATACATTTCATAATAGCTAACATTGTATAATACATCTCAGATTGTACCAATCATGAAACTAGAATCTTAATACACGTGGTCAGAATCAGGAACATGAAATATAATCGAAACAGGAGAATATAACTTTACCTTGGTGCCTGCTCGGTACTCTTTAAGACTGTGTGAGAGGTAAAAGCCCACTTGCTTGGCTACAATAGAAACAACAATAATGATGTCACTATTTTGTAAGCTAAGATGGGTGATCTTGCAAAATGCTCTGTGCTTAATGCCTACACATGGCTTCTTCTTCATATTTTTCTGTAGTAATGATTTATACTCTTAGTTTACAGTTAATTCAACTTTATTCTTGAACAGCCACGTCGAATATCTAAATTGTAGGCCGGAAGAATAAGAAAAATTTCCCTAACATCTGTTTTGAGTTCAAGACTGTGCTGAAGGAATACAGAAGCTAAAATTTCCCAAGAATATAATCATCAGTTATACGGATTTTGTATAAGGTTGACTTACTACATATGCAATAAGAGTACCAGATGTCTATAACTACACAGTCCAAAAATCTAGTTCACAGCTTTCAACAAAATCTAGCTCTAAGATAGCAGAGGTAGTAAGTTTCTTCCAGATCTCAGTAAAGAGATCAACGTCTTGTTGAAGGGAGGCTGTTTTGGTCTACTGCTTTTCCCTAATAGGAGGTGATGTCCTTTCACAATAATGTGTATTAAACTACTTTTCTGATAATTATAATGATTAGTTAATACTTACCAATTTATACTGTCGAGGATACTGGCAGACCGCAAGGGAACCATAATTAACACCCAAAATATTAACACCATCCTGCATGACCAAAAAGTGAGCATGAGGCAACTGACAGAGGCACAGATTCCATATTGCATTGAATAAGAAATAAGCAATATATAATAATTTACAAAGGCATTAATTTGCATAAATAAGCAATATTAAAGAAAATGAAGACAGATACATGTAGCAGAAACACATGTAGACTGTAGTGCATTAAGAACTAAGCCCAGCCTAACCCCTAAAAAGACAAGTGTATAGAATGCTAAGCTTTAAAGAAACAAATTTGCACTTGAAGAGGCACTATTAAAAGAAAAAAAGATGGCACTAGGCGGAATTATAATCACTAAATGGCCCGTCCTCACGCATAAAAATGGATTGGTTTTCAAAATGTGGTTGGGGAGATTTATAAAAATCTTTAAAGCAATGTAAAGTTGTGGTACATCACCATACTTCTGTACAACAAGATCTTTCTGCACCAAATTATCCCATTTAAATTTGATCAACTTCTGTGGACCCGCAAATCGTGTCAAGTTTTCATGCCTCATTTCGCAGAAGTCAGACCCATACACGACACTAATGAATTCGCTTCCTATCAAGGACAACATTCATGTCGTTATTTTTGTGCTATGCATAACATAAAAACTAATATAATTATATATTTTTTAATATTCAAATATTACTTTTGTAAGTTCTTCAATGCTTTAGATGTTGTACTTTTACTTTTCAAGTTTTAATATCAAAATTTATTGATATTATAAGATTTTGATTCTATAAAAGAACAGATTATAACTCCTTTTTCGTTCCATGTGCAAAACACTAGATGGAGGGAAAAAGCATTTGGCTGAGGTCCTGAGGAGCTGGGCTTGCAAAAATCCTGATAGCGTATGCCTGCTTAGGGGAAGAGAGCATTGAAAAATTTATTGCTCTCCAAGGAACACATGGGGCAACAGATTCTTAATTCAAAGGAGGAAGAATATAAAACTGATTACTGAGTTAGATGAGCAAATGATAGGATTGCTAATCTATTCTAATCTCAATGTAATCAACTTCAATCGTAAGTAGACCATTTGTAAGATTTTAATCCTCTACTTTACCTAATAAACTAAAAGACTACTGGTAACTGATCTATAGGTTTTAAGACCATTCGAACACAGTAGTAGAAGTGTCCACGTGATATTATTAATTGCTTGATGACATAATACTCTTTAACCACCCCACTTGTGGTACCAGGTCTAGTCACCCAGAATATTCCAAAGTACCAGAGGCATAATGTCGACAGTGAAACATGGTTCCATTCTTCATATTTCATCTAATATACAGGAATTCCACATTAGCTATTAAGTCCAAAGTAACCAGTTAGGTTGGTATAGAAGCTTGTACCATGTGTATGACAAAATGCTCATCCAAGCCAGTCTGTGGGAGACATCTCTGAATGTAATCAAAAGAAGCAATCAGTGCTAATTGCAAACAAATATGTATCGAAGTATTCATATAACTTTTGCCTGCCGCATAAATGGTTGCCACTTACTGCTTTAACTGAAGAGATAATGTAGTCTCTTCCTGGAGGGCTTATCACATTTGATGGCACTCGTATCCTATAGAAATCATCACCTTCTAGTAATGTCTGCAAGACTATATCATTAATACTTGACATCTAAGTCAAAAACAAAAAAAAAAACAAAAAACTAGGGACTGGTAAATTACTTTAAAGCTTTCCTTGTCTTCTCTGCTTAAGTCTTTTCTTGAGAACCTAAGTTTTGTGAGAGTCTGTAAGAAGTTTTAAACGTATATACAGATTAGTTCCCCAGTTGAAAAATTGTCACACGGCAAAAATGAATACTATATAATCTATTTACACACATAGCCATACATTAACACTTTAATTCTTACCTCAATTCTCAAAAATATATATACTATATTGAAACACACAGTTTATATACACTAGTAGTTAAAGTGGTGCTCCGTCCTTCCAGATTATTCTAATGTCTCACAATATCATACACAGCAGAAGAAAGTTAGATACTAACTAGGAAGCATGAGTGCGGGTGCGGGGGTGCGGGTGCGCGGTGCGTGGACACGGGAATTCGTCAAATTCTAAAATATGGGGATACGGGTGCGGGGGGATACGGCAAATATTAAAATAATAAAAAAATTATATATAAATATATAATATATAAATAAATTAAACCATTTATTTTATATATTAATATTATGAATTAATTAGTTACTAAAGTTAGTTTTAGTGCCTGTAGTACTGATCAAACTAGTCCTCCAGGGAATTGAAACAGGGAACCCATTAAGTCATTAACTGTAAATAAAAATTAAAGAAAGAACGTGGACATCCCTCAGTCCAGGTTCATTTTACATCTACCAAAGTTTATACATACATATACATAAATTATAGATCTGTATAAATAGGTTTTATTTGCTGATTTCCCCCTTTGTCTCCACTCTTCTTTCTCCGACGACCTGCTGATGATTTCCGGCGATGATCACGATTGATTCGACTATACTGCATAACACAGGTGCAGTAACTGTAAGACAGGTTCTGACTGATTACTTTTAAGATTTTTTTTCAAAAAAAAAAAGTTGTTCTAAATTACGGATTGTGCCACTCCCGCACCCCCATCCCCGCACCCCCGCGTATCCCCGTCGCTGCCTCCACCGATACGCCACGTGGCGTATCCCGTGCGTATCCCGCCGCACTCCGCCGCACCCCCGCACCCCCGAGTATCCCCTACGCAGTTCTTCACCCATATGGAGTATCCCTGCTTTCTAGGATACTAATATACTAGGTAGTAGGTACTATTTGAAAAGAATGAAGTGGTAAAGACAACACTTTACAACTACTCCCTCCGTCCCTCCCATTTCTTTACATTTTCCTTTTTGGAGTGTCCCATCCAATCCTTTACATTTCAAAACTTACCAAAAATAATCAACGGGTCCCGCCACTTCTCCACTTTTTTTTCCTTTTCACACTACTTTTACTCCACTATCTTCTTTTTATACATTAAAAATCAATGGGTCCCATCACTTTACCCACTTTTCTTCCTCTTTTCCACTACTTTATAAATATTTCTTAACCTCCGTGCCCAACCCATTCGATAAGAAATGGGAGGGACGGAGGGAGTAACATTTAGTGACTGTTTAGAGAGAAAGAGATTTAATGAAGTCATGGAAAGTACAGTACAGTAGTCCATTATATCTGAGCCATGGAAGAAATCAAATAGTGGTTTACGATATACAATATGAGGTACCTAACTGACTTTGTTTACCCACAGTACTTGAAAGGAATGTGTGTGTGTGTATTGACAGATTTAACCACCGTTGCTTTTTATAATTACAGCTTGTCTATATTGGATATGGATACAAGTATCCAGACTCCCTCCCATAAAAACCAAAGTACAGTCCTGACTTTCGGATAACATTACTTCCATTCTTGTCTTTCCTGCCCTCACTAAGATTTTGAGCATGCTAAGCTACACATGCCCCCATCTAGCTACAAAGCACTTCAGCTATTCAGAACAGACCATTAAGGCGGCAATGTCTGAAACAACCAGACTCCGACTCCACTTAATAATACATACACAAAAACAGTACATAACACTCACAACCCAATAAAACCTCATGTAAAAATTTTATTCATTTAAGCTTATGTATTTATCTTTACAAGTTTATTATCAAGATCTACTCATGTCTACAAGTTTTAGATCTTGATAATAAGCTTATGTGTTCAAATCTCTACAAGTTTTAGAACACAGAATTCACACATTTACTAACACAGCCTTCTAGAAAAGTGAAAACCAAAACTGTCATCCGCAGGCAACTCAATTCAAAATTATATATAAAAACTTTTAAAAATTTTAAATTTGCTAAAGATCAAAAGTTTGTAACATCAAACTAAACACGATTACTAAAACCTCTATAGATTAATAGCCTACGATTTCATTAAGTTATCGAGATCACTAACCCATCCGAACAATAAAAACCACTACAAATTAACAGCCTAAAATCTCAATAACTCATCAACATACCTCAACATAGACAATTCTACAAAATCACACAATTTCTTTAACTTATCGTGATCACTAACACATCCAGCCGATAAACGCCTCTACAAATTGACAACCTAAACTCTCATTAACTTATCCACATTATCACTAAACCCAATCATATGAACTCTAAATAAAATTTTATCAAATTATCAAACCCATTAATTCATCCCACTTAAACACACAAAGCAACAATCATATCCAACAATTTATCGAGATTATTAATTAATCGAAAAAGAATAGACCTGACCACCATGAGACCAAGTTTTGAGGCGAGCAGAGAAAGTGCCAGCAGGGGTAAACTCGGAGTCGCCAAAAGCATGCTCCAACACAAACTGGACCTTAGAGTCCGACCCAGAATCCGAAACAGTCTTCCGGGTCAGCGGAGAAATCGAGGGTCGGCTCAGATCCGGAGATTTAACAAACTCTTCGTCCTCGATTAAGAGCTCGTCGGATTGGAAACTCAGTGAGTTGGGTATTGATAGAGAGAACACGAGTAGTAGTAACAAGGTTAGTGATTTCATGGAGGGTGCCATCATTGGTGAGAGATAGATACAGATATAGATACAGAATATGATCGTCCCTGTGGAGTCCAGAGTCCAGACTAGCGTTGCTGGGTATAGCTGAGTCGCAACTTTTGACATCTATGTTCGGTAAAATACAAAAATTTATATTGAACTCTTATTTTATCTTTTTTTTTAAACAAAACTCCTATTTTATCTTATTTTCTTAAAATAAGTTAATCATTTTAAAATAAAAATATTTAAACATGCATTGTTTGATATAAGTAACTTATCTTATAGATAATAAATATTATAAATCGACTAAATATTCAATATCAAAAATTAGAGAACTTTGGCAAAACCACCCCTTTTTACCATCTTTATTGCAAAACTATGACCTACCTCAATTCATTGCAAAAATACAGTTTGTTTATAATTCTAATTAAAAGATTTGCATAAGTACACAGAACCTGCCGCCCCATTGGGGCGGGCGATACATGGAACCCTTGCTTTCTTTGTACTTGGAGAGCGTTTCACCCTCTCATCTGCAAATTTCTCTTCGCGATCTCTCTTATTCTAAAAATAACAGGCCACAACCTCGCGTCTCTTCTCTTCCATTTCTTTTCATTAGGGTTAAAAATGGGGCGGGTTCAGGGCGGGGACTTCATTTCCCAGCCCCGCCCATATATTATTTTTTTTCCCCATCCTCGCCCCATTCCCCGCGGGGATTTAATTTTAATCCCCATCCCCGCCCCACCGGGGATTTAATATAATTCCGCTCCGCCCCGTTGCTATATATAATATTACATTTTAGATATTTACTTAAAAATTTAGTATTTTTTTTCTTCAAAATTTAATAAAAATATACGAGACGTGTATATTAAAAGCAAAAAACTAGATAATGCATGCATGTCAAATTAAAATAACAATATAATCATGCAATTTTTTACAATAATCGCTTTGCATATAAAAATATCAAAAGAGACATTAACTAGCATAATAAATATATTTATATAAAATATAATAAATATATTATATTAAATATAATTATTTATTTAAATTAAATATATGCGGGGTGGGGCGGGGAATCCCCGCGGGGATTTAACAAATACTATACTTGCCCCATATTTTTGCGGGGCGGAAAACTATTCCCCGTCACTACCCCATTCCCCATATTAGCGGGGCGGATCTGCCCCATTCGGGGCGGGTTATGGCGGGTTCCCCATTTCCCCCACCCCATTTGTAACCCTACTTTTCATCCCCTTTCTCTCATTTCTCTCCACGCAGCTCTAATCTCCGTCTCGTAAACCACGCCATTAACGCTGTGCAGCCTTTCGACTATGAGGTTCAGATCTCCTAACGCTTCAATGAATCCACTAAATTCAAAATCCACAACTTATCTGTCTCAATTGGACTATGATTGTACCGGAGAAGGAAGTCAATCCCCATCTCCTTCATCTTAATTGGTTGATTTTGTGATTGTTTTTATTTGATTTTGTGTTATTGGTATCGGCCCTGCAGCCATTTACAACTAGTTGCAACCTATTAAGCAACTAAATGTATATTTCAAAAAATTATTTCAAAATTGCTTTTGTGGTTGCATATATAGTTGCTACAGTGTAGATATGGTTGCATATGCAACCTCCGTATTTTTGCAAATATTTTTTGAAATATAGTATTTTTGTAATTTTTTATTTAAAAGTGATAGTATTTTTACAAAAAATTGTTAAACTTGGATATTTATGAAAAAAGTCTCAAAAATTATTACGTATATATGAAAAAAAAATCAAATATAAATCCTTATTAACATGATTAAGATGGATCAAACATGATTATTATATGTTATATTTTCTTATTTTAAAATCAAACATATATTGTAATTAGCATTTTATCCCAGTTACGTGTTAGATAGCTATTTTTAATTAAAAGATATGTTTATTAATATATAAATTTAAGTACAAATTATTTATGCAATTTTATACATAAACCTAGATATAATATTTTTTAATAATAATTATAATCCTTAAGTCTTGTACACAACTAGCAAGTTTGCCCATTATTATATTAAACAAAATACACAACAAATTATATTTCTATCGACCAAATCTTATGTGTGATGTTCACTAATATATTTTACTATATATGAGAAAGTATAGAGAGGTTGCAAACTACAGTAAAATCTACGATCAAATATACCATGTGAAATTAAGGGGAGCCTCAGAAGTAACAGAGGGTCAATTGCTCCGTCGTTGAAGAACATTCTAACCCCTCTTCACCCAGCCCATACCCAATGGCGGAGCCACATTGGGCCAGGACCTGCCTGGGCCCCCCCTGAAATTTCAATAAATACATGTTATATCATTTAGAATCACATGTTTTATGTAGATCAAGTGGTTGAAGATGGGGTGTAGCAGTCCAGAGGCCCATGTTCGATTCTCTAAGCATATTATGGCCCTTCCTGGTTATAAACTCTGGCTCCGCCACTGCCCATACCAGGTTACTATTTGTTTTAAAAAGATTGTTGGTTGATTATCTTTGAAAAGGTCATATCTTTCTTGCCCTTTTGTTCGTTTCTTGAATTTCGTTTGAATTTTTGTGATTTCTTAGATGGATTTTTGGAGTTTTGTGGTTTGATTGAATGCGTTTGTGTGTAGAGATATGATGGTCTTTGGTTGACTTTTTTTTTTTTTTTGATTTCTTGTATCCATAGGCAATTTAGATATATATGATATTTCCTAGAATGAGATGCATAGTGATCTGGGGTGATAATTGAGTGTGTTGATCTGTAAAAGCTTTCTTTTTTACCCAAAACCCTGATTTTTCTTTGGTCATTATTTCGGTTTGATAATGACCTTTCTATTCCATCATTTCTTCTTATCAGATTTGTTTTGATTTATAAGTATATCGATTTTTCTGATTCTAATTTACGAGATTGATTTGGTAGAAAGTTTAAGATTTAGGTGTTGTGTGTATAGCGTACATGTGTAAAATGTTATTTTTTCATGTTACAGTATCAGTTTTGTATTCGTGTGCATCCTTGGTGTGAGTAAGGTTATCATCAATTATAGTGCTTCTCTTTCGAGTTTCCGACATGTGACTTCAGGTTTTAAAGATGTTCTGGCGTTCAGCTTTCCTAATTTTGCTAAGGGAAATAAGAATAAAATGGCATTCGTTAATCGTAAGGCTGGTCATTGACAATCACTGCATGTTGTAGAATACTTTTAATTTAGTTTTGCTATTGATATGTTGTTCCTTTAGCTTGTTTTGTACTGGTAACTGTTTAAGTAGAATATGCTACATTGTGATTACCTTTGGTAGCTGTATTGTTACTAAAAATTAGCATTTTTCAAAGATGTTAATAATTATATTTTAGGAAAGAATCTTTTTAAGTTATATGTCTTAAATGTGTCTTTAATTTTTCATTAAATTGTCTTTAAATATGTTGAAAGTTGGTCATTTATTCTTGAGTGAAATATGCTATTAATCAGTTACTTTCTTTATTAGGTTTAACTATAATAGTTACGTTTTAAATTGTGATTGTAATCAAATAAATATTCTTTATGAATATCTAGTACCATTTATGGGGGGTCATTATTGATGACTTTATTGTGCCGTTTATGGCTTTCGCCTTTCAGTGCCATTTTTATGGCTTATGTTACCATTTTGATGGTCATAATATATAATATATTTAATTGTTTGCTAAACTCTATTTTTATTCCTCAATTAAATTATTAAATATTTATGTGTCCAACCAAATGATTTTCCTTTGGTTAGAGTTTAATTAATTTATCTACATTATTTTATTTTTCTCTATTTTATATATATATATATATATATATATATATATATATGTTCATGATCAAATAGAAACCAATCTTAAAATAAAAACTAGAAACCAATACAAGTTAGTGATATTCTCAGTACAATTTAGTGATATTCTCTTTAGGATTTAGTGATCTGTGTTGCAAGAATTAGTGAAAAGTTGCAGAAACCGCCCAGAATCTCCATATATGTTCCAAAAACTGCTCAAGTCTCCAGATCTGTTCACGTTTTCGATTCAGATGGTGGTGAAGGTGGTGGAGATGGTGGAGGTGAAGGTGGAGATGGAGGAGTGATGA
Organism: Daucus carota subsp. sativus; assembly: GCF_001625215.2. NCBI lineage: Eukaryota > Viridiplantae > Streptophyta > Magnoliopsida > Apiales > Apiaceae > Daucus > Daucus carota. The sequence continues at coordinate 30,253,713 of NC_030389.2, forward strand.
TTGTAGCGAAGGTGTGGGCGGCTTGAAGTAAGGGGTTGGAGCGTTGCCGGAATAGTGGTGGCTCCGCCGCGTTTTGAAGTTGAGCCGAGGTGGAGAAAGAAGTATGAACGGGGCTGAAGGAGGTTGAAGCAGCGACCAAGATGGGGTTGGTGAAGATGGAGTGGAGATTGTGTTGTTAGAGAAATAATGGAGGTAGAGGTGGATATGGAGGGGGCAGGCGGCATAGAGGTGGTGGTCATTATGGAGGAGGTGACGACGGAGGTAGTGGTAGTGACGGATGTGGAGGTGGGGTTGGTGAAGATGGAGGTGGAGATGGGGTTGTTTAAGAATTTAGTGGTATTTGCTTTAGGATTTAGTGATATTACAGCTTGGTTTTTAGTTTCCAGAATAAGGAGGTTTCTATTGGAGTATGACTCTATATATATATATATATAGAGAGAGAGAGAGAGTCCTACTCCAATAGAAACCAAATAAGCCTAAAAACTAAAAACCAGTTTCTGGGCAGTTTTTTTATCAATATTTTTAACTACAGAATTCACTAATTTGTACATAACATATCACTAATTTATATATAGCATATCTTGCGAATATAAATATATACACACACACATATATGCAACGTATATGACCATCATCATCACCCAAATCGTAATAATGGACCTCTTACCACCATTACCAAACGTTTCTATAACTTGCCACCATTGTCTATCATCACCACTAGTCACATACACTTTCCATCATAACTTAAAAAACTAACGACTACTTACCATCATCATACAACTTCTCTTGCGGCTTCCAACCACCAAGAACCTTCCTACGGATGAAATTAATCATCTATAATCGATTATCAATAATTTAGATAAGTAGATTTTCTCAATTTTGATAATAAAATCGCTGTTTACATACTGTATAAAAACAGTGATTAGTGCAGTATAAATTAGTGATACCCGTAGTTATAAATAATGGTAGGGAAACTGGTTTCTAGTTTTTATTTATAAAAGTGGTTTCTATTTGATCATGAGCCTATATATATATATATATATATATACATTCTTTCGTTTTTTTTCTTTTATTGGATTTACCATCTGTTTTACATTAATTATATATATATATATATATATATAATTTTCTTGTATATTGATTTATGTTTTGTTTGGTTTTTTTTTTTTCCAGGATACTTTGGAAGCGAGGTGTACGTGACTTCCATGGGTATTCTTTTCTCATTCATTTAAGCTTTATTGTCTAAACTTCTGGAGTTGTGCTTGCATGGCTTTTGGCTAGATGATAAACTTTTTTAAAAGAAAGATATCCCATATGCGGTTTATTGTATTTCGATACAATTCATTTACGCGTATGTAGACCATACAAAAAAAAATAAAAAAAATTAAAGAGGTTGCTATTACGTCGCTCAAGAATCGAATATTCCTCAATTTCAAAATTCAAAACTTAGTCTGAATCCGTCGATCTCCGATCTGGGTTCAGTTTCCTCCTGGATCTCGCATTTCTCCCGATCTTTATTTGAAATTAATTTATTTTTCAATTCGCGTTTAAGTGAAAAAATAAAGATCCCCGTGAGGATTTACGTGAAATCTTAAATATTTTAAAATTAATTAATATTGATTATACTTATTCTAACAGTGAATAGTTGATTAATCGAACTGAATTAACATTTAACCATAGTATAGTTAAAATTAACATTTAGCTGTAGTATAGTTAAACTTGCAATATGTAATTATTATTAACAAATTATACTACAATATGAAAAAAAAAGATTAATAGAAATAGGTATATTATTTTTTAAATAATTTTTTATGTACGAAATATACTATTTTTATTAATATATACGAGAATCGAAGAGTAGGATGGATCATGGAACGAGACGAGAAATTTCAAACTGTATGAAGAAAAATTCATCAAATAAATATGTTAACTTACACTCTCAGATCCCATAAAGTTTTATATAAGGTTTTTACATGCTATGTAGGCAAAATGAATCATTATATCAAGATCAATAACAATCTGAAGATGTTTATGTATCTAAACAAATCATTTCCAAGGATTTTATTTTCGAATCTCAAAATTACTCTCAATTAATTCTAATCCTCCGCACATTGCTTTCAATTTACAAGTTGAACTTCTTTTCTTTAAACATATTATAGATGCATTTTTATCAATCCGTATATTTTTTTTCAAAGAAATATAACGAACTGAATTTTGAGATAATACTTTAACTCAGAAGCATGCTCAGACGTCAACAATGATAACAATACATGAATATACTATTATTTTAAAATTTTAAATGAAGGAGAGCATTTCACATACATAATGGGACAAAGGGAAGTTGGTAATTTGGATATTGAGTTATTTCTTAATATATACTTATATAATAAAATATATGAGACCATAGATTTAGACCATCACAAACCGTTATTCTCTTTTATCCGCTCCATCTCTTTTATCTGCTCCAATTCTAAGATCATAGACATTTTACTCACGATTTTACAATTGTCATGTTGGTGCACATAATAATAATCAAATCAAGATAATAATACTTTTTGAAACCAAGATAATAATACTTAAATTTGATTTAAGAATTTTACAAACTTGGAATGTTTGGTTTAATATTTAAAAATTATGTTTCAAGATATTTGAGAATATGAATAAAAGATTTTATGAAATGTATATCTTTGATCTTTTTTCTACCGCCTGTAAATAACTTTTTCGCTTCCATCATTTAACATTTAATTTTATCAATTCAAACAGACTAATGATGGTCAAACAAATAGATAATCCCTCTGTTTTGAAATATAGGTCGCTTGACTTTTTTGCACGCAATTCTAAGGGCTTTGACCGCATGTTAAAAGTCATTATTTTTAAATTTTTTTTTGAATAAAAATATGTGATATATTTTTATTCAGAAAAAGAAAATTTCAAAAATAATAATTTTTAACACGTAGTCAAAGTACTTAAAAATACGTGATAAAAAGTCAAGCGACCTATACATCAAAACAGAGGGAGTAATCATTAAATTTAAGTCCGAACAAAAATCACATTATACTATATCGAAGACTGAACTAATTTTAACATAACGTTAAAAAATACAAAAAGTTAACTATCCCAATTTTATCCGAAATCGAAAAGAAAACTAAGTTAAAGATAAAAAACCGAAACCAGCAAAAGATAGGGGTACTAATCCCAACTAATGCCAAAAACACATACCCACATATACGAGTGAGGTTACGCATATAACAAACTTCCCCCAAAACCAAAACCCTAGAAAACACACTCTTCGCCATGGACGCACTGCGAAAGCAGCTGGATGTGTTGATGGGAGCGAATCGAAACGGCGACGTTCGAGAAGTGAATCGCAAGTATTACGATCGTGATGTCTGTCGTCTCTACTTGGTCGGTCTTTGTCCTCACGAGCTCTTTCAACTCACTGTAAGTATCTTGTATCTACAGATTTCTTCTAATTACAATTTTGATGTGTGTATGTGTTTGAACGAGATTTGATTTATATACCTATATGTGTTTGGCTAATTTTGATGTTTTTGATGATTTCGATTTGTCGATGATGTGAAGTCGGTGAGATTATGCAGGAATAAGGTGTATGTAGTGTTAATTTTAGATTTTATGGATAGAATTAGACATGAGAATTTTTAAGTTTTTTTTTTTAAAAAAATAATTATGTCATGTACATACACATTTGCTCATTTTTCATGTTTCTTGTGATTTTTTATTTATTAATGGTATAAAGTTTGGTTGATTCTCTTGTGACTTGTGAGCATATATGAATGAAACAGGAATGTTTGTCGATGTGATGGGTCATGGTGACAATTAAACATGAAAAATCCTCAAGATTATATGTGATGTTTCCAATTACACACAGATCTTAAGACCTGTACATTTGTGCCAATATTTATTTGTTGATTTGGTTTTATTTGTAATTTTATATAACTTCATTTTGAGAACTATAAGCTGAAGCTCACATTTTGCATGAGCAAAATTAACCCGAGTTCAAGGTTTCTGTTAACTGCATAATGTTTTTTTTGAAACCAAGCTATTCTGATTCAAAGTTGGATCTCTTTTTCAGAACCACTGGTCTAATTCCTTGTGTTTATTAAAAGTTATACTTGCATGCTAATCAGTTACTTAAGAGTCAAGCTCTGAAGAATCATCTTTCCTTTGGTAAACATCTTTACTTGTATATGTGATTGTGCATATGATTTGGACATCATGCAAAAACTAATTCAGGTGGCATAATTTTTTCTTTCCTGGCATTTTGAAAGTTTTGACTTGCAAAATGGAAGTTCATGAGTTCTCTTTATTGTGAAAAGTTACTCAAGTTATACAAAGCGTTTCGTGTCTTTTTTCTTAATTCTCTGGAAGCATTTACCAATTCTACTTCAGCCCAATGGTCTTTGTGCTGCACAATTGCAAAACTACCAATTTATCACAGGTTTCCTAGTATATGTTATTTCACAGCTTATATATATAGGACATATACTAGATATTATGTTTTATATATTTTATGTCATAGATCTGTGTTAATTGTTAGGGGAGTAGCAGCATAAAATTTGGGTAGAAATGTATTGACCAAATTCATTAAACCTGAAAAAGGGTGATCTCTAACAAATTTATGGCAGGTAATCTTAAAACCTACCTTATTGTTTGAGTTCTTTTTTTATAACAAAGCAAGATCTTTATATACTTTTTTGTTTTCTTTAAGACGAGTTTATTATGATGACAGTACTTGAAACTGAGCTTATTATGATGACATTAGAGGACACAAATGTGCACTCAGTATTTTGTTATGCTCAACCTATATATATTTTATTAACAGTTTTGACTTAGCAGTCAGGAGTTTCTGTTGGTGATACATTATAAGAGGAGCCATACCTTATATATATGCCCAAACATCCACTTGTTGCTGTCATTGTTGGTAATTTATATTTTGCCAGAGTTTATCATGACGGTTAAAGATAAATATGCGTGTGCAGTGTGCACTCAATGCTTTTATGCCCCTTTGTCTCTGTTATGCCTTTTTTGTCGGTATGGTAAAGTAATTTTGAATTCTGAGCTACTATTTTGTAATCTGACAGCTCTCTGTTGTGTTTTTTCTTTTTTATTTGTTCAGAAAATGGACATGGGACCTTGCTCAAAGGTGCACTCGCTACAATTGAGGAAAGAGTATCCTGCAAACTTAACTTCTGTATTATTATTATTATTATTATTATTATTATTATTATTATTATTATTATTATTATTATTATTATTATTATTATTATTATTATTATTATTATATCTAGTTAAATACATGAACTGATATTTATTGCTCTTTCAAATCCTTCAAGTTATCAAAAACTTAATGTTTTAATTTGCTTCTTAGCTTCAACTTCAAATAAAAAAAGTAAATTGTCAGTTAGCGCGTTTCCCTGCATTTCTTTAATGCTTTGTTAGATATGAAGAATCCAGGGCAAAAGGTCAAGACAACTATGAAAGGGAGCTGGAAGATGTTATTGATAGACTTATTGTTGAGTGTGATAGAAAAATTGCTAGAGCTCTTAAACGTCTAACTGATGAGGATGCTAAAGCAGCGATTGCAATCTCTGTCTCTGAAGTTACAACGGTAATTTTGAAATTGCACAGACAAATTATATAGGCGCTACGTATTTCTTTTTACATACTCCTTACTAGAAATAATTGTGTGTTATACTTATTGTGCTTGTCAAATGTCCTAAATTACAGACACCTGAGATCCTTGAAATGTCGAAAGAGATAAAGGAGAAGCTCAAAGAAGCTGATCAATATGGTAAACTTTCGACTTTTTGTGGAACTTATATTTAATTTTTAAAGTTAGGTGATAATATAATATTTTACCTGATGTGTGTGTGTGGGGATTTTTTAATTTAAGCTGAATTTGCCATATGGCAACAAGAAAGACTCTAAGGCTATGTTTCTATGGAAGATCATATCCCAAGAATTATAACCCTCAAATTATATTCCTATCACTATAATTCTTTACACAGTCTGTTCTCATGTTTGTTGAGGAATAATTTAAAGATCTAATTTATGAAATTAAAATATACCCTCTTTTCAGCAGAACAAGTACAAGACGAGGTGAATATACAAGTGTTATTTTTTTTTCCCTTTAAATCTAAATAAAGTTAATCTTTTCTAATACTTGGTCTAAACCAAGTGTTTTTAATCCCCTCCCATAGTTCATCTTTCTGGTCCTTGTTAATCCAGTATTATGATCCTGTTGGCTAATTTTCCAAATAAAATTGGGATTAAATAATTTGAACGATTAGAATCCCTTCCATAATTTAATCATATGAAACAAACATAGCCAAAATGCTTTGTGAAAGATACATATAAGAAAGGGACAACTTTAAAATAGTGTTTGAGAAATGCTTGGAAATCGTACACGATGAATCTGATTATGTCTGGTTAAAATAAAATCAGTGACTTCTAGTGAAATTGTGAGTCATGTATTATATGATTGATTTATAATTAATATATGTGTCATGGTTGAAAAAGTAGGTGTACAGTGCTAGATTTTTCAATGAGGAAAATTAAAATGACACCAGCCCACTATATATACATCATACATGATATGCTTCATAAGAGCTTGATAGCCACATATGAACAGTGATCTTATCAAAGGGATATGGTACCGTTACTAGTTTAAAACATGCAGAGAATTATTTATATATATATATATATATATATGTATATGTATAAGTTTTTCACAAATTTTAAAAGTCTGAAGCTTTCCTTTATTAAGAAAAATAGGATTAGGGGAGGTAGATGAGGCCAGCACATTAGTTACCTGCAAGTTATGGGAGGAAGACCCTTGTAAAGAGAATTTATAAAGGTAATTGCTTGTATACCAAGGATTTTTTCAATTACGAATGAGTGTTCTGGACCATCATATATTGGAGTGAAGATGCAATATATTTGGGTGAAGTGTGTTAGATGTTCTTTGGTGCTACCCATTCACCCCCGTCTCCCCCTTCCTTTTTCATAATGAAAAGGATGCAGGAAACATTGTTGTGTTTACAAGCCTATGTAAGTGTTTATTTACTCCCTATGTCGCCATTCTATATTACCCTTTTTAGACAGGTAGTATTTGTATTAATTCTTGATCTATTTAATATGTGATGTAGACTTTGAAACCTGATTTTGAGATGTGATTAATTATTCAAAGTTTTGCTTTTGCAGATCTTGAAGGCAAGACAGATATGAAGATTCGAGCCTTAGAGGTTGTGGAAGAACTTAGAACTAAAAGAGCAGATAAACAGGTGACACTGGAACCTTAACATCTAACATATATCTGTGAAGATAATGTTGATCAGATTTAGCAATGATTTTTTTTCTTTTCATATTCGTATTGGCAGTCAATGCTACTGTTAGATGCCTTCAACAAAGATCGGGCTTCCTTGCCTCAGCCCCTTCCAAATCCTCCTTCATTGGCACCCTTACCTGTAGCTGTTCCTGATGCCCGCACACAGGAGATGATTAATGAGAAGCTTAAGAAAGCTGAAATGCTTGGTAATAACTATGTGCCGACTCTCAACTTGCTTATTAAAAGTGATCATATTTTCACATATTATATATATGTTGTGGTTATCGTGGAACTATAGAATGGTTTCTGGACTGTCTTCATACTTTGATTGTCTTGGGGTGAAAAGAAAAACTATCGAATTGCATACTAGGACCATGTTCCTATATATATAGGTTGAGCTTGGCGGCACAAATGAATCAAACTTAGATTGTTGAAGTGGATTGCTTGTTTCCTTGGTTGGCAATTGGGGGATTTGAGTTTGATAGGGTCATAATAGTGTTTGGATGTTCTATGTTGGGCAAGGTAGTGCTTTGTGCAAGCTTGATTAGGAAGATGGAAACACCCATTCTTTCGCTAAATATAAAAAACCTAATAACAATGAATGGGACCTCCTGGCCTTTGGAGTTGATGTCCAGAGATATACATTGTTTATTGCTAATATTTGTTCGAGAACTAGTCAACATTAAAGTAACTGGGGCCCCTGTGGATCTTCTGTGATTAGCTACTTTTTGTATTTGAATTGGGGAATACCTCGATTTGCATTAAAATTTGCTATGAAAGTAATGACGAGAGTGAGTGCTGTTTATTTATTTCCTGTTTAAAATCTTATGTTGTGGATATGTACATTGCTACATAGTTAACCAATTTTGTAAATTTGATTGGTTGGAATTTCCGAATGAGCTGAATAGTTGACCAATCTAAATACCAAATAAGGGAATACTGTTTATTAAGTAAATACTCCATTTGAAGTGTCCAACTGACTGCTTTCTCCTTTTCAAGATAATAGTCCAGTTTTGACTTTGCGTACGTACTTTAAGGTGCATTGACTGGATAGTTCCATTAATTTTCAATATATTTCTTAATAAATTTAGATACTAAGTTTTTATTTAGAAAAAGAATATTTAGTGGAGCTATCCGCCTATTCGGTCAATTCATTTTAAACTACGTGCCTAAAAGTCAAACTGGCTAACTTTTTGAAACTGAGGGAAGTATTGTGTTTAGGTAAAACATTATCAGAACTTCCATTGCATTGTAAACACCTGTTTGTGTGCAAGTGTTGAGCACTTTGCTGCCTCAGAGTGGGTGGCACCTTCATGTTTTCCAGAACTGTCTTGTTTGTTCTGAAATTTGTTGTTTAAATCAAACAGGTGAGCAGGGTTTGGTTGATGAGGCTCAGAAAGCATTGGAAGAAGCAGAAGAACTCAAGAAGGTATTAAAATGATTCAGTATCTTAATTTTTAATACTTTTGGAAGCTGGGTTATTTCTCGATATATTCTTTTAATGTTCTAGATATTTACCAACTCTTCTTCTATAGAATTATGATTATATTTTCTAAGATATGTATTTTCTAATTTATTTGTTTCTGAATTAGTTGCCCGGTCCTCGGCAAGAACCTGTTGTAGATACCTCGAAGTACACAGCTGCTGATGTGCGCATTGTAAGTTTTCTTGCCGATATCGTGCTTACAGTATGTTTACATGTTTTATTTGAGAAAATAAAGTTGCTGAGAATACTAAATTTTTTCTGTAAGGAGAGCAAATTCTTTTCCTCTCAATTCTCAAACCATTCTTTGGTAGAAAGTAGAAGAATTGGAGAGTAGTAAACAAAACAAGGCCATAAAATTCTGCTACACACATATATGCCCTTTCCTGTAATGTATTATTTATTCAGTATCCCACTTATGTTCTGTTATTTTCTCAGATTCTTTCTCCTTTCTTTTGCCTTGCAATATTCAGGAACAGACCATTAGTGATATTGTACTAGAAGCATGGAGAAAATAATTTACTTTATATTATACTTACAGAGTTATAGGCAAACTCAGAGTTTGGCTTGTAGTCATTTTCAAACAAATATATAAACCTTGCACCATTTAAAATCTCTCTTAGAACTTGAGCCCAGTTGTAAAAATAAAATTCACACTGATAGGTGTAGCCATATTTGAATGTAAACTTGTAAAATATATTTGCACTATTTTTAAACAACACATGTAAGATGGTAGTGCTGCCAATTGGTAGTGTATATGTACACCTTAACTTCAACATTCAATAGTTCGTCTACTCATGTATAGGAATATACAAGATAGAATCATCTATTAGTAATCATATAATCTATGAGTCAGTTGTATGTAAAAATTGTGTGGTTCCAGTACATGAGTTTTAACCAGTTTATTCTGCCTTTTACAGACGGATCAGAAGTTGCGTGTCTGTGACATATGTGGAGCTTTCTTGAGTGTCTATGACAGGTGAAATTCATTTTTTATAATCTTCACAATATTTTATACGCCCTCAATACTTTTATAAAGACAAAGAACTAGCTTAGGGGTTTCAAGTACTTCAGTCTTTGACCTGGCAATATACCTCCTTGTCACCAGCAGGCTTTTGGCCCAGTTTTACGAGGATAAACTTATGCAGCTAAAGAATGTGCGTTTTTTTCTGTTTTGTTTGTCAATCATGCTATTTTTGAATTGAAAGTTTTGGGAAATGCACTGCATGTTCTTTGGTTACTTTGAATTTTTTAAGCGTGCAAGAATGATCTCTGTTTCCTCACATTGTGGTCTCATCAGTGACCGTCGATTGGCTGACCATTTTGGAGGAAAGCTTCACCTTGGCTATATGCAAATCCGTGAAAAGTTGGCTGATCTAAAGGTAATTACTGCATGTTAATCATCTTAGCATGTAGGTTCATATATTTCAGAACCTCAAGACATTGCAACTAAAAGTATTAAAAAGAAATATACTATACAGTAAAAGGTGACATCATCCATGCAAGTTCATGTCGGGTTAGCCTAACAAAGTGGATTTCCGGTCCTTCTGGTTAAGTTGCTTGGTTATTTTCATCTGATTAGATACGAGAGATATTTCTTTTTTCAACTTCTGAATTTGGCCTATTAGAATACGATTTGTAAACTCATATCAAGAACCACTCACTAATGACCCAGAATTTATTTTGTAGATTCGGAGACTCTCTTCATATTCAGAAAACGGAAGTGCAGTCCCCAGTTGCATTTTATGAAATGATCTAGTTTTAGCATTGTTTTTAGTTGTGCCAAAACTCGGTTGATCTAATTTTTTCAACCCATTCTCTATGATCAGAAATTATAATAGCACCCAAGAAACAGAAAAAAAAAAGTAGCTATTGCGCGGTTTTAAGTAAAAATACATAATCCTGTTTTGAGCAAATGGTAGGAGTTAGGTAGGCAAAGTTCTGTGGAGATTCTATAATAGGCTGTAGAAAAGCAGATTTGGGTTCTGGTCTCGACAATAATAGTCTTCCGGGGATTGGTATCTGTAAGTTTGTCTCCCTTTATGTTCTTATTATGCTAAGACATCGTTTAGTAAATTTTTTTTTCGTTTTAGAGGAAAAATTGAGTGCCAACTTCTGTTTTCATTATCTATCAACTGTGTACCTGGATGAACTGCTGTATCAGAGGATTGAATGTTTGTTTTAAGATTTGGTATTTGACAATCTCACAAGATCAAATCCGACAGGCATTTTCTATCGTGAGTCAAATATTTGTGTCCCCTGTGCATGTCAATGTTCTTAGCTCAAAAGTCAAAAGTAGTATAATTGTTTTAGAGATCTCAATTGTATTTACTTGATATCCTATTGGTCAGGATGAGAGAGACAATAAAAGGAAGGCATCAGAAGAACTGAGAAAGTAAGGAGTTTATTTACATTGTGCTTTGCAGTAGTCTCTCTTTTGCGTGTTATACTTTATCTTGTTTTTAAAGATTGCAGAAACCTTTTATAGGTTTCCTGGTGATCTTATCTTCTTGAAGTTCTTTGACTCCTACGGTTTTGATTTCTTTGCAGATCAAAAGAGCAGAGCAGGGAACGTGATAGAGAAGGTAGCAGGGATCGAGGAGGCAGTCGTGAAAGAGCAAGGGATCATGATCGCAGGAGCAGAGACCGCGACAGGTATGCTGACCGTGATCATGGGTATGATCGAGAACGTGAAAGAGAGAGGGACCGATCCCGCAGCTACGATTCAAGGAGTCGTCGTCGGTCACGTTCACGATCAAGAGAGCGAGCTAGGGATTATGATCGCCATAGGTATGTTATCTTCTACGCTGGATTTTTTTGTTCGGCCATTACATTATAAATCGTCCGTCTCTATGTCCATTGTTTTTGTTTTTTTTTTCGTTTGTTTGGAATAGTATAAAAACTGCTGGATTCAGGTTGTATTCGAGTGAATGATATGGGTGAGCAATGAACATTTGAGGAGAGAGGAAGGACGTGGAAGAGAATTGTGAGCAAAACGTTAGGCAGTTGAAAGTTAAAAATATTTTTTACTATAGTTTGTTGGTTCTAAAATTGGTGGGTTGTTCTAGTTTAGATGTTAGGAAAGGAATGGAAGAAGAAATGAAATTATAAACGTTCCACCCGTAAAAGAGTACATATCTTTTTCCTTTCTCCCTATTTCTTTCCTCCAGGTGACCCCGTAGCGCCAGGTTGCCTGTCCTTATAAGTTACTTGTAAGTTACAATCTAAGTGCGTCTACATCATTTGTGTTTCAATGTGTATAAAATTACTAAGTGTATTTACATTATTTGCGGTTCTCATTCCTTGGGACAATGTCAAAGCCTTTTAAACCAAGGAGTAGTATTAAAAGTATTTTCAGTCGCCTAGCAAAAGAAAATAAAAACTATATTCAGTCACCAAACCCTTGAGCTTTAAAATTAGTCCAGCTGATGTCATTTGTTCTTAAACCAAGTAGGATAGATGTTAGCATTAGGAGGCAAATTTGTTTAATTCATCTCTGCCAGGGAACAGGGAATTGGTATTACAAGGTACACAGGTACATGAGTTTATTCCAAAGTCCTAGCAGAACCAGATTTCTTTTTTAAGTTCAACTTCAACATGTTTCACATCTCCTTTCTGTTGCCAATGTTCTCCTTAACATGCTTCTAGTGTTAATACGGTTTTGTGCAATTTTTCAGCAGGCGTCATGATCGATACTAGCTGCCATATGAAGCTGAAGGGGTGGATCAGGGAACATGTCCTCCTGACGTATCACTGATGTTCCTAGATCATATGTTAGGGAGAGCTGTTTGTTTTTTTTAATCAAAGTTGACATGGTAGTGGTTATCCATATTTAATCCTGTAATAGTATGGGAAACAATAGTTTTCTTTGTTATCTTGTTTCTTAAAAAATTCAAAGTCTCTCCATTTGGCAACGCTGATTCAGATTGTTTTGTGACCCTAGCAGCAAGGACCAAGGCATAAATACTCTTTTCTGATATGTTTTTGACATAATATTAGTTATTAAGTATTTAGTTTCCATCACAATTGAATTTTATGGATCGCCTATGTTTTTTTTTTCCAATTACTCTGTATATAGAGTTTTGTTAAAATATACTCCATAACAGTTCCTGAAATATAACAAAAAGGGCTGTTTTTAAAATGTCGGAACTATGGAAATTGGTGTACTTTTGAACAACACTAAAATGAACTACTGTAAACATTTACAATGTACAGTTAGACTAACCTAGATAGAAACCTTTGTTTTAATGGAGTTGGATTGAAAGCGTGCAAGTGTTTCGTGACATGCATTGTGTTGTCAATTGTCATCTATACAAAGATGTTTTTTTCTAGAAAAAAAGATTGAAATAAAATAATCTGAAAATCCAAAGTAGATGCAAAAACTTAGAGCATCTCCAATAGACTCTTAGTTCACTCTTAAATATATTATAAAATATTGCCTCTTAGTAGGTTAATGTGGGTTCATCTCCAACAATGCTCTTCATATTCACTCCTTATCCATTTTTTTATTACTAAACATAGTATGCAATCATAATAGTACAAGAATAAAGTGGTGAGAGAGAGAATATATCATATAATATTAGTTAAGAGTCTTTAAGAGCTCTTCATAAGAGAGGAGAGAGAAGAGACTCTTAGTGATTTAAAGAGCCACTAAGAGTCTCTTGGAGCAACTTTTTTTCACTTGCTCTTCAAATTTCAAGCTAAGAGCTTATATAAAGAGGCTATTGGAGATGCTCTTAGCAGAGGAAACAACATAAGACAACAAAGTAGATGTAAAAGATGCGTGATAAGTAAAATAATCACTTGTAACGAAAGTATTGATTATGAATCAAAGTGATGTTGTTAATTATACACACATCTTGTCTGTCTGTCTGTCTGTGTTGTTTGTGTAAGTTATACTACATCTGTTTTCTTATTCAAATCATTTCTTATGCTAATCAGAACATCTGCATGCATCACTAATTATCCCCTTCGATTAACTCATGTTTTCTTAATATCCATGATTTTAATACAGTATTATTCTTGCTTGCACTGCTACCAACTTTTTTACATCCTTTTCTGTAACTAATTAATAAATCATCAAGAAATTGTAGATTATAAACCCTGTATTTGTCTTTGGTTTACTAAGGGTCTAGGTCTACAATGAAAAAAATATACTCCCTCCGTCGCCGTGGTCCTTCAAATTGGGATCACAAGGTTTAACACGCATTTTAAGATTTTCATCAAAAAGTATAGTTAGATAGAACAAAGTTCCATGTATTCCGCATATTTACTGTAGTACTGTAGACCACGTATGTATATGTATACTACATGGAACCTAACTCTAGTTAGATAAATTGTTTCAATTTTTCATTCTTGAAATGAATATGATATTTAAATTTTTAATAAATAATAAACTGTATTTTGTAAAAATCTTAAGATACGTGTCAAATACAAGTAAGACGGACATTAGAAAGTAATAAATATTCTTTCAAAAAAAAAAAAAAAGTACTAATACATATATATTTTCTACTGAAATACTTTTAATGCGAATTCTTTTTACAGAAAAAGGAAATCATACTCAAAGCTCAGAATGTTACTTTAAAACACTTGAATTTCACACAATTCAGTTCATATACTCCTCTTCTTCATCAATCCTCCAAACCCTAACCCTAAAAAATGAATCCCCCAAATCTCCTCCTCCTCTTCACACTCTCTATACTCACATTCTCCATCTTTACATCTTCATCTTCATCCCCTTCAATCTACGACATCCTCAATTCCCACGGCCTCCCCATCGGTCTCTTCCCCAAAGGCATCACCAACTTCACAATCAACCCCTCCACGGGCCGATTCGAGGTCTACTTACAGCAATCCTGTAACGCCAAGTTCGAATCCAACGTCCGGTACGATTTGAACGTTTCGGGTACGATTCGGGTCGGGCAGTTGGGCGAATTGTCCGGAATTGCGGCCCAGGAGCTGTTTCTTTGGTTTCCTGTTAAAGGGATTAGGGTTGATATTCCGAGCAGTGGCTTGATTTATTTTGATGTGGGGGTTGTGTTTAAGCAGTTTTCGGAGTCGTCGTTTGAGTCGCCGAGGGACTGTGTGGGGACGGAAGGGAGATTGGCGGAGACGGATGGGCTTGTTTTGGTTGATAAGCTGCGTGCTGTGCAGGTTGATCACTCAATTTTGTGATTTTTTGATGTAAATGTGTTTGTGTTTTTCCGAGTTTTGTGCTGATTTTTACGGTTAAATGTTGTAGTCTAGGTACGTTATCCTGATTTAGGTAGAAATGAAATGTTGATAAGGGATTACAAAATGCGGGGAGTATTGAGTTATGGGCAGGTGGCAATTTCATTTTGTTTTTGATAATTGATTAAAAGGAACTTTTAGAACTACGGAATAAAATTCTTATAGATGATACTAGAACATTTTAGTCCATCGGAATGAAGTTGTTGTAGCAAAACGGATGGTGGTTGTATACCAAGTTTTATTGCTAAATTATGAAATCTGAAGCAAATTGAAGCATCTAATGGGTTGCTTAATATCAATGCAAAGATGCATATAACTACAGCTGGCTCTATGTATAGAACCAATAATTGTGATTGTTATGTTTTCCCACATAAAAAGAGCAAAACAAATCACTTTTAGTACTTTCTTTTAATCAATGACATATGTCTGTTGCTGTCTTAAAATCACCCACCGGACGTTTGGTGCTGCATTAGCAACATGCAACATATATTACTGTATTATGCTAAGTTGTTGCAATAGATTCAGGTGCAATAGAAACACTGTTGGCTTTGCTCTAATAAATGATACATTTTAGGTTTGATTGAGTCAAGCTGTGTCTTTAAATTTGGTAATTGTAAAATCAAGTCCGACTGCCGTTTTAGACATTACAGCATAGAAATATGTAAGAAGTGGAAGGTGATAATTTTGTGATAAGAGGCCAGTTGGGCAGGCTTTAAACCTTGTCACTGTAATTAGGAATAAATTACTTTTTTCCGTAATACAGTGGAAGTGCTAACAAACCCAAACTGAAGGAATATTAAGTTTATGCAAGTAAGGGAGGCAAGTCTAGCATGATCACTTGTACTAAAAAGCCTGTTAAAAGTAAGATATCTAGTTTGTTGAAGCACTAGCTTTAGAGTTTAAACAGTCTGCTAGAATATCTGAGCTTTTGATTCTATTCACGAGCTTATTTCTAAATGAAATGCAACAGTTTTATTTATTTACAGTCTGGCATCGTGTAGCGAGTAGCGACTCAGGTCTTTGAGTCACTTAGTATGCTTTGGTCAGTGTAGAGATGTCTGGTTAGCTCATTTTGTTGGTTTAAAAGTTGCTTTATTACACTTATGCAAACAAACTTACGAAGTTACATTACAACTTTTTCCAACATCAAAGCCTTCCTTTTTTCATTTTCTGCATAGCAAATAATTTTTTTACAAAATATAACCATTAAATTTAAATAGTTAATCTCAAGCTTGTCAACTGAACCACTAGGTTATTGTGCTTTAGAGTGTGGTGGGGGCATTATATCATCAAATAATAGTTGTTTGTTTCATGAATAATTTGTTTCATTTATAGTGTCGTGTTTACAGTTTTATAATTTCTTTTCTACAGAATCGCTTAGAACAGCCTCCGAGTAAATATGGCATGGCAGATGCATTAAGGGCCGTCTCATAGGCTCATTACTGGAACAAGGTCTAACATACCTGCTATGTTTTGATTTCATTTTTGTCTTGAGAGTGTCAAAGATCTGGCTTCGCATCTATTGTGTGTTTGTTTGCTGTATGTTTGATACTGTACCCCTAGTTATCATCTGTATGCACCGAGAGAAGGGGGTGGGACAAGTTTTTGAAAATGGGGAATGAAGAAGCTAAGTTGTTCAGTACCTGAGTGGTTAGAGAAATTCCTGATAACCAGGAGATAAGATTGTTTTACATGTAATGAAGACTATAGCATATATGTATGTAATAGTGTATAAGTTTTGTTTGTAATATTAATATATATATATATATATATTTGAAGGTTGCTGTACATAATAATTGTGGCTCTGGTCAAGTTTGAATTGGTATATGCTATTCTGTTCTGTGTTAAATGATGAAATGAATATATGTTTTTCTATTGAAGACAATAAATGACCAGTCTAGTTTCTGGTGGTTCTCCAACAATTGCACAAACTTGAGCAGTGAAGTGGCTTTGTACAAAAGCCAAGTTCTATCGTACAACTAAGTTTCTGTAATGTTATCGATCAGTTAATTTCATTGCACCTGTTCATCGGTGAAACGATGAAATCTGTGTTAAATGAAACTAGCTTATAACCGCGCACGGATGATTTATAACATTTGTAATTTTAGCGTTATTTTTAATTTAATTGAAATACAAACCGATCATAATGTTCGAATTGATAAATGTTTCGGCTTAATTGATAATAAAAAAGTTTATTAGAACACATTATATATTAAAAAGACCCGTAGAATAATATCGGTCGGCTGATAAAACTTGACCAACCAATAAAATTATTAATATTTCGGTTTTTTTAATGATGATGATGATGATGATGATGATGATGATATTGTATAAATGGATAGCATGATATTTTTTTTAAAATGATAACATGGAGTAATTAAGAATAACATTAATGTATTTAGTTGAAACATATTATTTGGTTATATATTAATACTTATATATAATATTAATACTTATGTAGTAATTTACACTTTGCAACCCATAAGTTTAAGCACTTTTTCGATTTGGTCTCAAACAAAATTTCTTGTCAATACGCACTCTAATATTTAAAAAGCGCTTCAATATGCACCTTTTTGACCATTTTCTGTCAAGTTGACTGTTAAATTGTGGCCGGTACCTCCTAAAACTTAAGAAAATCCTATAATCGAGAAGGAATGAAGGTGGTTTGATAGGCACCAAAGCGTGCCCGAACAGATGGTGTTATGACATTCGACGATTCAAACTTGGAGGTAGAGCGAGAAATCGTGTCATGTTGTGTATTTTCATGTATTTGTGTGTTTACATAAAATGATTATACATACATGAAATGTACACGAACATAAGGGAACATGGAAAATAGAATTTGAAAAAAAGTGGGTGTTCATACAACTTAATCCTTAAAGAAATACTGGAATCATCACTTGTTCGAAGGCCAAGTCAAGCCTACAGAATGTTTCCTGGAGTCGACCGCTTTCAAACAAAGTCAAATCAGAAAACGGGACCAAGGATTTATTATATATCATACAAATACATTCAAATGCTGCATATGTATAATACTTGGCGCCATGTGAGTGAAAATTCATTATGTCTTAGGACATGGCGCCTATACTATGCACATGGTATGCACGTAGGGCGCCAGGTGTGAAGTTTGCTTGAATTTGTCAAAGTACAAGCACATTACGCTCCATACTAGTACATTGTGTGGATTGGAGGTGCCAGGAGCATAGTATAGGGGATACAAGGCAACTACAAGCGCTAAGTGCTTTCAAGGTGTGATATTTGACTCTAGAGACTACAAATAGACTGGTATAACTTCTGTTATAGCATTGTTGTTAAGGTCTATTATTAAAAAAATTGAATAGCGGTTTAGATTCTTTAAAAGGGAACTTCAGCTATTTTGCTATTTAGAGAAACAGTTCTTATAGGAAAGATCCATGGAAGGTTTAATTGTACTTAAATTTGAGAACATACTTTGATGAATAGGATGTACAAACATAATAACTGTTTGCAAAACCTGTCTTTGAAGGCCCTTCAAATAATTTTTAATTTTGTTCCCTAGATCCAAAGTCTCGAGAATAATAACATGGAATCTTTATATACAGTAAGAAAAACCCAGAGCTAGTATTTTTGACAATCCCAGATAGGCCTGTCAATGGATCGGATATCCGGTCCGATCCGGTCCGATCAAGAAACTAACGGAACGGATATAGATCATCTAAAATATAATCCGATCCGAAAAAAATCCGATCTGATATACATAGGATATGAATTTAATACGATCCGATCCGGAAATAATCCGATCAACTTTTATATTTGTTTATTTATTTATATTTATATATTTATATATATTACTTAACTAATATATATATTATATATAAAAGTAAATAAAAGTAAAACTAATACAGACAGACTTGGGCTTTAGGTTGGAGTCTTAGCATTTTAGGGACCCAGAGTCTTAGCTAGCGGTTTATAAGATTGTTAGTCTGTACAAATTTGGCCATTCTGTGTAACTATATTTCTTTTTTCGGAAATGGTTTGCCACTAGCTGTGCTTGGTTCTTGCTCAAGCTCAACAACTGAAAGCTGATTGTATTCCATTGAACTACTGTAAAGTGACCATGGATTAATGTGTGTACTAAATACTGATGTGTGTTTTTACCTAACTCGCTTTTTTAATTTTTATTTTGCAATATTTCAATTTTTCTGCCATCCGAAAATTCTAAATATAAAGAATAGAATTTTTTTTATATTTTTTTAAATATACATGGAGCGGGGCTCCGATCCGAAAATCCGAATATCCTACGGATCCAGATATGGATTATGTTATAAAACATCCGGCTATAATCCGATCCGAATCCGAATCCGGTAAAATTAAACGGATCAGGATATGGATCAAGGCCGATCCGATCCATCGACACCCCTAATCCCAGAGCTAGTATTTTTGACATATAAGTCATGAGCTTAAAGGACACGAAGCACCCTATAATATATAGCTCGATGATGTAGCTCTTTAATAGTCATGATTTCAATAAATCATCTCCTACGCTTGTTAATATCTTTACTACTGGCTTCCTTTTAGAGTTATGTACATATTTTTTGGGAATTGACCCATTTTAGACATACTTTTGGTGATAATATACTTCTAATCAACATTTGTTTTTCGTCTTGCTTTATTTCTTCGGTCCAAAAATCGAAGGGCATAAGGACTAGCCCTTTCACGATTACGTCTCGAAAACATACCATGGTCCTAACTAGGGCTGAGCAAAACCGAACCAGAACCGAAGAACCGAACCGTGAAAATTCAGTCCGGTTCGGTTCCAATTTTTCAAAATTTTGGTCTTTTCGATTTTTCGGTCCGGACTGAATTAAATTTCTGTTCGGTCCGGTTCTTTTCAGAAAAATTCGGTCCAGACCAAACAGACCGAACTATTTTTATTAGTAATTTAATATATCAAATATAATATATGTTCGTGTTAGTATATTAGGTTTTATCTTTCATAAATTATGATAAGTAACCGGAGAGTCACAGGCTATACCACTTGTAAGTCTCAGCCGCCCCGCCTCAAACCCTAATCACAATCAAAGATTCACCCCGCTGCGTTAACGCTTGCACGTCAATAGCTCTGGTGCATCACCCATCAGACTTTATGTTTCGTTTTAGTTTTTTTTATTGCTGAAGCACACTAGACTTAGACTACTATTGTAATGACTTGATTCGAATTCTGTAAATTTTGATGGCGTCTGTTGTAGCCTGCAATTGGTTTCTTGTGTCTGAACTTAATGTTTAGTTTTGATTCTTTTGAATTATTATGTTGCAGCTGGTGATTAACAGGCATGCTTGTGTAATGTAATTTTTTTTTCATATTTCTGTTAAACAATTTCGGTTCTTAAGGAAAGAATCGAACCGAATTGATTTCAATTCGGTTCCGGTTCGGTCCATATGATGATTTCAGTCCGGTTCAGTCTGGAAAAATATAGTAATTTGGTTTTCATTCTTTCGGTTTGGTCCGGTTCTGGACCGAACCGACCGAATGCTTAGCGCTAGTCCTAACATTTTTCTTAAGAAAAACATGATTTCCGAGATGCGTTGTTGATGCTTTGTTATTAACATCAGCATCAAGACACATCGCCACAACTTTAGCTTATCGATCAAAAAAATTTCCTTCCGTCACAGTGGTCAATGAAGTAGTGGTTACTTCTTCGTATTCAAACTTTCTTTTTCTATATGGCAAAGCCCTGTCAGCGGTCGACTCAACACACTTATGCCTAAGCTCCTCCCAAGCATTAGTCAAAGTTTTCACCTCACATATGTTGCTTGCGATTTGAAGTAATTCTCTGCGAATCTTCGCCAGAATTTTCCCATAAGCTAATTCCAAGGCTACAATTCCAATAAGACAAATATCGGATTTTGCTGTATCATATATAAGTGTCCACACACTCCAAGGGCTCATCAACTCTTTTAATTTCTAGGGTAAACCCCATGCCAACATATTATTTATTGAGTACATATTACCATCATTCAAAGTTGCACCACCCTCATATGTCATAGCTACATAAACAAGTTGGACAGTATCACTTTGATAATTAAAAAAGATATTACGTGCAGTGATTTACATGTGAAGGAGAGTTTTCTTATGGATTTTGTCAAGGGCCTTCGTGACTCTCACAAAAACTATCTTAATAAATGTCTCAGATATGCTCTTAGCGAATCTTGAGCTAGAAGAGATAATAGATCTGAGTAAAACCACATCACAATTATATGGAAAAACAATGGAAAGAGTTAGCTCAGCTTTGATCTCTAAGAAAAAAGAATTGCTGACTGGTACAATATATCGACTAGCTATATCATCATGAGCAATTTTCTAGTGTTTGAACGCATCTTCAAGTTCCATTCCATGATAATCTTGTAAATCATCCATTTTTTTGATCGTTTGGAATGCCATGCAAGAAGCATTGTTATCAATACCAGTGCCTTCAAGAACGACTACTTTATAAAAAAACGAGATTAATATCAGGCCCTAAGGTTCCATCTTGGGGCCTTGGGGCTTGATTTTAGTCTCATTATTTACGAAGCAGTCATTCTTTGAGGCACCAGTGATGATAACAATGCTCCTGACGTGGCATTCAAAATGATCCAAAAAATGGATGACTTACAAGACTATCATGATATGGCACTCAAAGATGTGCACAAAATCTGTAAAATCGCTTATGATACTATAGCTAGTCGCTATTTTGTACCAGTCACTAATTACTTTTACTTAGAGATCAAAGCTGAGCTCTCTTTCCATTGTTTTTCCATATATTTTTGATGCTATTTCACTCAGATCTGTTATCTCTTCTAGCCAAGATTCGCTAAGAGAATATCTGAGACATTTATTAAGATAGCTCTTGTGAGAGTCATGAAGGCCCTTGACAAAATCCATAAGAAAACTCTCCTCCACATGTAAATCACTGCAGGTAATATCTTTTTTAAATATCAAAGTGATACTGTCCAACTTGTTTATGTAGCTACGACATATGAGGGTGGTGCAACTTTCAATGATGGTAATGTGTACTCAATAAACAAAATGTTGGCCTGGGGTTAACCCCAGAAGTTAAAAAAGCTGATGAGCTCTTGGAGT
Organism: Daucus carota subsp. sativus; assembly: GCF_001625215.2. Taxonomy (NCBI): domain Eukaryota; kingdom Viridiplantae; phylum Streptophyta; class Magnoliopsida; order Apiales; family Apiaceae; genus Daucus; species Daucus carota. The sequence continues at coordinate 30,275,874 of NC_030389.2, forward strand.
GTGTGGACACTTATATATGATACATCAAAATCTGATATTTGTCTTATCGGAATTGTAGCCTTGGAATTAGCTTATGGGAAAATTCTAGCGGAGATTCGCAGAGAATTACTTCAAGTCGCAAGCTACATATGTGAGGTGAAAACTTTGACTAATACTTGGGAGGAGCTTAGGCATAAGTCTGCTGAGCTGACCGCTGACAGGGCTTTGCCATTTAGAAAAAGAAAGTTCAGAGACGAAGAAGCAACCACTACTTCATTGACCACTGTGACGGAAGGAAAATTCTGTGATCGGTAAGCTAAAGTTGTGGCGATGTGTCTTGATGCTGATGTTAATAAGAGAGCATCAACAATACGACTTGGGAATCATGGTTTTCTTAAGAAAAATTTTAGGATCATGGCATGATTTTGAGATGTAATCGTGAAAGGGTCAAGTCCGTATGTCCTTCGATATTTGGACTGAAGAAATAAAGTAAGACGAAAAACAAATGTTGATTAGAAGTATCTTGTCACCAAAAGTATGTCTGGAATGGGTCCATTCACTAAAAATATATAGTTATATATCTCTAAAAAGAAGCTGAACTGTTAAACATATTAGCAGGTACAATACATAAAAACGTCTAGAGAGGGCCCAAAGACCTGAAGATAAGAGCCCTGAATAAAAGCTTCCGCATAATTTTACAACGTCTTCACTTGTATCTTGCAGTTTAAATGGAATATTTGGCTAACATATGTCATTTTTTAAGCCTTTTTTTGGAGATTCCAGGTTGACCTTTGTTGAACTTTTCTTATAAAGATCAAGTTTCATGAGCTACTGAGCTTATATATATCTCGAGCTTCATGGCCTTTTGAGCACAAATCCGATTGGTGAACTTTTGAATTCAAAATCCATAATGTGTTTCAGCTCATAATTTTGTCAACTAATTTCTAATAAATTAGCTGAGCATCGGAATATATTGTTAATAAGGTATATAAAATCTCATAATGATCAAAAAATGGTAGTCCACGAAGAGCATTTCATTTAGATTTTCACACAATTTGACAAAACCACGTTTATCACTCAATAAAGAAATTGTTATATACGACAACCTTAAACTAATATATAGAATCAAGTGTAGTGCATTTATGTTAAGTGAACAAATGTGTGCATAACAATTAACTACAAATCATTAGATTTCCTTATGAACTAAGTAAACTCATAAACCAAAAAATGAATCAACCATCATCAATCATGTAATGTTACTCATAAAAAGAATATTTAACGAAATTTAAACAACTCAGTTACCAATAAACATCGACTCATCATTCGAATTAATGAAATTCATTGATTTCGACCACATTTATATGACAAATTTACCAAATATTATGTTAAGTCATACTATTAATATTAACAGAATTCTACGAAGTAGAGTAAAAGAGATACGGAGTTCAGTACAAAAATCAAATACCTGGTGAGCAATTGCATAACTCAGTTATTATCAAGCCAAGAGGCACTCTAGAGCTTCAACAGAGCCACAAATCGGAGAGGAAAATCTCTGGAAAAATATTTTAGCAATTGAATAGACTTTGGAGGGAAATAAATTTAATGAAGGATCTGGGGAGAGATAGATCTTTGGTACCTTCAAATATCAACTTCGTTTTGATGCAGAGAACTTAAACCATACAAACGCCCCAATGACAAACCCTTTACAAATTTCACTTGGAAACGCAATCGATAGTTGTGATAGAACAATATCTTGATAATCAATTAGAAAGGATGATAAACGAGAATGTATGAAGAAAAATTGAATACTTACCCTTCTTCGAGCGCCGCATGTTGGAATTAGGTTTTTTTTTATTTCCTCTTTGCATCTCTCTGTAGAAAGATATTTACAAATGTTCTCTCCTCTTTTTTCTGTCGCTGAATTGTTGCTTTAATCCTCTGGCCTCTGGGCCTTCTCAAGGCCCTTTTATGTTATGGACTTTTATTATTGAAATCCAACAGAGTCAATCTTAATTTGAATTATTTTTTGCCATTATCATACTCCCCAATTATCATATCTTCTTTGATCATTTTTATCCACCACGTGAATCTCATCGTTGTTCCTCGATGATTTTTTTATCAATGGGACAACTTCACTTTTTTTCTAAAGTACAATTATTAAAAGATCATTTTTTTAGTTTAAAATTCAATTTTTCAAAAATATTTCCAATCATGATATGAGGATGCAACATGAACGAAAGTTATAGACGATTGAAGCGTTTTCCGAATCATCCAAAGTCATTGAAATCCGAAATTAATTGAATTTATTACGAATTTTTACAAGATTTCTAATTTTTGTAATCTATTAAAAATTACAAAAAAGATTTCAATAATTTGGAATTTTATTGTTTTAAAAAGATCTTTTCGTTCTCAACAACTTTCATACTCTAAGAATTTTCAAAAAACATCGTGGTAAAAAAAATTAAATAAAGGTCCATCTATAATTAATTTTTTAATATTGCCCAAATTACCCTGAACTTTTAACGGAAAGGGTGCAAAGTAATGTGCCAAAAATAGTAAAGGGATGCATAGTGCAATTATAGAAAGTATAGGTAATAAAGTGATTTTGGCCAAAACCAGTGGGGTGCAAACGCAATAAACTCATTAAACTATAACCTGTTTCCAAATATTCTTGGCATAAATACAAATGTTTCGTATGTTAATCATAGAAAATTGAACTCTAAAACAAAAGAACTCAAGCAGATATCTAGATTTTTTGAATTTTCAATGCTTAAGTTCTTATCTCTAATATCGCGCAGAACACCCTAATCACAAAAAATAGAAAAAGAAAGGCAACTCCCAACAAATTCACTAGTGCCGCTACCTTATTTCAATCATTTCCTATGGTTCAATCACGAACAGGGGCTGCAACAAGAGAAAATAATATAATTAGAACACATCTTGCTTTTGATGAAAAAGAACTATAAAGCATTAAAGCTATTAACACAACTCACCATATCGACACTAACAGGCTTGCCATCATCTACAAGGATCTCGGTTAATGTACCAGAATGATCAGCCTGGGTAAAAATTGATAATATTAATTAATGATTCAGTTATCTAGACTCATCTATATATGGAACAACACATCAGATTTTCAGGTATAACTAAACAATCTCTTAAAAGTATTTGAATCTATTATCTATTATTTAACCAGTATATAAAGATTGTTGATAAATATGTGTTGAGACTGCAGATGCACCATGGGGGGGGGGGGGGGGGTTGTTAGGGATAAAATACGAGATTCAATCTTCTAATACAAAGCACACACAAAACAATATATTTCACGCGGAAAACCCACATCCCAACTTGTATTATTAACCGTTATTAATAATACAATCAACCAAACTTGGATACTCAAGCCTACTACTCAAGTATCCGCCCGCAAGCGATACCTAAGTCTACATCTTCAGCACACCTATCAAACACAATATAACTATGTATATATAGCCATCTCAAACTTAGACAAATCAGAATCTAACTCTAACTCTGAAATACCTAACTACAATTGGAATCCAATTCTGAAATCTTCAACTCAAATCAGAATCCAATTCCAACTGGGTTAATACCCAAGAATCCTCTTCTAACTATGTGACCAAAACATATCTTATAATAATTGTCTAAACATACAATTATTATCCTTATATATTTTGGATCACCAAAGTCCATGTTACCTTGTAATGGGCTGATACCTAACAATCCTCCCCTTCAGCCCAATACAATCAACAATCACGAGGAAGACACCGGCGTCCATCCGCCAATGCCTCCCCTCGAACAAGAATCTCCGCTTCTCGTTCTTCCAAACTTTGAGTATCACCAAATTTCACTTTAATGAACTCCCAACCACCGCTCTTTATCAAAACGGTATATCCATCTACAAAATCACGTGCATCAACCACGAGTGCTCTTCCATCCATGAGTCACCCGATCCTTGCTTTCACAATCCTCCGGCCTCTAGAAGAACCATCCAATCTTCTTCCATATTGAGTCCATCATGATTGATCCACGGTGCAAGTCAACCGTCATACCGCACGTAACTTTGCCTCTTCCTGCTAACAAACATTGACCGTACTCTGCATTCTCGATTGAATCCCGAATTTTCCTCCAACCTCATCAATCACGATCCTGACCTCGCTCTAATACCACTTGTTACGAATAAAAATAATACGAGATTCAACTTCTAATGCAAAGCACACACATAACAATATATTTGACGCGGAAAAACCCACGTTCCAACTAGTATCATTAATCAAAACCGTTATTAATAATACAATCAACCAAACTTGGATACTCAAGCCTACTACTCAAGTATCCGCCCGCAAGCGATACCTAAGTCTACATCTTGAGCACACCTATCAAACACAATATAACTATGTATATATAGCCATCTCAAACTTAGACAAATCAGAATCTAACTCTAACTCTGAAATACCTAACTACAATTGGAATCCAATTCTGAAATCTTCAACTCAAATCAGAATCCAATTCCAACTGGGTTAATACCCAAGAATCCTCTTCTAACTTTGTGACCAAAACATATCTTATAATAATTGTCTAAACATACAATTATTATCCTTATATATTTTGGATCACCAGTCCATGTTACCTTGTAATGGGCTGATACCTAACAGGGACGGAGTGAGTGAGTGAGGGAGAGAGAGAGAGAGAGAGGGAGGGTGAGAGAGAGAGAGACAGGGTGGGGGGGGGGGGGAGGGGCAGAGAGAGAGAGAGAGAGAGAGAGAGATAGAGAGAGACGCCAACCAAAAGTGCCAAGTATGCTGTTGTCATGTTAACTTCTGTGTATATTGCTAGACATGAAATTGTTAAATTAAATCTATTATTTAACCAGTATATAAAGATACTAAATTGTCGATAGATATGTGTTGAGACTGCAGATGCATCATGCACTATGAAGCTAAATGAGGGATATATATATATATATATATATATATATATATATATATATATATATATATATATATATATAGGCAATTGCTCAAATAGAAACTACTGAAATAAAAACTAAAATGGAAATCAAGAGGAGCACGATTGGATACCCAAGTGGTGGGTTTATTCTCTGTTGTCCCAGGACACCCGGGTTCGATTCTGGCTCACCCCGAGAATTATTAGAACATATATTAATTTGTAAGGCATGTAAGCCTGCATTGTCAAAAAAAAAATGGAAATCAAGAGAAACTATACCCTCACACCCACTCAATCCATCCCGGGCCTCGCCAAGGCTCCTCACAGGCTCCAGACAGTAAAGAGCCAAACCTTGGCCCCACCATGGTCCCACTAGGCCCCGACCCGGCCCTATTAGGCCCCACTTAGACCCCGTCTAGCCCATCTCGGGGTCAATCCCCGGTCCCAAAACCCGCATCATTCTACTTAATCGCATTGGTTTCTATATAGTTTCTATTCTAGTAGTTTCTATTGAAGTAGGACCCTACTTCTGTGTATATTGCTAGACATAAAATTGTTGAATATATAATAAAAAATATCATGCAAGAAGAAAAATAATTGGAATTGACAGCTCCTTGCACTTTTTCTCAGCTCTTGCCACTATACTAATTATGTTATCCACTTGTCACATATTCAGCATGGAGGCGTTTAAGATAGTCAAGTGACCATTTTGAGGCCAGTCCTCAAGGTGACCACTCATAGGCTTGGTGCCTAAATTTATCATATACTGAAGGTTTGAAAGAGCAACTGAATGAATCCCTAAATTTCTTGATTCTAAATGAGGCTTACTAGAACAAACTAAAACATCAAAACTAGTTTTAAAGATATATTTCTACTAAAATGTTACTAAACCTTGAATTTATCGTAACTGTGAAACATAGACAACTATATATTGTCTAAAAGTTGCATAATGATTTGTAGGGCACTGTTGAATACACAACTTTAGTACAGTTGAATACAAGGAACAAATATAGAAAGATCAATAAAAACTGCAGGAATTATATACAAAACAATTTTGACTGAATGTAAACAAGGTACCTCTATTTCATTCATTAGTTTCATAGCCTCAATGATGCACAAAACCTGTCCCTTTTGTACTTTATCTCCAACCTAGACAAAATGATTCCAGAAAAATGAAAAATATTAGGACACCCATCTTGAGGTGCTTCAAGGAGGTCATTTCAATTAAAGTATATACACATTAAGAATACTCTACTTGATCCAGTAAAAGTAAATTCTTGTTTTCAAAGTAGCGCTAGATGTATAAAGGTTGAGTGGTGTTTTCTTACTTGCAATTACCTATGATCTAAAAGTGTTCTTATATAATTTTTTTTGGCTATGGTGACTTAAAAGAAATGTAACCACTAACTACTCACTCTCACGCTCACATGTCGCTAGTGACACTCAAACCCTCGACCTCTTGTTACCCGCAAGAAGTGAGGTGTCTGAAAGTGGTATTAAAGTAATTAAGCATACATGTGAGATGAACTTGGGGCGTTTGGACCAGAAGCACTAGGTTTATATGAGGTTATTAAAAATTGTTTCATAGTGCTGGTCACTGCTTGTTGTTTATCTAATTACAGTTTTATGCTACAGTACATAGGAAAATTGATTTACTTGTAAAATCCAGGTCATGGCCTCCTTGTAAATTATTGCATAGTGTCTGACTGTGTGATCCTTACACGTAGTTGTCACCCCTCAATTAAATGGGTTTCCCTACCTTCCATAACCTAGAGGGTGATTGATGAAAATCTAGAAAGATAGTGACATTTTAAATGGTGTAATACTGCACGTGTTCAATGACCAAAGTGGCGAGTTTTATAGGGTGGTATTGCAAGTGCCAATTGTTAGTGTAGAATGCACGCGATCTAATGACCAAAGTGACAATTTCTGAAATGCAGCATTGCAAGTAACATTTTTCAGAATGTAGTACTGCAATCAAATTTGGCTTTTGACATATACCATGCAGGTAATCTGTGGGTGCATGAAAGAACCATAATATAAGGGTGTAGAAAAGGATAACATAGTTCATCCAGGCTATTGTACTTTGGACTGTTAGATCTGGAACAGTCTCTTTGTATTCCAGATATAACAGTCAGCAAGTGTTTATAATATGACCATGCAAAGATTTAGAATCCAATGCTCACCGTTTTCATCATTAGATGGATGTCGTTTTAAATTTGCTCCTTTCTGTCCAATAGGCTTCACATTGTTCTTAGTGCTTGGGTAACTAGAGAAATAAAAACTATACTCACATGCATTAAAATATATAATGGTTCTTCTGAAAAGTTTGTAAGGCGACTCTTTAGGTTCTAGCAATATTATTTTTTTGCTACGATAATTGTTTCAGATAAATAAAATAAGAGCATGCATCTTCCATTTAATTTTTCTAACTCTTGGTGGACCTCGATCCAGCGACCTATTTTCTTTCTAATTTCTATTAGACACTTCTTTTATCAAAAAACACTAATGGAATTAGTAGAAAGAAATGTTGCTGATTTAATGGCAGCAACTCCAACAGAGGTTTACTATATAGAGTTATTAGAAGACTCATTGCGATAGGTGGAAATACATTACCTTCACAAATACTGGTTCTCCGGGTGCTGGACTTCTATAGAATGTCCCGGACATGGGGCATTTTAGAGGTGGATGAGATGATTTAGCCGGCTTTAGTGCAGGTGGAGCAGCTGCAGGTGGTGTACCAGAAGACGCTGCTGGACCAGAAGGTGCTGGTGGTGGTGAGGCTGCTTGGAAAGCTGGTGGTTGAGCAGGAGCATGCATCATTACTTGAGCAGGAGCAGGAGCAGGCGGCTGAGGCAAAGCCTCTTTTTTACGGATCGTGAGTTCACAGCCAAGCTGTTTCAGTTGTAGTTCTACAATATCTCTTGAATCAACAAGCCTAGATGAGAAAGAACATGGGTAAATCTGTATGCATCCTAAACCCAACTGATATAAGATATTTCAAAATTAGTTAGCATACTTGACAAGATTTTTAACTTGATCAATAAACTCAGATATCGATTCTTCTGAAGCAGGATTAGGCTCACTTGATGAGATCACATCCTTATCTTCTGTTACGTGTGATTCTGCTTTTGATGAAGAAGTGACTGCAGAATTTGTGGATCCATCGGCAACCTTTAAGGCAACAAATGGCTCCAAAATTGTGTTCATAAAGGAATGTATATTGGAAAGAAGATCCTCGAAAGAAAACCACTCAAAACCCCTTACCTCGTTGAACTGGGCTTTCACCAATGTGGAACGATTCCAACTTGACTGAAACCCCTACAATGCGATTTCAGTTACATTGCTTCTAAACAAAAGTATCACCAGTTCAAATTTGGTTCTGGCAGCTTTATAATGAGAATAATAATGGAACATGTTATTTAGAACATTTATCATTTTCGAAATAATTTACTTGCAATGTCCAGCTACAAGGTAATATAGTCTATTAGTCAATCTTGATTTTAAAACGATGAAATAGTTTGCGTTTGTCAATCTATAAAATGATACTGTCATGTTATGTGTTTTTCAAGTGTACTAATTAAATATGACCCTAATTACTTTAAGTATTAAAGGTAAAAGGCAATGCACAAACAAACATTCTAATTTGTATCTCAAGAGAAAGCACATCTAACCCAGACACTAAAAACCAAATTCTATACGGTAAAAGAATAAATAAATTTACAAGCTTTAACTAGATTCATAGATAAATGTCACAATATTTGACACGACTCGAATCCGAACTCACCTCCCTTATTGACACGATATAGGCAAACCAAAAACGACACGGACACAACTCTGTTGACCCTTATTCAATCTGAAATGAATTATTAAACATATCTTCCTCTGAGCTTACATTTTGATTTACAATTCACAACAATAATTTTGAACACAACATAATCTTAAAAAAGAACACATTTTGAAAAAAGACTTCTTTGGAAGGAGCTGGGAATAGTATAATTTGTATCAGATCAAATCAGCTATAATACTTAAAACCAAAAGGGTATCCTAAAATTCAGATCTTTTCCCCAGAAACCTAATTCAAAACATACATACATTTTACACACACGCACGCACACATATTCATTCACTGAACATATATATATAAATAAATATTGAGGGAGAGAGGGGGAGAGAGACAGAGAGGGAGGGAGGGGGAGAGAGAGAGAGGGAGAGGGAGAGAGAGAGACCTTAGCTTGGAGGCGAATGATGGGGTTAGGAGAAGAGAGACGAAAAGAGAGATTAGAGTGAGAAAGATAGTAATGGGGTCTCAAAACTGGTGAATAACAAGTTGAATTGACATTGCTTTTGGGTGTTGTTGCAAGAGATGATGCCATTTCCCCCCCAAATCTGAAGAAAGTGTGAAAGATATGTATACAAGAAAAATGCAGAAATGGGTAATGAGTATTGAATGTATGTGAATGGTGGGAGAATCCGTCAGAGAGTTTTGGTTATGACGATGATAACAAAGTTCTAGAGAGAGAAACAAGATAATTTAGAGAGAGGGGATAGATGGAGATGATGAAACATTTTAGTGTCTGCAAATTCATGTCATGTTTTTACAGCTCATCGATTTTTACATGTAATAATCTTTTTGCGAAGATACATTCAATTTACAAGTCTCAAGAATAAAAATTATTTTTATTTCTAGATTCTAAATTAAGTATTTCTTCATTTGTTTTTTCATAAAAATATTTCTAATTTTGACTCATTATTTCTTTATGAAATAACAGTTATTTAAAATTTGAATTTATACATCTAATCCGTAAATCTTAAAAAAATTAAAATAAAATATGTTATAAATATTTTAACAATATTATCAGTGTTTAATACTTAAGAAAATAATTTTTCTTCAATTATGACCAGAAGATAATAAACCAAAAACTATAGTTTGATTATTTTTTTTTTCAAATTTTTACTTTCTATAAAAATTGTCCATAATTAACTATAAATAATTTTTATTTTCATTATTATAGTTAATAAGTCAAAATTGATTAGACAAATATTCTAAATTCTAAGAAAATCACTATAAGTCATAAATTACAATTTTAACTCATTCAAACCTAGTATTACATGACATCCATTGAAATTGAAGAAAATAAAATCCAGTTTATCTACAAAATTGAAATAGTTGGCATTGAAGTGACTGTTTTCTCTTAAACATGGTTAGACCTATGGGATGTAATTTCTTTTTACTCAGTTAGTAATTGGGGACGGATTTAGAAAACAAACTATCAAGTTATAGTTTAAAATCTACTAGATTACATATATCAACTATACACGCTGAAATCCATGAAATAAAAAATGAATTGGTTAAGTTATGTTTACATGTAGTGTGTATAAACATAGAGAAAAAATCTAAATAATTGGTGTGCACTTATCTTTTGCCGCTAGTTTCTTCTTCTCTCCCCGTTTTCATCTCCCTAACTTTACCCCAATTGCCATTTTCCCATTTGCCCCGACTCAACCGAGCCAAGATGTTCGATTGATGTTCCGTACACATTTCCGTTAATTATTATTTGACACAATCTTTTTATTTCTGTATTTTTAGCTCAAAACTTGTACGTATGCACATGTTTGTTTGCATGCATTGAAATTGTGTCTGAAATGGATGTGATGAGGAAGAACATGAAGATGGTCTATTTGTTATTGGGAATCGTGATGGTTGTTGAGTTAGGATCGGTGTCCGCTAATGTGTTTAAGGTGCACCACAAGTATGGTGCACGTGCCGAAAGATCTTTACGTTCTTTGAAAGCTCATGATTCTAAGCGACATGGTCGTATGCTTGCTGCCATTGATTTCCCAATAGGTGGGAAAGGCCGTGCTGGTGATTCATCGTTTGTTCCTGACTCTCTCTCTCTCTCTCTCTCTCTCTCTCCCTCTCCCTCTCCCTCTCCCTCGCTCTCTCTCTCCCTCCCCCTCTCTCTCCCTCCCCCTCTCTCTCTCTCTCTCACACACACGCACGCACGTTTTGATCTTCTGTTATGCTCCCTCTCCCTCCCTCCCTCCCTCCCTCCCTCTATCTCTCTCCCTCTCTCTCTCTCTCTCTCTCTCTCTCTCTCTCTCTCTCTCTCCCCCCTCCCCTCTCTCTCACATGCTATTGCATAATACATGTGTTCTGTTCTAGTTGGTAAATGTATGATTTTTATTATTGTAATTGTTGCTGTAGATTTGATCAGATTTGTGTCTGATGTTATACTTCTTAACGTTGATCACATAAATTTATAATTGATAAGAATGTCCTTGATTTTAAATTTGACAAACAATATACAATAGTGATTATTCTAAACTACAAATGTTTAATTAGAGGATCTCACTCTTTTTCTTTTGCTAAAGTTTGTTTCAGCTGAAAATATTGGTGATGTAATATGCCTGCTTAGAAATTCCTTTTTACGGATGAGTATAGTAGTTTTTCTCCCTCAGAATCTAAATACAATTTTGAAATTTTTTTGAGACATCTACCATTGCTCTTACGAAAATCCTGGCAAAATGAACAAGCCAATGGATGAATGAATCAAATCTAGTTTCTAACATGTCTTTTTTAACTTCGAAATGTGCTGTCACACAAGATGAGTTATGTATGCGTACATAAAACACACACCATTAGCAGTAGCTAGGCTAGGTGGTATCGAGTTTGGCCCTGAACTAAATTTTAATGTTTCAATAACCCTTTTTGTGACATCACACAAACCCTCACTTTTCTCTTTTATCAGAGAGCTTGATGAAATAGATAATCAGAGTGTCCAATCATAAATTATACAATGGATGCTTACTAATACATATAATGGTTTTTTTCCCACTTAGGCTCTTTTTCACGAAGATTGGGATTGGAACTCCTAAAAAAGACTATCACCTGCAGGTTGACACAGGAAGTGACCTCCTATGGGTACATTGTGCTGGCTGCAGCAGTTGTCCCAAGGAAACGAAGCTTGATGTATGCTCCTTCATAAACTTTATCTGAAATATCTTCGATTATGTTAAGATACTCAGTAACATTGTTGTATGGGATTTAAGTCGTAGGTATACTCTATAGAATAATATACAATTCCATGCTACTAAACAACAGATAAAGTTGGCCCAGTATGATCCAAAGGGTTCGTCAACTGCAAAATCTGTCAACTGTGATGGAGAATTTTGCACTACTATATTCAATGCCCCAAATAGTGATTGCAAAGAAGATAACCTCTGCACCTTTTCTATTACTTATGGAGACGGAAGTAAAACTGGAGGATATTTTGTCCAAGACTTCATACATTTTAATCAAGCATCTGGTGATCTAAAAACAACATTCATGAATGGGAATATCACATTCGGGTACATTTTTAATCTTCTCCCCTATTTTCAACTATTAGTATTCAGAATTCAGAAAGAAGATAGTCACATAGTTTCACATGAATTATGCTTCTTTCTATATATCTGTTTCTTTCTTCTAATTTGAATATTTTGCATTGTATGCGAATATTAATTTGAAAGTCCTACCTAACGAGTTTTTTTGAGGGGTGATTTATTATGTCCTTAAGAAGAATTTATTAAACAATACTATTGCTGTAATTATATTCTTAAACCGAATGAAGGTGTGGGATGGAAAAGTCTGGAGAGGACTCTGATGAGGCAGTTGATGGAATAATTGGATTTGGGCAAGCAAACACATCTGCAATATCACAACTCGCTGCAGCAAAGAAGGTGAAAAAGGTGTTTTCTCATTGCTTAGACGGAAAAGAAGGAGGTGGTATTTTTTCTATTGGAGAAGTGGTAAAGCCGAAATATTCTTCAACACCTATGCTCCCAGATATGTACGTGATTTACTGTTCTATTCTTTTATGGTGCAACAAAATTTAGTTTCACTAGGTTATTGAAATAAACATCTGAGATCTTTGGTTTCACTTTCCACTTACACATATATAGATTTACCTCACTTCATATTTTGTAGGTTCCATTGTTACATAAAAAAAACTGCCTCAAACATTTTTTTTCTTGTCACCTATTTATGCTTAATAGTGATTTAGTTTTAGTAAGGACACTGATGGAAGTCTTTGATTAAAAATAAATATACTTGTATCAAAATGCACAAGATGCTCTCCAGTGACTAGTACGCATGTGTCGCTAAATCCTAGGATACAGGTGCTCTACATATAAACAAAGGCAGCAAGAGCTAGCAGTCTTACGCTTTAGACTTTCTGATGTTAATCCCAGTATTGAAAGAATTTCTTTAAATGCAAAGCTTTTAACTAATCACCTCAAGGACGGTAAACACACACACACACACATTATCACATCAGAAATGTATCTACCACCATAGATTCTTCAAGAATCATATATCAATGAATAGTTTGAAAGTTCCCTTGTTCAAGTACTTCACCTCAAATAATATAAACATATTTTTACAGTCTTGCTGTGAGTTTCTGTTGCAATGTTTTAAGTATCATGGAATCTGACATCTTCTCATCAAGATGCATCCTCTATCTAGGTCTTTTTTTTAAAGTTCTTTTAGTGATGCTTACGTTCGAAGATTTCATATAGAAAACTGAAAACTAAAAATGAAGCCTTTCTTAAATTTTGCCATGGAACTGTGTTTTAATTATATATTTCTCACTATCTTAGGCCGCATTATAATGTTATTATGACGGGACTGGAGGTGGGTGGCGAAACTATAGATATGCCACCAGATATGTCTGAATCTGGTGAAAATAGTGGTGCAATAATTGATAGTGGTTCAACGCTAGCTTATCTTCCTGATGTGCTTATGAAACCAATGATGAAAAAGGTTTACAATATGTTTTAAGAAAATTCCTTTTAGTTATTTTCAAGATTTTTAGCTGCTTTTAATTTCTCCTTCATATTAATTTTGCTTCTTCATGAACTAGATTTTGGCTCAGCAACCTGATTTGAAGCTTAAGACACTAGAGGATCAGTTCACTTGCTTTCCATATGATGATGAGTAAGACTTCTCAACAAAATCTGTATTTTATATCACATGCGACCTGTAAGAGGGCAATGAAATACGGAATAACAGTCATACGTCCAATTTTATGTGGAGTTATTTTATAGAACTTTTTTATACAATGTAATCTACTTTTAGCTTATCTTGAGTTTAGCAGAGGTGGATATTGGATAGGTTGTGGAGATGTGATTTAGGCCATGATCTCCTAAGATCTCTTTCTCTGCTTTTACACATATATTGCATTTGTATCATAAAATATAAGTTACATATGATGATATAAATTCTCCTGTTTTAGAGGCGTAAACACCTTTTGTGTCTAGCATCCCTCTCTGATTATGGTTGGATATCAGAAAATAAAGGGGGATGTATACATTGTCTGTGTTTGAATTTTAACTATCTTGCAATCCCCTGTATTTCTGATAATCTAGAATGTACATCATCAGAACTCTGGAAAGATGGTGTTTTCAGGATAGTTACAGAAGCAGAACCAATATGTTTCTTGTTATATAATTATATAATGTTATTCCAACACCAATGTTATGGATGAAGAACTATCTTCCATCTCTTCATTCAGTACACTCAAATGTTTTACTTCTGGTTGTCACTTTAACGACTTTGCTTTCTCCCTTTTATGGGCTGTTGCAGTGTTGATAAAGCATTTCCAGTAGTGACCTTTCATTTTAAAGGTTCAGTATCTTTGCGAGTTCAACCCCATGATTACCTTTTTCCGGTGGATGTGAGTATTTTCCGCACATGGGCATTACAGATTCTCAATTTAGATGACAGTATCCTCATGTTCTTAAAAATGTCTAACATTGTCCTGTTTATGCCAAATATTTAAGTTCTGTCTTTTTTATATGACAAATATTTATGAAATATGAGTATTGTTTTTGCAGGATGACCAGTGTTTTGGTTGGCAGAGCAGTAATATTCAGTCAGATGATGGCAAGCAATTCACACTCTTGGGAGGTAAACTTATACTAACTTGTTTCATAGCGGTTTAGATCTTTCATATCTTCAAATCTAGCATATGTTTATAGGTGATCAGAGTGTGCCGCGTGTTAATGCAATTGAGTAATATAAGAAGTACCCTCAGTTTTTTTAACTGGCTTTAATTAGTGCACACTGCACAAGTGACTGGAACTGTTTTTAAAAGGAGTTTGATCTGAACTTATGTAGAACATCAGTGTCACATTATGAACCAGTTAATTTTATGGGCATCTTAGTTCTGAATTTCTGTTCAACACAATTTTTAACAATTTACCTCAAAGCCAGTAATCACCCTACGTCATATAAATATAACTGGTTGAATTTTGTGGCTAATAAATGAGGCAAGAAATATGATGAAAATTTTCAGATGATAGAGGCCAAAAGATTGGATAATATTCATTACATAAAAGGTGATTTTTATGACTACGGGCATGGAGAGATTTCAGAATAAAAAAGAGTCAACTTCATCCTTCACCTATTCAACATCTATTACAAAATCTCATGGTAGTATCACTTCTTGCTTGATTGCAGATCTTGCTCTATCAAATAAGCTTGTTGTATACAACCTTGAAGATCAGACCATTGGATGGACCGAGTACAATTGTAAGTACATTATAATGCATTCCATTTCTCTTGATTTTTTCTTTAGTTGGTTTAAGATTTAATGTGAACATCTATCAGTGCTTAAATATAGTACCCTAGCTTGTATAGATAGCAAAGGTACTACCTTCTTAAATAACTAATTAAATTTTAAGAATACACTTATCGTTTTAAAATTTTAGATAACTAGTTTTGTTGGAAAATATGGGTTTAGCAACATTGTCATGCTCTGAATTGAGTAGACCTTGCATGCGTGTTCACAACAAGTTATGCTTGGAGTGTGTTCTTGTTCGTGAGAGCTTTTCAACCTATATTGAAATAATCAAAGTAACCAAGACACCAAGACGACTAGAAAATGAATGAGTTATGATAATTCAAAGATGGCCTCTTAGTAGTAGAAAACTAGAAATGGAAATGAAAGTCCCACCACTTTATTTGGAAAAAGAAGCCTTCATTGGTTCTTATAAGAAGACCCTTATGTAGTGTCCAAATGTGTATATTATACATGAGAGACAGCAATCCAAGAATTAGAGTTCTCGATGGCTATCATGAATGTATAATTTGTGTCACTGTTTGTTAGATATTATATTAGAGAGAATTATGCAAGTAAAAACTTTCAGAAGGAAGATAAGTCTAAAGGCTGAAGAATGATTTTATTCTATGAGCAAAGTATTGCTTAAATAGGCAGAGGACTGAACTACACTTCAGAAATTGAAGCAACTAATCAAACGTGGTTACATCGATAACATGTCTCCTAGAATATTCCTACTAACATCTACGGACCTTGTCAAACACTAGAAATACTAAAAACCAGGGCAAACCAACAGAACATATACTGTAGTTTGAATTCTATTTCATTAAAAAAACCAATTCCACGTGTGCGGCACATCAGCTTTAGACAGCTGAGGCAAAAAATTTGCACTTCTCCTTGCTTCAGTACCTCCAAACTTAGAATCCCTTCCTGACTACCCCATTTCTCGTTCCCTTTTCCTAATCTACCCAACTCCATTCAATTTATTCCAAAGTACCCACCTTTTGCGTCTTCCACAATAGTTAAATAATAAAATAGACCCCACTCATAAGTTGTGCAGACAAAAAGTGATAAAAATGATATAAATATATTAAAAATGAAATATTTTAATTTAATTATTATTATAATTTATAAATATTATAATTAATTAAGTAAAAGTAGAATCAATTTAATAGAAATAAAAAACTTAGGTGACCTATATGTAAAATGTACGTGTGCATGTTTTTCTGATTCATCATTTTTGTATGCACAACTTAAGGGTGTGGTCCATTTTATCATTTAAATATTTTGGAAGATGCAAAAGGTGGGTACTTTAGGAAAAATTGAATGGAGTTGGGTAGATTGGGAAAAAGGAACAAGAAATGGGGTAGTCGGGGAAGGGATTCCACTTTCTGGCCACGTTAATAAGTCAACAACAGAATCCCTTCCCTGACTATCCCATTTCCCGTTCCCTTTTCCCAATCTACCCAACTCCATTGAATTTATCCAAAAATACCCGCCTCCTTTTTGTTCTTTTATGCTGTTGGCCAATGTAAATATTTTTACAACATATATTATTTATTTAAAATATCTGATTTGAGAAGGGGGGGGGGGGGGGGGGGACTATTAGTTAAGGAGAGAAGAGGAAATGGAATCCTCTGAGTAGTATATATGATAATAACAGTCAAATGTTATATATTTTGGCATTAATTAGTGAGCAAAATATATAATTAGTGAAGACCAGGAGTCTTAGGATTATTATAATATCTCTAATTCTAGACTATGCTTGGAACTCCTAAATATAATCAGTAATTTCATGACATGACATGTATCTTTGTGGTGATATTAGGCTCATCAAGCATCAAAGTGAAAGATGATCATTCTGGAAAGGAGTATGCTGTAGCTTCCCATGATATTTCTACCGCTTCAATAAACAGTCTAAATCTGGCAAAGAATTTGGGATTGTTGTTGATGAGTTTTATCGTATGCACTTTGATGATGTGATGATGGTGTTTTCGAATTAAGCAGAGTTGCACCTTGATGGGATTGTTGGAGCAAATTTGTTACATGTGGAAGCACCCATAAGGAATGGTGAATGAAAGATTTTGATTTCATTTCTTAGTTAATCAACTTAAGTATGGAAAATGTAAAAATTGTTTTCAGTTTTTGGTTGTAATATAAGTAAATATTTACAATTATTGTTGTTAAATATTGATAACACACACGTACAATATGCCTATAAATATGTTATCATTAGTATTTTCTTTTAACTATAATGCATGCATAGAGTTTAACTATAGTGCATGCATAGAGTTGGTAGTTTCCATCATACATCTCAACTCTCAAGTAAGATTTTAACTTTTGGGTGGTAATATTGTCAAATAATCAAAATTACTAATAATATCTCTAACTCATTTTACAAGTGCTTTGACTTTTATCACCTATTTTCATACACAAATCATGAATCTGATAGTAAAAATTGATATTTTTTGTAAAAAAATATTATATGAATAAAAGTTTAAGATGCTTACATTTATTTAGTAAAATATATTTTAAAAATATTATTTTGTATTATTGAGTTGAGACTCGTGGATACATATGAAAAAATATTATTTTATATTATTGAGTTGAGACTCGTGGATATATGTGTGTGTGAAGTCAAACAACTTATAAAATGGTAGGGGCGATCGCGGCGTGGGCGGTACGGTTTTTCTCTAAAAGTGCAAATCAAACCGCATGTGCGTTTGATTGAAAATCCAAACGGTAACCGCACTCGCACCGCGCTAGTATAAAAAACCGCATAAACCATACCACAGAAATGCGGTGCGATGCGGTTTGTGCAGTTTTTACATATACAGGTGCTCACTTAAGAGTGTTCTTTTTCAATTTAAACGGCTCACTGCAATAAATGTGTACATGCTGAGCACGATTGGATAGCACAGCGGTGGGCTTATCCTCTATTGTCCCGGGACACCGGGTTCGACTCTGGCTCACCCCGAGAATTATTAGAACAGATACTAATTTGTAAGGCATTTTAGCCTGCATTGTCAAAAGAAAAAAAAAAATGTGTACATGCTAGAGTTACATGCCCAACAAATATATTTCTTTCGTATTTTGATTTGTAATCATGAATCTTGTTAATCATACGCATTGGTGATTTTCAGTAATGATATAATATTGGATTAGTGGCTAACATTTTTATAAAGTGATATGCATAATTTTTCATGTATATTTATATTCATCTTTATCACCATCTGCATGTTTGCTCGTGTATTGTTTTGTATTAGTATGCATTTTAGCATCTCATGTCATTTGTTCTTGATTATTCAGGTTGTTAAAATGGTTTAAAATTCTTTTGTGTGCATAATTGAACATTATTTAATTTGGTAAATAACAAACTAATTTTCATGTTAATTTAGGCAAGGAGCACGCTAAGTTTCATGTCCGTGCCTTGAACGTCCTTTGTGATCGGCACTTTTACTAGAAAAAGATGTAATTCATATGTTCCAATGCTAATTTTACAAATTGATCAATAGATGTATCCAAGTAACAAATGAAGGAGAGTCAAAATAATCCAGTAATGATGGACATCAAATAGAAGCGCATCTAAAGAAAGGACCGATTCAATTTAATAAAATAGATGAATTATTAGATATTAAAATAATCATACCTTAGATCCTCCTGCGATTATATAAACTTTATATCCACAAGACCACAACCAAGTCATCAAACTCAAACATAATAAATTAGTTAAATTAGATCAATATTATATAATCGATAATAGGATTTAAAATAAGACTACAAAGGGGTTTAGCTGACCCCATTACATACCAACCATTAACATAGCTACGCCCCATCCAAGCACCCAAGAGACGAACCAAAAAAAAGAAAAAGCAGAAGCTAATCATAACTCATAAGGAGAGTGAAAATGACATCAACTCTATCCATAACAGTCTCCAGACGTTAAATAATGCTAAGCTTAAAAAACTTGGTAGTATCTTAAGGAACTAATCATCGACAAAATTGAGAAGAATTGAGTATTAGAGTGGGGTAATTCCTCGACAAGGACACATTGCAAGTTCCTTTCATGTTCATGATATCTACGTAAGAAACACTTGTCTATCTATTAATATTAGGGAGGGGAGGTGTGAAAGAGTCATAAAAGGGAGGTGGGCATATTGAAGAGTGAATCAAGCAACTGGAAACTGAAAGAGACTGCACTAACACAATAATTATTAACAGATCTTCCACAATTTTCTGCCATGCTGTAAAAGAAACACATAAGAAACCAAAGTTGGATTTTACAAAATTCTGGTACTACCCACCTGGAGAGAGAACGGACAATTCCCGGACACTCTAATATAGCCGGGCCCACCTCTCTGGTTTATAAAAAAACATCTGTGGTGTCGAAAAATATTTTTTTTGTAAATGGAAACATAAAAAGAGACTGAACTGTGAATATGTAGGGCAAATAAAATTTACGAATAACTCTGAAATAAATTGAACCTTCTCTGTTTTAATCATTTGAGGGTCTTTGCTGCTCCAGCAGCTGCCTTGTCTACTTCCCCAGGCACAAACCTTGGTAATGTCAGTAATGTATTTACCCGAGAAACCCCTTCAAGGGCAGACCAGTCTTTTCCTGGGTCAGAATATAGCAAAGCATCATCCTCATCGGCTTCAACCTCTTCATCTTTACATTCATCGCCAAGTTTCTCCCTGTCATTCCTCACAGTCCCAGAACGGTTAATTCCCAATGGTTCAGATGACCCTTTAATATTATCATCTAAAACCTGTTGTCCCATGGACACTATCTTCTCCTCTGATTTAACAGCAGAAGCAGAAGATAAGTCATTGGAATTCAAGAAGAGGCAAACCACTGCACAGTCATCAACTTTCGATGTAGGGTATTTACACTTCCATGCTCGGACTGCTGCCTCGACTAATGCTCTAGCAGCGTAAGACCGTGCTGGAGCTGCAGCCACAATGTCTACAACCTCCTTGTTTGAGAGAACATCCCAAATCTGTATTGTATATATAAAAAAAATGTTAAAATGGAAGATTTAAGAAAAACGCATTATGAAATATTGTCCTAGGCAAAGATTACATACCCCATCTGATGCCAGGACTACAAACTCATCCTTTTCTGTGAGGTGTCGATGAGATACTTCAGGCACGGATATTAAGCCAAAATCTTTAAGACAGAAATCTCCAAAGGCACGGGCCATGGCAAGGCCAGGAGAGTCATTGTTCGGCAACCAAACTCTGGCAACCTCAGGTTCATCCCGAAGGGCAAACACTCGCCCCTTACAGTTACGAATCCTCTCTGCTTCAGCTGAAATTTGGACATATATGTACTAGATCAGACAATGAAAAGCTATAAAATAATATGCTATTCAATTTCCATAAATTATTAATGATGTTCAAGTAAGCTTAAAAAATAGTGGCTACTGGTTAACGAATTTGAAGTTTTAATTGATGACTAGAAACTTCAGATGAGTCCATGTCCTTATAATCTGATACCCGCCTTTTTTTTTTCTTTTTCTCAGGGGGGGGGGGGGATTAATACAGATGGACAAAAAATCTTAGCTGTCTTTTCCTACTATCACCTAGATATAATACCTACTGAACTGATATCATCCTATAAACTGATCATGTGGACCTGCATGTGCATGCACTAACTGCCAAAATTGCCAGGCTTGCATAATGTTGTCAACTAGAGTCTACAATTTCTCAATCACATTTGTACTCGAGTTTTTTAATAATGAAATAAACATAGAACATAACAAAGGGTACAGGGTCCAAACTCCAAAGGCATATACAAGATTAAGTTGAAACAAGCTCCCAGGAAGAATATGACTAAACCAACAAGAATCAAGCCTCTGACAGAATACAGAAATAAAACATCACTTATATATCACGTATAAACAATAACATGGCAAGCCTATACGAACTAGTTTCCAGTGCTGCAGTATATACAAGTCAATGGAACCACATTTCCATTTACACAATGCCAACTTCAAAATATTTCAAGATCTGTGATCTAAATGAGCTCTGTGGGAAGTTGGGGAGAAGCAGACACAGTGAAATGGTCGAATTACCTGGAAGATTTGGTTTCAAATCAACAGTCAGCTGTAACGCAGTAAGATGACCATCTTGATCTCTCGTACCCATTACAGCTCTGGAGTCCCCAACATTACTAATCACAAGATCTTGACCCTAAAAACGTTAAGCAAAATCATGTTGAGGATCATATTGAAATAATTAAAAGGAACCAATTTTAACTAAAATTAGGCGAGGACCTGCTTAATCAAGGTTACAGCTGTTGTTCCGCTACAGAAGCAATCAATGGTAGTATACATCTTAAGTTCCCTATCCATGACTTTGTAAGCTTTGAGAAAGGAATCCTTCAGGATCTGAAACATATTTTCATGATTTTCAGTTCCTTCAACATCGAGGCATGCCCTTGATTCCTCATTAGAAGCTAAAAAGGAGGTGCTTTCCGAGTTCATGCTACCTGTGCCATTAATATTGATCTCTTTAAGAGCTTCATCTCCCTTTATATTTACTTCCCAGTTTGCACTAAGCTTTAATGGGAGAGAATCTCTAACTCGTTTAGCAACCATGTGACCATAGGGTCCATGCCCATCAAAAACACCACAAAAGATCGTGTCTGCCCTCGAAGCGAAGTTCTGAAATCATAATCACTTCAAATAAGTAACATATAATACAATGAGACAGGCTTCAAAAACTATGTATTATAATGGAGATATTTCCACCAAAAAAAGAGAGAGAGAAAAAAATTCTTTCAGAAAAAAGGCAGACAAACTAGTATTTCATATGACATATTAGATGCTTGACATGATTACCACTAGGAACTCTGTGTTAAGATTTAATTTCAACAATTTAGACTCAAGTCTTCCATATTAATACTAAAGTTCAGAACCAAATATGAACAGGCCATAATAGCTTGTCTCATTCATGCAAAACTGGCCTTGTGTGACACACACCAATATAGTTCCATTTTAAGTTTTGTAGAAACAAATACGGATTAAAGCTAAAATATCCCATTTGCAATATAATCGTTCAATCTCTAATCATATAGCAAAACATACTGAACGTCATAGGTGTATAATTAATTAACTTTAAAACATGTCCAAAGTCAGACATTTCATAATTACGTATACATGTACCTATCTATGCAGATAATAACCATGAAATTCAATAAAAGTTATACATATAATTTACAAAACATATAGAGCTCTCATAACTAACTTTTTTTAATAAAAGGTCAAGCAGCTAACCTCCCAAACAATCATGGCATCTTGATTGGTTCCTTTCTTGCCCTGCTGGGTAAACATCGAAGCAACATCACTAGAGCCATTCAAAAACATCCGCCCTGGAATCCGATAAAGCTGTTCCTCCCTCTTGGATTCAAAGGAAGAATTCCGAGACCCGAGTTTTTTCCTTGAATTCTTCCTCTTCCTAGACCCAGGGGAATTAGGGACAGGGCTCCTGCTTTCCGTAGATAAGCAGGACCCCATCCTTAGGGCCCTGATAATATTCAATATGCAATCCAGACCAGCTACACACTCCCACCCCCTAATTTCAGTTGAAGAATCCAGACCAGCTATTAATCTTATCACCCTTTTTTCCGCAATTGCAAATCCACAAACTTTAACCCTCAGTCTCAAGTCCCTAAAGTGTCAAACCAAAGACAAGAATATGTACTTTCTTAGTAAAAAAATCCAATTATAACAACTTTGAGGTGGAAATCTTCACTTTTCTATAGATAAACAATGAGTTCAAACTATAGATAACTCAATAAAGATCATATATAGCCTAGAATGATAGGAAAACAGATCTGCAAGTATAAAACTAATAACAAATCAATAGCTTTATCCACAAAATCACTTGCAATTATCAAGTAATAAAACCTAGAAATAATTTAATCTTTTCTCACCTCTTTCCAATATTTTGTCACAACAGAGAACTCCTGATTGTAAAGATCAAATCTTTAGAACCCCATCACCAACCTTCAAATAAAAATCCGAACTTTTATTGAAAAAACTCAACAAAATTTCACTACTACAGCATCAAACAGCCAAACAAATTGCAACCCAGATCAAATAAAAGATCAGACTCCAAAACCCACCAAGAAAAACCAATGAAAAAATCAAAAACAGCAGAAACTGAAGCTAAAAACTGAAAATAAAAAGAAAAGGGGTGTGAAAAATTCAACCAAAAAATGGAAAGAATGAAGAGACAGAGAGAGAATAGCTCAATGAGATCCCAAAAAACCCGGTATTTATTACACACACTATTGAATAGAGAGAATCACAAGTATAATGTTTGTGTAAGCTTTTTTAGAGAGAGAGAGATAAATGGAAAGTGTGGGAGCATGTCCATCACAATCAAAATCTGAGATCTTTATGAATTTAAATGGGCTCCCTTACGTTTATAACCAGTTTGAACGTAAAGTTTTCAAAACTAACCAGCCTACGTTCAACTTTTCAAAACTAACCAGCCTAATTCAACGAAACTCGGGCGACCCTTGAAGGGAGATTTTGGAGGGCACGGGTCGCCCCTGCCAAGGGCGACCCCTGTTGATTTTTGTTGAGGGCATGGGTCGCCCCTGCCAAGGGCGACCCCTGTTGGTGGGATTCGCCCGCACACGGTCGCCCGCAGCAGGGGCGACCCACACTTAATTTAATTCGCAAATATTTTTTTTATTTACCTAATATTTTTTATTTACCTAATATTTAAAGTTTATTAATTATTTACCTAATATTTAAAGTTGTATTTAAGTAATATTGAAATGTGATGCAGAGAAATATTTTTTGAAGGATGTGCAAATAATTTTGATTGTATGGTCACATCCAAGCATTGATTTAACACTGGACAAAGCTGCAAACTTCATTCAAATAATTCAAGAATTCAATCAGCATGCCTGTTATTACTGCTCAAATATTCACTTTTTTGCTGAGAGGACAATTTTCTGCAAATCCATTAAGTGAAGAAAGCAATCTGCATCAACTATTGAAGCCTGCTTTCACTGCTGAAAGATGACTTTTTTGGTGAGAGGACGATTCTGCAAATCCATTAATTGGAAAAATCAAATGCATCAACTATTCATGCCTGTTTTTACTGCTGAAAGAATAACTTTTTTGGTGAGAGGACGATTCTGCAAATCAATTAAGTGGAGAAAGCAAATGCATCCACTATTGAAGCACAGTATTTTCTTTTGAATTGTGTCCTTATAAGCTGCATTTTGTGTTCTTCATTATGCACCAAAACCAAAACCATCAGAAAAACAAACACTTCAAACTATCCCTCACATTGTCAATCTACCTTGTGAGAAAATCCTAGCACAACACGAAAATCATAAAAAAAAACACACTTCAAAATCAAAGATGGACGGATACGTAAACGTTAATTTCTTTTGGGGAGGTGAAATCATCAAACAAGATAACGATATTCTCTACTCCCTAGATCCGAAAGAAATGATGTTTGTGAAATTGGGCACCTCGTATGAAGAATTACGAGATATTGTCTTCCAGTTGATGCATATTAGTAGGCATCATTGGGATGTCAAGCTTACTGTCAAGTATCCAAGAATCGGGGTTGCTAACCTCGTTACTGGGTTTTTTGTTAAGTCTATTAAATCAGACGACGATGTTAGTAGAATGTTAAGTATACCCACGAGATTTCACTTGGGGGGAGACGTAGCATTGTTTATTGAGGCTGAGAGTATTGCTCAGCCGAGCCAACAGTACGGAGGGCCATTTACACAACAATCCGGACAAATCGCTACAGGAGGAGAGTATGCAAATTATGGTGGAAACTACGGCGGGAGTTTTGGAGGGGATTATGGGGGGAACTATGGCCAAAGCGACTACGGAAGCATGCAAGGGTGGTCAAGTAGCTTCTTCGAGGGTGGCTACACCTACGGGGGTGGTGGCGGCTCTAGTAATACAGGTCGTTTTGTTGTTGAAGAGGTTGTAGACGAGGACGATTTGAGTGGAAGACAGCCATCACCACCTCGTGAAATGCCGAACAAAGGTGCAGTTGTGACTCTTGCACTTGAGTACGAAGACGAAGATGAAGAGTATGGCTCGGAAAGAGCCATAAGCAGCAGTGACGATTCGGATTGGAACTTGTCACAGGAGGAGGCTGCTGAATCAGAAGATTTTTCGGAGGCTGATTCAGACGAAGCCCTAGAAGGCAACACGAGTATGCAAACACAGGCAGTGACTATGCATGAGCCTAGAGCTCCCTGGTTTACAAGCCAAGATTACGAGCCTGTCGTAGTTTCAAATAGGGACCCACTTGTGTCACTTGCTTTTGATCCGGCCGCTGATGATTTAAACGAGGGAGCTCTATTTGCTAGCAAAGATATACTTATTTCTGCTGTCAAAGAGGCACATATAAAAACAGATCGGAACTTCTTCGTGGAGAAAAGCAGCACGTCCGTCTACAAAGTAAAGTGTGTGGTTCGAGACTGCAACTGGAAGCTAAGGGCGGCGAAGAAGAAGACCCACGGGCTTTTTCAAATAACAAATTGTCCAGAGCAGCACACATGCCTCCTAGATAGGCCGACGCAGGACCACCGAAAGATTTCTGCAAAAATGATTGGATGTTTGGTTGCTCCCTACGTAAGTCGTACAACCCCTTATATGATTATAAGCCTAACTATTTTAATTTTGTATTTGCATGTTAATTTTAGTGCTTTTTTCTTTGTACAGGTGGCCCAAACCCCTCAGTTGAAGGTGAGCAACGTCATAACAATGGTTAATGATGAATACCACCATTTGATAAGTTACATGAAAGCATGGAGGGGGAAGATGGCCGGCATGGAGAGCACTTATGGTAACTGGCGAACAACCTATAACGAGCTCCCTCGGTTCCTTAACGTCATGGCCAGTACAAATCCAGGAAGCGTGGTCGTGGTTAATGTGGTTCCACATCACACCGATAGGGGTACATCAACATTCGTTCGGGCATTTTGGTGCTTGAAAGCAATGATTGATGGTTGGCAGTATGCACGGCCAGTTATTTCCATTGATGGTACTTTCCTTAAGGGAAAGTATAATGGGAAATTGCTGGTAGCGGTGGGAGTAGACTCTAACAACCATCAATATCCCATCTGCTTTGCCTTGGTAGTTGAAAACTGAGTTCAATGTATGTGTAGAAGGCAGACTAGAGGACCTATTTATAAGCCAGCTCGGCAATGAATTATTGTTAGGCAAAAATTCAAATCCAACTGTATTTTGAAGTATGTTTTCATTTATTGCATGCTTTGATTGAGATTAAATGCATGCTTTCTATTGGCATGCGTGTTATGATGGAAGACATGGTTCACATGTGTATAGTAATAAGCCTGACAGATTTCACATTATGTGTGTTGTACTGTATCTTTTAAAGTTTGAAATGACAACTCCCCGCTGCAGTGATGTTATCTTTGCAGTCTTATTTTGGAGTGTTGTCTCTATTTTGTTTAGAGTGCTGAGAAGACAACTCATATTTACAGTTTCGAAATGACAAAGTAAATTCTATACAACAATATTTACTGCTAAAATGAGTAGATCATGAAGGACGATAGATACATGTACAACAATTAAATCCGTGACATTAACTTGAAAATATGTCATTACAAGTGCTTGAAACCAAATTGCGACAGATTTAACAACATAACATTTAAATCACGAGAAAAGCCACAAACAATGCGATCAGTAAACAAAGTAATCCTACTACGGAAGTCATTGCCTTATGCATCTTCCTGCTTCTCTCCAGCATAATTGCATTCTCGAGTTCTTGCACCCTTGTCTCATAAGCGTGAAGAGTATCCTGTAGATGTAGACGCTCATTATTCAATCGAGTAATTATAACATCGTCCTCCAAAGTCTCATCATCAATCCATTTGAAATAATAACAGCTATTTGCCTGCAATAAAATATGTGACAGTTTTAAGCACAAACAATGTACACATATGATGTAAATTCCAAAACTTGACTTACAGTTCGAGAACCGCAGCAGTAAAATCTCTGAGCCATCATATCATCATTCCAACAAGTTCGAATTTCAGCCCTCAAACCACAATTACAGAGGTGGTTGGTTGATGCAACGAGAGAGCTTGAAGACAATGATATCATCGAAATAATAACAAAACAAAACAAACAAAAATTTTCAACCTGCACTCATTCTACTCTACAAAGTTTCTCACTTTATAGAATACCTTCACATGATCAACAGTAAAGATTGGACCCACTTTTTCATACTGCCACTCTATAGATTAGAATACACACTGCCAAATCATAGCATGCAATTAAATTTAAAATTTATATGTTTATCATGTTATTTTAAATCATTTTATTATGTATATATAAATTTGTAAAAATAGTATAATTAATGAAATGAAATGAAATAATATATAAAAATTAATAATGGTACATTTCAAGTTTCATTATGTATTAACAAAATTATATATATGTAATGTTATATAATAATATGTGGTGAGAAAACAAGGCGAGGTCCGGTTGCTAAATGGTTGGCCTAAATTCGCAACATTTTACTCTCTCTGTCTCTCTTTCTTTTGCACCGGGTCCAATCAAATCATTTATCTACTGTACCCATGTGAACAAGTTGAGGAGGAAGGCAGAGATTCCTTTACTTTAACCATAAAAAGTAAATAGCATTTGTCAGGGGTGCAGAGATTGTAAGTCTAAATGTAAAGACAACCCTATCTGTTACATAGGGATGATAACTCAACAATAGAACAGGACAAGTAAATAACACTACGCCTGCACCGGAATCGGAAGATACGAAGACAAAGGTTGAAGAAGTCATCTACAGTCTTGAAGGAATAAGTTCACTGGAAGAAGTTCATTAATATGTTCATGCCTCAGTGAAGAATAAAGATTGAAGTATTCAAGATTGTGGAAGCAATGAAGATGTTGTCCAAGTACTCGAAAGATTTCAGTGCAACCCCTGAAGCAAGATATTTTTATATATCTTGGTTGGTTATTTATAATCAACAAACTGAAGCATAAACTAACCCGGAACCGACTGATCAATGTTTGCTGACAAAGACGGTACAATGTTTAACTTCAGTGTTAGTCGCTTGTGAACCAGACCAGTGCACTAAGCGTCAGCACGTACGGAGCTTTGCAAGTATTTATCGATCGAAGAATTGATCCAGTCATATCATGTCAAGCCAAGCCAAGCCAAATGCCTAGCCTCTGCAAGCTATGCCAAAGTGACCTATCTTTTATATGTGTGCACTTATATATTTGTATATGTACAAATATATTTATATATATGTATATATGTATATTTAATTAAATATAATATATATAATATATATGTATATATGTTTTTAAACATATGTATATGTATATTTATATGTATGTATATTTAAATAAATATATATGTATATAATATATGTATTTATATTTTACATAAGCAATTATATAATTAAGTGTATATATATATTATATTATGTGCATAAATATATGTATATTTAGAGATAGTTATATATATCTTTATATATATATTTATATTTATATTTACACATAGTTATATGTATATTATATATATTTAAATATATGAGAATATATTTAAATATATGTGTATATATATGTTACTATATGTTTATATAAATATTATATATATGTATATATTTATATATACTTTTCTTTATATATATTTATGTTTATATTTATATTTATAAATAACTATATATATCTCTATATATATTTATATATATATTTACATTTGTATTTACATATAATTATATATTATATATATTTAAATATATGAGAATATATTTAAATATATGTACATATATTATTATATGTTCATATAAATAATATATATATGTGTGTATATATTTATATATACTTTTATTTATTAATATAATAACAACATAATATATTATATTATATATATTATGCATGCATGTGATGATGTCAGGTGTCAAGGGCACCCTAGGGTTTGCATGTGTCCATGGAGCTTTCACTCTCTTTAAGCTCCTGCGTACACTGAAGCCATGCAACGTCCCTGAAGGAGAGACAACAGGGGAATTGATCACTGTATAGCGCAAGTTCAACATGATGGATTTGTTTCTAAGTGGTTACACTCTGAGAGGACCAACTGTATGTGGCGCAAGGTTTGACTGGCGCCATGTTTGACCCTCCTAGGTCATGGCGCAAGTTGCTTGGATTTTTCTAAGTCCCTTACTCATCCACTGTGGAAGAACAACAATGAAGAAGCGCAACATTTGACCCGGTCAAATGTTGCGCCTCTACTCATCTCCCTTGGGCCAACCATTACAACTTGGAATTCTTCCAAGAACACCTCACAGGGACACACTGTACTGGCGCCAACTTTGACCATGGCGCCAAGTTTGACCACAGTAGCATATGTATACATTTGGGGCGCAACTTTCATATATATATATATGTATATGAAAGTGGCGCCACCTCTTTGTACATTCTGGAGTTAGATTTATTTTTATAAATCGAATCCGTCCAGGACGAACTCAAGTCGTCCAGGACGAACTCGTTAACTAGGGTTAGTTAAGTGAGAAGCCTATAAATACATGAGATGTGGGTTCATAATTTGTAACACTCTCCACCACCTTTATGGTGGAATGGCTTTGTGCCTTGCACACTACTACACACAAATAAACTCTAGCTTAGTTTTGTATTATATATATATTTAGAAGCTAGGGTTTGTGAGTGTAAGTAGTAGTAGCCATTGTAGCCAACCTTCGGGTTTGGATTTATAGCACCTTCGAGGTATTTATCAATATACAGATATATCTTGGAAAATATTGTGTGTTGGTTTAATATTTTCATATCCTCAGAAACCGACCCAATAAATATCCGGAACACGAAACCCATTACAGGACTGCAATTGTTTATCCGCAAGATTCGAAAGAATTTTAAATTGTAGTGAGTATCGTATTCAACCCCCCCTTCTACGATACTTTGGACCTAACAATTGGTATCAGAGCCAGGCTGATTGATATACAAATCAGGATCCTTATCGTACGGAAAATCAAGAACCTAGCTTTTGATATTTGATTAGGGGAAATGTTCTTCCGGTTTGTGTTGCTGAATTTGTCCGTAGGCCTAAGCAAGGATTATCTGTCAGACACTGAACTTTGGACCAGGACTTATAAATTTATGTTTTAAATTTTAATAAGTTTATTTTATAAATTTGATTTAATTTATTTTAAACTTATTGATTGAGTTTATTATGAATTTATTAAATTTATTTTATAAACTTAATTAAATTTACTTTATAAACTTTACCAAATTCATTTAATAAATTTGTTTAAATTTATTTTAGACTTGTAAAGTTTACTCTTAGACTTTATTAAGTTTATCATAAATTTTATAAATTTATTATTTAAATTTTTATAGTTTATGATTTAAATTTAAGTTAAAATATAAAATATAAATTTAAGAGGATTTTATTGATTATGGATATAAGTTCAAGTTCAAGGGTTCAATTTAGTTTGTTTTGGAAGCTATGATTTAATTGGAGACGAGACACTTGAATATTTTCAAAAATTAAATTTATCTAATAAATTTTAATATATTTACTAAATGAATTTGAAATAAATTTATTCTAAACTTATTCAGTTTATTATGAATTTATTTGAATTTATTTTTTAAATATATTTAAATTTACTTTATAGATTTAACTAAGTTTATTTTATACTTTATTTTTTTTAAAAAAAAACTTATTTTTAAATTTATTTTCTTTATAATTTAAACTTAGTTTAAATAATCAAGTGTCCCGTAACCTTTTTAATTATTCTACTCCAAGACAAATCAGATTGACATTAGTTGAGACAGATCAGGCTGACAGATTACAAGACAAACACCGGGATTTCTAATACCAGATTCTCAGAACCGGTAATGGATGTACATTGATGACCCAATCCAATTGATTTCTCAAAGGATTATTAGAAGCAGTTTTCTATGTTCGACAAAGCTGATTGTGATTCGAAGAAGATTCTATTGAAGACTAATTTGGTACTACTAAAAGTGGATTTTGAAGAAGGTACTTCAGGCCTTGATCTGAGTAATTACTCCGACTTGATTATCAGATCACCAGATCAGGATGGAAATTTGCTAAATCTACAATGAAGCATCTTTTCAGGGCTCAGAATGTCAACTTTGAATGGCACCACTAGTAGTAGGAAAAGAGAAGTTTTTGCAGAAGAATCTTCAAGGGATTTCAATCTAACTCAGTGATTCAGGAATATACAATTACTCAGTGAATTGTATCAATGCTAAATCTATCTGGAATCAGCTGAGATCAAAGACAAAGAACTGTGGAGGTTTAAGGATATAATTATCGAGTTACTACCGCACCAAATCAGTTTCGTGCATTTATGTCAGAACCTTAGGATTGAACAAAAGAGTTTGTAACTACTGAATTTGAGGAAGCTCAAGTCGACGAAAGTTAACACTTTTGAAGAATGTGAGGACATAACTTCAAGGATTAGCATAACACTATCTGAGAGGTTTAGTCATGTCAGATTCAGATGGAATCCATTGGTTTCAAGTGGAGACTCTTCGAGGTTCAGTTCGACAGGTTGTTTGAAAACTGAGTTGGTCAGCGCACACAATATTGATTGATTGGTATCTTTAGCAAAGAAGGGTTGCTATATACATTGAAGCCTCGACAAACAAGGATGATAAGGCTTGTCTGAATTTCAAGTGGATGTTTTGAAAGATGCATCACAACAAGTTCTTATGCTATTTTAGGAAAGGTGTGAGCTGGATCAGTTGCTGATGAGAAGGATGATTATGGTTATCTGGCTATCCTAGCATTTTCTGAAGATGACTCAACTCGCACATCTCAGGTACGAATTCTTTCTAACTATGCAATACATATTTCTTTATATTCAAAGCATGTTATAAATCTCTGAGTAGAATTGTTTAACACACAAACACAAGCATGATAGCATCACAATTGATAATGTTGAACTAGTATGCTAGATGACTTCTCTAGTAACTAGGTTTGGTGATAATCTTGTGCATGTGTCTTTAAGCAGATTCTTAACATGTGTATGAATATTTAGGATTTGATTATTTGCAATGGTGAGATTAGAAGCTTTCCTTTGGAACACGACTCTTAGTTTTAGGGGTTATGATCCTAGCATGTATAACTTTGTTAAAACACTTACTTTCAGATTCCCTAGTACAATTAGATTTGCTTATCTAATCTGAATTGTTTGTTAAGGATTTTATTTTGTTCTATGATGGAATGTCTACCTTGTGTCAGTAGAACTTTTAGAACTTCATGTTAGATCTAAAACTGACTTTGGTAATAGAGATAGTATAATGCCATATAACAACAGATTGGGATTAGTATGAATTGACAATGTGATTATTAATTTCTTGTGTCTAATCCATATGCTTTTCGAAGATTATTGAATATATGTAATTCTACTTGCTACCTGTTGCACTTGTGTTAATTGGTTTAAGTAGAGAGTACTGAATCTTCTGAATTGCATAACTGCCTACCTTGCTCTTGTCTTATCTTTGATTATTTGCCATGTGTATTCAACATCATGTCTGCTTATTTTCTTGTCATGAATGCATGTCCGTGTACTTGCATTGATTTTAGAAAAGCATGTTTGAGAATCACATTAGGGCAATGTCTAAATAAGAATTAGCATGTTAAGGTTGATTCTGTTGTTACCACTGTTAAAGAAAAATCTCTAATCCATCCGGACCCAGTTATGATTGGGGACCATAGAACACTTTCCATTTGTGATTGCAGGTTACATATGTTCCATATGATTTTTAGTACACTCTGTTTGCTGAGTAGCTGAAATCATATATTTACCAAAAGTACCCTGTCAGCAAATGTGATCATGTGAGCAGTTCCGTCAATAATCTTTGAAAGATGACAACAAAGATTCTCTTGCGGGACATGCCTGTTTTCCTGGAATGTCATCATGGAAGCATATCTTTCTTGGAAGAGTCAAAGCACACAAATTCCTAGTATCAGACTGTTCTCTAACAAATGACAGTATGTCAATTCATGGAATAGTGTTTTATCTCAAATCAGGAAGGATGTGAATTTTGCTCGTAGCTAATATGGAACTTCAACTGAAGATGGAGTGAGCTGTTTTGATAGTGAAGCCTCATCAGATGAGTATTAGCTATGGCACTTGAAGCTCTCGCACTTGTATGTCAAAACAAGGAGCTCTTTCTATTTGCAAGAAGAGCATTGGTGAGAGGACTACCTCATCTGGAATTCAATATGGATGAAGCTCATAAGGTATGTCAATAGGGAAGTCGAAGGAGCATCGCACAGAAGCAAAGATATGACTAACATTACTGAGCCGCTTCAGATGATACGTATGGATTTCTACGGATCAGCTAATGTCATGTCTGCAAACAAAGCTAGATATCTTTTTGCGATGATCATTGACTGCTCTAGATTCTTTCGTGTTGTTCGTATGTGTTCGAAGGACGAGACGTCACAAATGAAGGTTGATCAAGATGAACCCTGATCATTGATAAATCCAGAAAGACACCATTTTTGCCAGTGGCCAATCAGAAGCAAACACTAACTCTTGGTATGTGTTTGGAGGAAAATGCCTCTTTACAAGTCTTGCATTTGAAGATCAAAGAATATTTTCCTCGGCTACTCTATGGAGTCTAAAGTCTACAGGGTGATTGTGATTAATCAACAGAAGGTGATTGTAAGTCTGGACAAGAGATTGAACGACACTTTGCTCCAAGCTGTTAAAGGTGATATTATTGGTTTAAAAATGATTCAGATCCAAGCAGAATCTCTTTGCAAGGATAAGGATTATTAAAGAAATCCCAGCAACAGCTTAGGGGGAGCATTTGGTGGATCTACTAGTCAAACTCAACACCACACAAGATGAACAGGACATATAAAGAACGTATCTGCTTAGACAAAGGGTTTGGAGTCAATATCATTCCTGGGTTCTAGTTCTTAAATGTTCCTAACGGTGAAGTGAAGACTGGGAGAGCTATTGTGAAAGGATGTTATTTCTTTGAGTTTCAATCTGAAGTGAAACTTGAGGAAGATTCAGAAGCTCTTAAATGGATCCAGATTGAGTGATTGCACAGCAAGATGATCTTAATCAGTTTGAAAGCAGATTGTGCGGATTCTAATACCTGACCTAATGACAATTCATTACTTAGTACTTGTCGGGTATTTAGATTCCAACTGGATGTTTTTGGCTCTGTTACGAGGGACAAGCCAATTTGGTTGCTTAGAGTTACTTCAAAAGAGAATATTATGAAGATGATGGAAATAGAATCTTCAAGTTCAGGACTCTACATCTTAGAGGACTCAACGACCTTCATGATTGAACTAAAGCACCATTGACGAGACTCGGGTTCAGGATATTACAGTGAGCTAGAAGATGAAGCTTCATACAACATTTCAAGGACTTTGCAGTTGCAGATCCAACGGAATTTATATATCTCTTTCTTCATCAGCTCTCATTGAGTTGCTATCCAACACCGGATGATCGTCACAGACATGGTATGACTTCTGACTAGCATATTATTTTAAATATCTGTTTGCTAGAGTCATATTTGGTATTCAAATCATTACCTCTCATGATACATGGCACACACAATACAACAATATGTGTTGTGATACCATGATTATATTATATGTGGACTAACGTCACTTGTGCAAGATATTTGCTAAGTGAATGCAGATTAGTGATATGATGAGTTTGTTGGAAAGTTGCAAGTCTTTATGATCTACTAGTTAGCCTAAAGAATGATGGCAATAAAAGGAAATCAAGGATCTTTTGAATATGCGCATTTTGGAAGATTCTAGACCTGCCAAGACTTAAGCCAACAACCACTGAACTTGATCAGTACAAGAAAGGTACATCAACTGAAATGTCAAGTCTCAGAGGTATTCAACTTATCACTTTACTTAACTGCAAGTGGATCACATACTATACTTTCTATAAGGTATTACTTCTCTCATGAGCATGTCTATCGTATTTCTTGAATGAATTCATGAGTATTAAATTGTCCATGTATAGGACTTGTGAACTTTTCTTCAACTTTCCCTCGGGCTTGCGAATATCTTTGTATGATTGTCATGATTTTAGTTGTTATATGCTGATCTGATAATTATATGATATTGCGTAGGTAATTATTATTTTATCTTAGTTAAATTGTGATCCACAATTATATGCCTATTTGTTTCATGATTGACTTTGATAGAATAATAGAAGCATGATTAATTCATTTTTGAAATATTTAATTGGTATCTATTTCTGATGCTTTATTGATGTTTTATTTGTGAATTGATTGTGATGTATTGGCACTGGTGAAATATTGTTGCATATTTCTTAAAACCACTGGTGCTAATATATTTTAGGTGTTTAATATTCTGAGTACAAGGGAGACAACATAATCTTTATTCTGTCTCATATTTATGTTCTGGAGTGGTGAGTTTCTTCAAAGAAATTTTCTTATCAATTGATTTCAACAATTGGTATCCACTACTCTATTTCATAAATACTTCTTAGAATATTTTGCATCTATACATGTAGCGTCATAAGACGAGATATTGATTATCTTGTATTTGTGTACTTGGTGATCTTTGTCACTTGCAGCGTCTGTTTTGACGATGTGCTAGTATGAGGCCTTTTCACTAATTAGTGTGGCGAGTGCTTTATACACTGTAGCGCATAAATTTTCTTGTTTCCTTTTTAAAATTGTAGTGAGAAACAGGAGTCTGTGTCTTTTTCAAAGACAAGTTCATTTAAACCTTTTATGCATAGATTCAGACTCTCGTACTCAAACTAGTTTTTAAAGGAAAACTTTATTTCTTTCATCGGTTGTGATTGTCATTCTTTATGTAAATCATTTTATAGTCACAACTGATTCATTTTTCCTCAAAAGATTAAATGCAATTGCTCTCATTCAAAATCATAGATTTTCTAAAATGCATTTATATCTCCTTCTGTTCTTCGGAACTTAATCAGCCTCTTGGCTTTCCTAGATAGTCATAAGGTTGAAAACCAACAATCTTTATCCCAGACTATAAAACCAAATTCAGAACACATCCCAACTTTCCCCCTGGAGTAATAAGGAACTTTTCAAACAAAAAGTCAATGAGGGAGAAACTGTACTCGTTGCAGCAAATAAGGATGTGAGGGATAGTGTACCCACAGCTCTACCTCTCAAGGAGAAAAGGTGTTTTTGAACTTGAGGTAACTGTTGCTCATCTGTATTTTCTCAAAAGAATATAGAGCTGAAAAGGCAATAAAACAGTCTCTGGAATCATTCTCTCAACAGGATGAGTCCATTGAAATTCGCTCGTCAGCCAGAGCATCTTGTATTGAGTCAAGCACATCATCAGTAATCACTCTGATGAAGAGCCTAAACAGAAAATCTTATGGACACAATACAAGAGAGTGCACAGTAAGGTTAAAGGTTTTGTTCCAGAAGCAACTTCTTCATTTACCATTTTACGGTAGATAAGATGGTTGATGCCTTTACAGGTGTAAGGAGGAAACGAGGATCTCAATTGCCAAATCTTCAGGATTCTCGTCTCCCTCCCCAGATAAGAACAGATCTGGATCCAATCGGAATGGATTTCCTATTTATAGGAGATCGGCA
Source organism: Daucus carota subsp. sativus (assembly GCF_001625215.2). Lineage (NCBI taxonomy): Eukaryota > Viridiplantae > Streptophyta > Magnoliopsida > Apiales > Apiaceae > Daucus > Daucus carota. Next base: position 30,313,054 of record NC_030389.2, read on the forward strand.
ACTCTCTGACTATGAGTCAATTTATTGATAAGTCGGTTGAGGATCGGGGATTTACGAAACCCCATTGCACCGCCAGTGACCTCTCTTGAAGGGGCTATGGTGATTTTCTCATGCAGGTACAGAAGACCATACTTTGAGTGCTGAGAGAAACACTATGAGCCAAACACTAAGAGTCAAACACTTGGTGAGATTCTGAGAAGATTCAGTGAGATATGAGAATGAGAAATATGTGAGCATGAGTGAGTGCAAACACATAGGAAATTGAGAAGAGTGAAACACTTGTGAGGTACATATTATAATATTTAGTATCGAAAACTCACATGTTGTTGAAAGAATTGACGGAAGCAACTACGGTTCATTCCATTTCATGGTGTGAACTTATGGTTGATGATTCTCTTGAATCAAGTGTCTTCACAGACATTGAGGAAGACTTGGGCCTCTGCCATAATTAAGCCTTTGTCTAACCTCCTAGAGCAAACAACTCTGGATCCTTAATTGGATAAGCCACTTAGTGGTTGGCAACTTGTGGACCATGATTCGGATTTATCTGATGAGTCTGCAGGGACTGGGAATTACGAACTCCCATTGCACCACCGGTGACCCCCTTTAAGGGTGGCTAAGGTGATTTTCTTGCAGGTATTCAGCATTTTGGAAGCTCAGTATTTGTGTGGAGGGATACACTTACAGAACTCGTGAGTGACACCCTTACCCAAAAACCGAGAGAAAATTGAGTGTTGAGTGATACACCTGCAGAACATTTTAGTGAGACACCCACTAATTACCAAATTTATACCTAAAGACAAAGTGGATGTTGTTACTGGAATGTTAGTTTTATTCATTACTTTTCCGTTTGGAACCTATTCTTTCAGCATAGGGACCAACCCAATCAAAGTAAACCCTTCTTCTGAACTCTTTCTTCGACCCCAGCTTTAGCGTTGTTTAGTTCTCTATGGGGAGATTATCTTTTGGTACAGGAAGTATTGTACACGTTCCTTGACCTATTTGATACCACATATCCTCGGAGGATTCCACAACTAAGGGGGAGAATATATTTAGGGGGAGAATATATGAAAGGGGGAAGAAAAAGTAAGTTAGCTTTCTTCTATTGTCTACAACTAAGGGGGATTAAACTACTCTTTAGCTGTGTACTACTGAGGGGGAGATTCTTCTCTCAACTAAGGAGGAGGATTGATCTTTCATCTAAGGGGAGATAACTACTTATCACCAAGGGGAACCTGATCAAGGTAAAGGGAGGAGAAGTATAAGGTGATACATCTATTCTTCAGTAAGTGGTAGACATGAACTTATTTATTACCACTGAAGAATTCAATGAAGCTGCTGATTGTTCTTTGCATAATGGAATGTTTTGAATTCTCTTCAAGACAGACTATGAGGATTATCTGGCAGGTAAGCAAGAACCAGAGAAATAAAGGTGATATGCACATTTGTTATTTCTATTCATGAAATCTGGAAATGTACTATATGATCCAGAAACTTTGTAGCATTATTTACTAGTCCAGGACTTTACTTTTTCTAGTGTTAGTTGAGTTATCCTCCAGAGGATTTGCTTGTTATGATTAACAAACAAATAGGGGGAGATTGTAAGTCTAAATGTAAAGACAACCCTATCTGTTACATAGGGATGATAACTCAACAATAGAACAGGACAAGTAAATAACACTACGCCTGCACCGGAATCGGAAGATACGAAGACAAAGGTTGAAGAAGTCATCTACAGTCTTGAAGGAATAAGTTCACTGGAAGAAGTTCATTAATATGTTCATGCCTCAGTGAAGAATAAAGATTGAAGTATTCAAGATTGTGGAAGCAATGAAGATGTTGTCCAAGTACTCGAAAGATTTCAGTGCAACCCCTGAAGCAAGATATTTTTATATATCTTGGTTGGTTATTTATAATCAACAAACTGAAGCATAAACTAACCCGGAACCGACTGATCAATGTTTGCTGACAAAGACGGTACAATGTTTAACTTCAGTGTTAGTCGCTTGTGAACCAGACCAGTGCACTAAGCGTCAGCACGTACGGAGCTTTGCAAGTATTTATCGATCGAAGAATTGATCCAGTCATATCATGTCAAGCCAAGCCAAGCCAAATGCCTAGCCTCTGCAAGCTATGCCAAAGTGACCTATCTTTTATATGTGTGCACTTATATATTTGTATATGTACAAATATATTTATATATATGTATATATGTATATTTAATTAAATATAATATATATAATATATATGTATATATGTTTTTAAACATATGTATATGTATATTTATATGTATGTATATTTAAATAAATATATATGTATATAATATATGTATTTATATTTTACATAAGCAATTATATAATTAAGTGTATATATATATTATATTATGTGCATAAATATATGTATATTTAGAGATAGTTATATATATCTTTATATATATATTTATATTTATATTTACACATAGTTATATGTATATTATATATATTTAAATATATGAGAATATATTTAAATATATGTGTATATATATGTTACTATATGTTTATATAAATATTATATATGTATATATTTATATATACTTTTCTTTATATATATTTATGTTTATATTTATATTTATAAATAACTATATATATCTCTATATATATTTATATATATATTTACATTTGTATTTACATATAATTATATATTATATATATTTAAATATATGAGAATATATTTAAATATATGTACATATATTATTATATGTTCATATAAATAATATATATATGTGTGTATATATTTATATATACTTTTATTTATTAATATAATAACAACATAATATATTATATTATATATATTATGCATGCATGTGATGATGTCAGGTGTCAAGGGCACCCTAGGGTTTGCATGTGTCCATGGAGCTTTCACTCTCTTTAAGCTCCTGCGTACAATGAAGCCATGCAACGTCCCTGAAGGAGAGACAACAGGGGAATTGATCACTGTATAGCGCAAGTTCAACATGATGGATTTGTTTCTAAGTGGTTACACTCTGAGAGGACCAACTGTATGTGGCGCAAGGTTTGACTGGCGCCATGTTTGACCCTCCTAGGTCATGGCGCAAGTTGCTTGGATTTTTCTAAGTCCCTTACTCATCCACTGTGGAAGAACAACAATGAAGAAGCGCAACATTTGACCCGGTCAAATGTTGCGCCTCTACTCATCTCCCTTGGGCCAACCATTACAACTTGGAATTCTTCCAAGAACACCTCACAGGGACACACTGTACTGGCGCCAACTTTGACCATGGCGCCAAGTTTGACCACAGTAGCATATGTATACATTTGGGGCGCAACTTTCATATATATATATATGTATATGAAAGTGGCGCCACCTCTTTGTACATTCTGGAGTTAGATTTATTTTTATAAATCGAATCCGTCCAGGACGAACTCAAGTCGTCCAGGACGAACTCGTTAACTAGGGTTAGTTAAGTGAGAAGCCTATAAATACATGAGATGTGGGTTCATAATTTGTAACACTCTCCACCACCTTTATGGTGGAATGGCTTTGTGCCTTGCACACTACTACACACAAATAAACTCTAGCTTAGTTTTGTATTATATATATATTTAGAAGCTAGGGTTTGTGAGTGTAAGTAGTAGTAGCCATTGTAGCCAACCTTCGGGTTTGGATTTATAGCACCTTCGAGGTATTTATCAATATACAGATATATCTTGGAAAATATTGTGTGTTGGTTTAATATTTTCATATCCTCAGAAACCGACCCAATAAATATCCGGAACACGAAACCCATTACAGGACTGCAATTGTTTATCCGCAAGATTCGAAAGAATTTTAAATTGTAGTGAGTATCGTATTCAACCCCCCCTTCTACGATACTTTGGACCTAACAGAGATACGAAGACTGTAGCCATGTGAATTGTTTTTGGCTTTTGCAATGATAATATGCTGCATATATATTCGTCCACTGTAGCCATGTGACCTGTTTTATGCTTTTGCAATGAAAATAAACTGCATATATATTCGTTCACTGTAGCCATGTGACCTGTTTTATGTCAATAAGTGTACTGAATTAACCACACACACACACACACACAAATTTCACATCGGCCAAGACAACAAAGCTGTAAATGGGGAAGCATAAACGATCGAGAAAAGAAGACGAGGGGATAGAAGATTGGGGTTCTGAAGAAATGAAAGGCGAGGTTTCAATTGCTGCGGAAAAGGTTTCGAGAAAGATGAAGTTTGTTGCGGAGATGCAGTTGTTGCATTATCGAGAAGCAAGAAAGGGCAGGCATTGGGTGCCGACTAAGGAAGAAACTCGCACTGAAGTAATCTATGGAGTAGGCAATCCGTTACGAGAATATCACTACAGAAAAGATAGAGATATAAATAATTCTTTCTTCAGAGGACAGATCACGGACGAGCAAAGGATAGCCTTGTTGAAGAAAACTGGTTAGAGTATGATGTAAAAGTCAAAGATATTGAGAAATCGAATTTTGACGAGTATGCAAAGCATCAGTGATGGATTTTATTTAGCTTATGATGAATTCTGTCATATGTTAGATGTGACTAATCCTCAAGTGATGTACCCATGTGAACAAGTTGAGGAGGAAGGCAGAGATTCCTTTACTTTAACCATGAAAAGTAAATAGCATTTGTTAGGGGTGCAGAGATATGAAGACTGTAGCCATGTGAATTGTTTTTGGCTTTTGCAATGAAAATAAGCTGCATATATATTCGTTCACTGTAGCCATGTGAACTTTTTTTTTCTTCTGCATTCATAGTATGCTGCATATAAAGTCGTCAACTGTAGGCATGTGAACTTTTTTTGTCTTCTGCAATGGTAATATGCTGCATATATATTCGTCCACTATAGGCATGTGAACCTTTTTTGGCTTTTGCAATTATATAATGCTGCATATATATTCGTCCACTGTAGGCATGTGAACCATTAAAAGTAAATAGCATTGTCGGGGGTGCACAAATACGAAGACTGTAGGCATGTGACCTGTTTTTTGTAGCCATGTGAACTTTTTGTGGCTTTTGAAATGATAATATGCTGCATACTATTTCGTCCACTGTAGCCATGTGAACTTTTTTTGGCTTTTGCGATTATAATATGCTGTATACATATAATAATATGCTGCATACAGATACGTCTATTGTAGCCATGTGGGAAAATATTGGTTATAAATAGTGGAAAGCTCGTTTATACATCTCAAAACAAAAACTTAATTACATGGAGAGAGTAAATGCGGTTATTGAAGGGGATACATGCTACTGTGAAAAGCTTGCTGTTCATAGTACATATCCAGGGACTGGGCCAAACGCTGGAAGAAAGATGTCACGGTGTCCATTCTGGCCGGACGGGTGCGGTTATATGTTTTGGATTGATGATCCACTTGAACCACGTTCAGCGGCTGTGCTAACTGAGATGACTAAGGAGATGAGTGATCTTATATGGGAGCATTATTTTACAAAGGAAAAGATTAGAGAGAAGCATGACGAAGAATTTGAACGCCTCAAGGGAAAAAATAAGGGGGAGGGTTCTTCAAGCAGGAAATGCTAGATTCACCAATGTGCAATTATTGTTGTTTTCCCTATTTAGTTTAATAAGTTATGTATGGCTACATTAAAGTTGTTGTCACGATGTTCATTATTTTCATTTATAAATAACTGGCTCCACACCTCACTTGTATCCACAACTGAAAAAAAATTCAAAACTTATGGAGCCTGTTGCTTTAGAGAAGTGCTATTGTGACAAAGTCGTAGTTAGTAGAGTTTGGCGAGACAACGGTCCCGACGCTGGGAGGCGGATGATGCAATGTCCTGACGGACCCAATGGTTGCGGCTACATATTTTGGCTAGAGGACCGTCATGAAAGCCGTGCTGCCGAGGTGATTAGCAAGCTTTCAAACGAAATTAGTGACCTGAAATGGTCACAGGCGGTGGAAGTTACAAACATGGAGACTAAGCATGCTGAGAAACTAAAGAAGATGAAGAAGACCATGAGGGGACAGGGATCTAGATGGGATGACGAAAATTGATGTTATTTCTTATCTTCTTCATGTTTTATGTTTGTTGTGTGTTTGTGTTTTCTTTTCATGTTGTGTGTTTGTTGTGCTTTTGACGAAATACAACAAAGTTTATTAATAAAAGACAATAGAAAACTAGTAATACAACTTCAACTTCAAAGCAGGAAACAATGATGACGTTTCTACAAACCAATTACTCGTCATCAGACATGTAGCTATCAGAATAGTAATCAGGGCTGGTGACCAATACAAGGTATTGTTGTTCTTTAAACCAGTCCCCTTCTTCGCGAAACATCCTAGCATCATCGTATAGACTCTGACGCTGCAGTCGCAGATTCATGCGATTCTCCTCTTCTCTCGCTCTGAAGAGGGCGGCCTCCATCTCCTGTGGCGTTTCTCGAGGCATGGTACGAGCCCTTTGCTTGGGAATTGAAAGGTCAGCTAGTGCACAACGTTCCCTGCACACTTCAAGCGTACGCACACGCCACTCCCACTCATGCAACATGGTAGTAATTGACTCAGGGGAGTAACGTAAATTTGGGTTTAAAGAGTACGTAAACTCTGAATCACACCACCATTTTCTACCCATGGCAACAAACAAATCACCTGGTGTGTAATTCATTATTTACACTATATTATATGCGCCCTCTATGGTTGTGTGTGCATTGACAACCTAATATGTGAACCTATTTATAGGCATATCATTGTGCTACGATAATAATGCAGTTACAATCCAATTGATCAAATGTACAGAATAATAGCAACTTTCACATGATCATCAGTAGTGAATAGTGCAAATACTCCTGCATGATATAAAGCAAAGCTTGACCACACACTGCACAATGAAGAGCTTGACAACACACTGCACAATGAAAAGCTGCATGACATTAGGTAATTTTGACCAGCTTCACAAGACACAAAAAAACAAAGGCTGCATTAAAAATACATAGGCCACGTTATCATACTATAACTCTATAAATACACTACACACTAACAAAATCATAATGCAGAGGTTCACATGATCAACATTACTGTCATAATGCAGAGGTTCACATGATCAACAGTAGGTTATTTTGACCAGCTTCACAAGACACTGCATCCTTCAATAACATATCAAACGGCAAGGACTTGTCATATCAAACTTTAATTATGAGTAGTCTACTCAGCCCTTTAAATTGCAGCTACTGTTCTACTGCATTACAAGTTTGACTGAAAAAGATACAAGAAGTACAGAGACTTGTCATTTCAAATATTTTAAAGATACAAGGAGTGGGGAGATTTCTAATCAAATGTAATTTTATTTTCACTTTATGTAATGCTTGTGTTTCCTTTAATTTTATGCAGTGCTTGTGTTTCTTTTAATTTTCTATAATGCTTGTGTTTCCTTTAAATTACACATCCCTCAGTTTATGTAATGCTTGGATTAACAACAATAAAAAACAAGCACTAAAATACGTGGTTTTTTCGGTAATATGAATATTTTTGTTTAGGTTAATATAAATAGATATTGCTCATATCATTCCGATTTGCAGAAATAAAAAATGCAAATAAAATTACATTTCATTAAATGAGAGCATGACATAAGTTCGAAGTCCTTAATATTCTCAATCCTGAGTTATGTCGACATAATAGTCGGAATCATAATCTTCATCATCATCTTCAGCATCAGCGGCCACAGAGGTATGCTTTTCATTGCAATCATAAAGAAAATTTGGCACATCTCCCCACACTTCCCAAAATTCAGCTTCTTCACGTGCATCAAGTTTCTTCTGCAGTGCATCACATTCTTTCATAATTCCAACCATGTATCGATTGTAGCGAGCATCAGAAAATGGGATACCCAACCGACGAAGTCTGTCAAAATAAAGTTGTTGAACTTCAGGATAACGTTCCGACTCGTCTAATACCTCCTCATACGTCGGCACCCAATCTTTGCCCTTTCTGATTCTCCTAGTAGTAAACTTGCGGAAAGACTTGTTGAATTTCATCTGGGCCAGCTCTCGAGCGTGCTCTTCGGCCTGGCGACGTTTCTCCTGTAAGATCTCCTCTTTCAGGCTCATTGGAGCCCCCCCTGGATGCTGATTCATGGCCATCCGTCCTAGTGGTGGGCGACGCTTTTCTTGCACGACCAGTGGTGGTTTGCTTTTAGGAGCTGCTGCAGGTTGTTGGTTGTTTTGGTTGTTGCGCATTCCTCCCAACAATAGCTCCGGTTGTCTTCTCTCTTGTTGTTTTTTTAGGCGTTTTTCGTAGCCGGGGGTCATTGGTGCCTTGCCCTTATCCATTCTGCGGTGATTGAAGTGATTAAAAGAAGAAGTGTTGCAATGACAAACAATAAAATGAGTGAAGTGTATGTGTTGAATGTATGGGGGAGGACATATTTATAGGACAGCTCCACAATGAATTATTGTTGTAATATTATGTATGTATATTCAAAAGTAGCTGCAGTTATGACATAATTCAAAATTTGTATTATGGCAACTCCCTGCACTGCTCTTCTTGCATCTTTAAAATTTCGAAATGACAAGTCTCTGCTGCATTTTTGTCTAGGGTATCTTTAAATTTTTTTCAGCCTTCTTTTGCAGTTACTTTATACAAAGCATGCATATAAAAAGCTAAAAAATCTACTGCAGTGCAGGCCTTGGATGTGACCATACAATCAAAATTATTTGCACACCCTTCAAAAAATAATTATCTGCATCACATTTCAATATTAGGTAAATAAAACTTTAAATATTAGGTAAATAATTTATACACTTTAAATATTAGGTAAATAAAAAAATATTAGGTATATAAAAAAATATTTACGAATTAAATTAAGTGCGGGTAAAAATATTTACAAATTAAATTAAGTGCGGGTCGTCCCTGCTACGGGCGACCCTGTCGGAGGGAAACCACCAATAGGGGTCGCCCTTGGCAGGGGCGACCCTGCCGGCACCAACCACCAACAGGGGTCGCCCTTGGCAGGGGCGACCCTGCCTGCACCAACCACCAACACAGGTCGCCCTTGCCAGGGGCGACCTTCACTCTCCAAGATTTCCTTCAGGGGTCGCCCGACTTTGAATGAATTAGGCTGGTTAGTTTTGAAAAGTTGAACGTAGGCTGGTTAGTTTTGAAAACTTTACGTTCAAACTGGTTACAAATGTAAGGGAGCCAATTTAAATGTGTATGTAATTGTGTAAGTATACACTTGTTAGCATTTTAGTTAATGTTGTCATGGAGTCTATCCATATATCTCTGCGCAGATAAGATTGGATCAGCAAAAAGTTAAGAACAAATGACTATTTATATTTGTTTTAAATTTCAACTAATTAAGAACAAATGATTATTTATATTCGTTTTAAATTTTAATTAATAAAGATGTTAGGTCGTTGAAAATTATTTTTAAATTATTTTTATATTTTGATTGGTAATTTTTACTTTGTTTTATTTATATTAATAATAACTAGCTTATAGCCCGTGCAAGACACAGAAGCTTTTTAATTATTCATAAACTTTTTAAATATGTTGTAAATGGTGTGAAAGAATTTAATTTATAAATAATAAATTAAAATTTTCAATTAAATAAAATTTGAAATTAAGATTTGTTTGTAAGTCAGAACTATTGTTTCTGTAAAAAAAAAAACTGATTACACATGTTGGATCATCCGACAGAGCGATGCAGTATAAAATACACCGTCACAGTCATTAATGGTTTCAAATAAACTACTAATTAAGTCACTCCTTTTCTCTTATGTATCATGCCAAACTATTACATTTTTTCTATCTAATTTTAATATATATTGAGTAGAATATGTGATGTCAATTTCCATTAAATTATATTTATAAATGTATTTATATTAAAATTATTATAATATGATTTAAATTTTGCTTACTAATTTTAAAATATATTAGATAAAAATAATTTTGTAACGATGCGATTTATATGATTGTACAATTAAAACTGGTAGGAAATATTTATTTTGGATTAAAATATCTGGCTTATTGATTTTAAAATATATTAGATAAAAATAATTTTGTGACGGTGCGATTTATATGATTTCACGATTAAGAGCATCTCCAACGGCGTTGGCTATAATCGTTGGCTAAATTGGGCCTGTAAGACATTATGTAAAATTTGCTGAACCTGTAAGACATTTTGCTTCAATAATACTGACTATATTGGTTGGCTATAATTTAAAAATAGTATGTTATTAATATTTTAAATTGTTAAAATAGAATATATCAGTTCAATATGGTAATAAATGATGTATAATCTTCCTACAGATTTTCTTACAGACCTGTAGAGGTTCGACAAATTTAGCCATCCATAGGAGGTAGGCTAAATTTATAGACAACAGCTGAGCATGGTTGGAGTTGAGTTTTTGGAGCTGTTGGCTAAATTTTTTTATTTTAAGTATGCCACTCACTTTTTAGCCAAGGGTTTTACATGGTTGGAGATGCTCTAAAGCTGGTAGGAAATATCTATTTTGGATTAAAAAAATCATAAACATGTGAAAGACAAAATTTGTTTTGGATTCAGAAAAAAATTTATAAACATGCAAGTAGATATCAGTTGCCTTATAGAATTAGAAGTTAATTTTATTATAATCTAAGTTCTTAATTGTTCAATAAACAATCCAACAGATGATAAGCTTTTGGATCATGTGACCATTCGACCAAATTATCTTCTTTACGCTTAATATATAATAAGTATATAATAAAATCCTAAACTATTCAATTGAAATCATATATTTGTTTGTGTAAAAATTTTAAGTAGATGATATCAGTTTTTAGTTAATATTTGTTTTAAAATACGTACTTGATGTAAAATATAATTTCACTTTAACTTAATTAGATAAATAAAAATCAATATACTTGTACATAGCAGAAGCGAGGGGCGTGTAGGCCTATTAGATGCTTCGTTCTATTTTTCTAATTTTTGGGAATTTTTAGATTAAAATTATCAAAAATAAAAACTATCTGTTTTAGTTTTGGATATATTGAAAGCAAGTTTCAGAACTGCCTTTTCCAAAATGTGGAATTTTTGAATGAAAAATATCAAAAATAAAACTACTTTTTTTAGTTTCGGATATATTGGAATGAAGTTTTAGAACAAACTTTTTTAAAATGGTCAAAAATAAAATGTACTTACCTTTTTCAGTATCAAAATTATTGGAAGAAAGTCTCAAATTATGTTTTAATTTTAAAAATGTCAAAAATAATTACTTTTTGTAGTTTCGGATATATCGGAAGAAATTTTTAAAACTACCTCTTTCAATATATCAAAAATAACTAGCTTATAGCCCGTGCAAGGCACGGTAACTTTTTAATTATTTATAAACTTTTTAAATATATTGTAAGTGGTGTGAAAGAATTTAATTTATAAATAATAAATTAAAATTTTCATTTAAATAAAATTTAAAATTATGATTTGTTTGTAAGTCAGAACTATTGTAAAAATATATAGTTTCTACTTGTTTCTGTAAAAAAAACTGGTTACACATGTTGGATCATCCGACGATGCGGTATAAAATACACCGTCACACTCATTAATGGCTTCAAGTAAACAATTGTAATCAAGCCATTACTTTTCTCTTATGTATCATGCCAAAGTATTATATTTTTTCTATCAAATTTTAATATATATTGAGAAGAATATGTGACATCAACTTCCATTAGATTAAATTTATAAATGTATTTTATATAAGAATTATTATAATATGATTGGCTTACTAATTTTAAAATATATTTGATAAAAATAATTTTGTGACAGTGCGATTTATATGATTCTACAATTAAAACTGGCAGGAAATATTTATTTTGAATTAAAATATCCGGCTTATTAATTTTAAAATATATTAGATAAAAATAATTTTGTGACGGTGCAATTTATATGATTCTACAATTAAAGCTCATAGGAAATATTTATCTTGGATTAAAAAAAAATCATAAACATGTGAAAGACAGAATTTGTTTTGGATTCAGAAAAGGAATTATAAACATGCATATCAGTTGCCTTATAGAAATAGAAGTTAATTTTGTTCTAATCTAACGGTACTTATTTGTTCAATATACGATCCAACGGATGATAAGCTTTTGGACCATGTGACCAAATTATCTCCCTTACGCTTATTATATATAAGTATATAATAACTACCTAACTGAATAAATATCAAATCAGAATTTGAAATTTCTTTTCAATTATTTTGAAACTGAAAAAGGTTTACTTTTCTTCCAATACTATGCCCATATTGTTGGAAAAGTTGTATATCATAAACAGAAATTTTTTTTGATAAGACGACCCTTTCTCAAAACAACTTTTATAAATTGAGGCCAGATGGTCATAAAATTTAACATAAACAATTTTTTTTGTCTATTTATCTTCTCCATCTAATACAATAATGAGTGTGTCTATACAGTATTAAAAAAAATAAAGGTTGTTGCAAGTAAGGGTAGTCATAGACCGCTATCTCACAGATTTAAGTTGATTCAAAAAAATTGGAGGAAGGAGTCACTGATGTACCCTTGCATGGATTTGAGTTCATACGTTCCGATATGATTAATGTCCGTATTAAGAGAAAGGATATACTCTCAGTTATTTTTTCACTCATGAATTTTAGTTCAATTTTGCAATTTTATATATTAATATTGGTATTGCATCGAGATGTTTATAATATAAAATTTATTTTGTTCAACAAATATTGATGATGAATAATTAATGTAATTTTTATAGGCCAAATATTGATTTTGAATCATTAATATAATTTTTATAGAACGACGCAAGTCGCGGCTTCTCAACGAGTTGAAGATGAATGATGATATGTAAATTTATGTCTAGAAATTGCTTTTTCATATATATAAATAAAATGGTACATATATATTTAAGATATTTAATTTTTAAATTAATTTTGTAATTTATTCATTAACAAAAGTTTAGTCTTAATTTTTTTTACTTTAATGTGAATTATACCGTAAAACGTGGAGACCGATGTTTTAATAATTTATCAATATTAATCAAGATTGAATATATATGATTATCATATTTTTGTCACTTATGATTATCATTATATTGGATCGAAAAACTTATAATTCAGATATTAATTTATCATGATTTTTTAACTAGGCGAGTTTTTATGTACAAAATTTAATAACTAGTGTTTGTTTCAGATGTAATAAGGTAATAATCATAATAAGTCGAGGCTACTTTTTACGGTTTATCTGAAAATGGCGCTGTTTATCTGTCCTCGAGAAGTGAGCTTTTGTTGGAGATTCTAGGTCTTGGGATCGTCGGCGGCCTCTTCTTGTCCATTCGCGGCGCTCTTCCCGATGTTATGCTCATTCTCGAAAAGCCATGGAGATCGTCACAAGGCTATTGTTTTATTAAACGCGGTGGATGCTTTTTTTTTGTCATAAGACTTTCACGTCAGTGAATTGTACTGAAATACAATACTGAAAAAATCGGAAGAGCTTTTTTCATAACTTTCATCTAACCAAAGGGCATGTCAAAAAGCCCCACAAGAAATTAGATAAAAATTTATGATGGCTGAAAAAAAACACTCGAAAAAAAAAATCCGCGGGAACTAAGAAGAAAGGAGAACTTTCATTTAAAAAAGTCTATCGACTAACCGAAGGTCATGCAGAGATGGCCCCGAAAATTTAGCCAATATAACTTTAATGACTGAGAAGAAAACCCAGATGAAGGACAAAAATCCGCGTAAAGGAAGAAAATAAGGTGGAGAGGAAAAAAGGAGGAAGAAATAAAGAAACAAGCATGAATGATTATGCTAGGCACCAAAACAAAGTCATCTAAAATGACACAATCGTTAAAATAACGACAACCAAAATCGCAATACACGATCAAGAAGCCATCAATCATAGCACTCCCTCAAAAGGAACACAAAATTCAAACTAAAGATACAACATGTCCAAAACACAATTTACGATATAAAGTCTTATAAATCTAGTAATAAACGAGACACAAAATTCAATTACGAAAATATAACCAATAACATAGGACATAAGACAAATACAATTAAAGAACAATAAGAACAAAGATTTTGAACTCATACCATTGTCGTGGGGTCTATTCACACGATCCTTACCTTACGTAATATAAATATATGTAGATACCGAAAATGGCTAAAACTGAATCGCAGTCGCTAACTCCTCATTGACTCATCCCAATTGATTCATCACCAAATCAAAAACTTGAAAATCGAGTAGATCTAATATCCAAGTACAGATCCGTTAGGGAGTATGTAAAGCATAATGTAACGTAACTGTAATTACGATAACTCAACACAACAAAAGACAGGAAACAATACGTAAGTATTATACAGGAATCTACAGGTTGGAGATTCGATACGAACAGACAAAGACAATCAAGATATCTGAAACGATCATCCGTACACTGGAAGAAGTTCATTTACATGTTCAAGCCTCAGTAAAGAATAAAGTTCAATATGTTTCTGCTATCAAGATTGCCTGAATATCAAGTATCAAAGACCAGAAGATTCCAGTATATTTAAGTTGATTATTTATAATCAAATTTATCGAAGCAACATCTAACCCGGAATGACTGATCAAGTACATTATCAAGCAAAGGATTCAAAGAATTATTTCAGTTCGAGTCGTTCGTGAACCAGACCAGTGCACAGGACGTCAGGACGTACGAAAGTATTCAGTGGATTCGATCAACGGATTAATTGATCAATTTAATCGAGCTGCTCTTGGATTTATTGCCAAAGGAACTTAATTAGATATATATATATATATATATATATTAATTGTGAATTATTTGGATTTAAATAATTCAACTAATTAATTAAACACAATTAATTATATATATATGTATATTTAATTCGTTTGCTAAATGGGAAGTCTTGAGATTTTTTCTAAGTGTTTATCACAAGGGGTGCCTCTATACTGATGAAGCGCAAACTTTGACTAAGTCAAAGTTTGCGCCACATCCCCTCTCAAACACTTAGAAAACGTCTAAGTATGTACAGTGCATACAGTTCTCTCATTTAAGCGCAACTCTTGACTTATAGTCAAAGTTGGCGCCTCACATATGGGAGGTATAAAGCGCATCTTTCACTTAGAATTTTTCTAAGTCCTGTCCTCTGTGAAGACTCTTTGTGCGCAACCTTTGACCAGTATCCTCAGCGCAACTGTTGACCTACTTACTTAGATTTTATCTAAGTAATTCTTCCACTGTAGTTATCTCTAAGCGCAAGGTTTGACTGGGAAGTCAAGCGCAAGTTTTGACTTCCCATTGTACAAATCCTTGGCGCCATGTTTGACTGGTAACTCTGTCATACATATATATATATATATACTTGTATATATGTATATGTAATTGGCGCCAGTTAATGTGTTGTGGAGATAGATTTATTTTGGTCAGTATAAGTCGTCCAGGACGAATTCGTTAACCATGGTTAGTTGTTGGAAAGCCTATAAATAGAGCTTTGTGTTTTCATTTGAAAACAACTACACACTTTGTAAAGTGCACACACTATACACATTCTCGAGAGTTAAGATTAGAATATTAGTTTTATCGAGAGTTTGTAATAGAGTGATTGTAGTCTCTGCAGCCGACACTTGTGTTGGAATTTGTAGCACCCGAGGATTATTTCTAATACAAGAATATTCCCCGACTTGCTGGAGTTATTTATTTACGATTGATTTAACATGGACTGAAACAAAGATTATCCGCAATTAAATTAAATCGTTGAAAATTGGTTAGACGTATTCAACCCCCCCCCTTCTACGTCTAATTGGACCTAACAATTGGTATCAGAGCTTAGCTGATCGATATACAGATCTGAGATCCGTAACCAAATCTGAAAAGCTAGCTGTCCGTACAATCGTAATTTTATCTGATAACAATGTCGACACACAAGTTAGGAATCAAAGTACCTCCATTTGACAAGGATGACTACAACAACTGGAAGATGAAGATGTTGCTGTACATCAGAGTTGCTAATCCCATGTTCATTGGGATTCTGGAAAATGGTCCATTTGTGCCTATGAAGATTATTCCTGAATCTGTTGAAAATGGTGTTCGTATTCCACAGAAGTCTGTTCCCAAAGAGAAAAGTGAATACACTGACACTGATAAGGAATATGTTGCACAAGATCATAATCTGCAACTCATAATTGTTGAATCAATGACCAAGACGATGACACATCTGATACTAAGTCTGAAAACTTCAAAGCAGATGTGGGACACTATTGAGGCATTGATGGAGGGATCTGAAGAAGTCAGGGAAAACAGATACGATATGCTAATTGCCAGATATGAAGCATTTCAGGCAATACCTGGAGAGAACATTTCTCAAATCTACGAGAGGTTCATGTTGTTACTGAATGAACTCACCCTGCATGGAAAGACTTATCCACAGAAAGAGATTAACAGAAAGTTCTCATTTGTGATGCCACCCCATCTAGTTGTTAAGACAGAGACCATCCGGGAAAGAAGCGACTTCAGGACTATGACTTTGGAAAAGCTGTTTGGAAAACTGAAGACGTTTGAGATGGAACTTGAACAGAGAAAGATTATATATGGTGGTGGATCAACAGAATCCAAGAGTATGGCCTTACAGAAGACCACTGCACTGATTGCTGATCAACCATACTTTGGTTATCAACAATTAGTTGAATATGGTATCAATGATCACACTGTTGCTCAGAGTGATTGTTCATCCATCAAAGCTGACTATCCTTCTACCATTACTGAGATTGTAGAAGCTGAAGTTGATGAAGTTTCTGAAGAACCGGAGGATGAGTTCTACACTCAAGAAGAGCTGGAGCAGCTGGAAGATAAGTCAATGGCTTATATGGCTGCAAGGTTCAAGCATATCAAGTTCAGGAAGAACCCCCGGTACAAGAAAACTTCAGGGAACAAGTTTCAGGGTAAAGGAGGATACTCAGGCTCAGGGTCAAAGACTACTGGCAGTTTCAAACCAAACATGTATGACAAGAGCAAGATCAGATGCTACAACTGCAATGACTTAGGGCACTTTGCAACGGAGTGCAGGAAACTCAAAGCAGCTCCTGTCAGAAGCAACTCATATGATAAGAAGAATTCTTATGAGGATCTGAAGAAAGAGAATGAGAAGCTAAAAGCTAAGTTGGAAGCAATGGTGGCCAAGCACAAAGGAAAGGCTTACATTGCTGAGGGAAAAAGCTGGGATGACACAGATTCTGATGATGAACCTGTCCAGAGCAATTATGCATTTGCATTGATGGCTGACACTGTCGAGGAATCTCCATCTCAGGTATCTCCTGAAATTTCTGTTGATGACATGACTACTGCTGATTATAAAAAGACTATAAATGAACTAGGTCAAGAGATGTATAACTTGCACACTAGTTTATTAGCTTCAGAATCAGATAACTGTAGTCTTTCTCTAAAGATAGCTAAACTTGAAGAAAGAGTAGATGAATTAGCTTTAGAGAAACTCATGAACACTAACCTTAAAGATAGAATTGAATATCTAGAGAATAAGGAGAAGTGTAGTGCAGAAATTGAGGAGTCCCTTAGGTCTCAGATTGCTGACCTAGAAACTAAGCTTAGGGCCTATCAGAATTCTGCTTTTCTACAGAAAGAGATCTTGGATAGTCAAAGGGTTGATAAGAAGGTTGCTATTGGCCTTGACTATAGTTCTTTGGAAAGTGCTAAAAGAAAGAAGAGAAAAGAGAATGAAGGCATATTTGTTTCAGCAGGAACTGAGATTGCTCCTGAGGGAACAAATATACCTAAAATTCTAAAGAACACCAAGACCCCTATCTTTAGAAAGGCACAAACAGAACCTCTGATAGAAGAAGATCTTGTAATCAAGGAAGAGTTGAAAAATGAGGAAGTTGTTAAGCCTCAAGTAAAACAGGAATCACATGACGTACCTTCTAATTCACAAGTCAGAGATGACTCAGATAAAACTGGATTAGGAAGTACTAGTTCCAACAAGAAAAAGAACAACAGAAATGGCAAGTTAGATCCTAAGAACACCAACTCTAGGAATTCAAATGCTAGAAAGGTTTGTAACAACTGCAATTCTGCTAATCATCTTACTCATGCATGTAAAGTGATTAAAGTAGATAATTCTGTTTCTAGCATGCCAAACACTGTTAACATGAATGCTGTTCATTTGCCATGTGGTAGAGTAGGTTGCATGCAATGTGCCATGAATATGATGTCTGCATGTTTTACCATGTTGAATGCATCTTTTTCTGCACCATCTGCCATGAATATGAATATGCCTGCACCTTCTGTTGCCCCTGTGGCAAAGACTGCTAGTTCTTCTAAGAAGAAGGAAACTCCCAACTCCAAGTCTAAAAGCACTTCTGCTAAGACTAAAAAGGAGAAGAGTCCAGTCACCCCTGAACAAGCACATGTTAAACCAGTTTCTGTTGATAATCCTGTTTCTACTAAACCACCTGGACCCAAGAATGTCTGGGTACCAAAGAAAGTTTAATTCATTTGTGAATGCAGGGCACAGGAAAGAAAAGAAAAGTTGTGTGGGTTCTTGATAGTGGTTGTTCAAGACACATGACTGGTGAAAAGTCCCTGCTCACAGATGTGGTGATGAGAACCGGCCCAATTGTAATCTTTGGAGATGACAGCAAAGGTTTTACAACGGGATATGGTAAGCTGAAAGTTGGAAATGTCATCATTGAAGATATCTCTCTGGTGGAAGGACTTAAGCACAACTTACTGAGTATCAGTCAGTTCTGTGACAAAGGATACGACGTAATCTTTCAGAAGGAAGTTTGCTTAATCCAGAACCGGAAGAACAAGGATCTTACACTCCGTGGTGTAAGAAAATCAAGTTTGTTTATAGCCGACATAGACTCAGCAAGTAAGGGGGAGGTCAAGTGTTTCTACACCAAGGCCTCTGCTGATGATAGTTGGTTATGGCATCGGAAGCTCTCACACTTGAACTTTAAGACTATGAACTCTTTAGTTAAAAGGGAACTTGTGAGAGGATTGCCACAGAAAGAATTCTATCAAGAAGGACTCTGTGATGCATGTGAAAAAGGGAAGTCAAAGAAAGCATCACACAGGAGCAAAGGCATGACTGACATTGGTTCACCCCTTCAACTGATTCATATGGATCTGTTTGGACCAGTCAACATTCCTTCTATATCAAGGAAAAGATATGCTCTTGTGATCGTCGATGACTACTCAAAATACACATGGGTATTATTCTTACATTCAAAGGATGAAGCAGCACTCGTCATCATTGATCATATCAAGAAGATTGAAAAGGAAGCAGATCTACCAGTAAGGGCAATCAGATCAGATAATGGAACAGAATTTCGTAATGCTGTTCTTAATGACTTCTGTACTGATAAGGGCATCTCTCGTCAGTATTCAGCTCCAAGGACTCCACAACAAAATGGTGTCGTAGAAAGGAAGAACAGAACCTTGATTGAAGCAGCAAGGACTATGATTAGTCAATCAAGACTTCCAATCTATTTCTGGGCTGAAGCTGTAAGCACTGCTTGCTACACTCAAAATCGTACCCTGATTAACAAGGATTTGGATAAGACTCCTTATGAAGTAATGGCCAACAGAAAACCATCACTAAGTTACTTTCATGTGTTTGGTGCAAAATGCTTTGTGTTAAAAGAAGAGCATCTGGGAAAGTTTGATGCCAAAGCTGAAGAAGGCATTTTTCTGGGTTATTCTTTGGAGTCTAAGGCCTACAGGGTTTATCTGATCAATGACGACAAGCTGATTGAAAGCATCAATGTAAGATTTGATGATACCAAACTCCCAAGTCTTCAAAAGGAAAATGAATCTGATTCTCTGGAGTTTGAGAATTTAGAAGACATCTACTTAGGAGAAGATGAACCTGAAGCTGATATAAGAGATCCTAATGCAAATGAAGAGAATGCTGATCCTGAACCATCTGGAGGAAGTATTGGCAACAATACAAATGATCATCATGGTCACAGTGGTCAAAGTGGAGGATCATCAAATAGGATATACATCAGCTCAGGGGGAGTAAGTCAAAGTGGATCTACTAGTCATCACACTCAACACAACTATGATTTTGGTGAATCATCAAGATTGAATCTGCCAAGACAAAGGGTATGGAGTAGAGACCATCCTGTTGAACAAATCATTGGTGATCCAGACACAGGAGTGCAGACTAGAAGAGCAACTCAGAATGAATGCAACTTTGCTGGATTCTTGTCTCAGACAGAACCAAAGAAAGTTGAAGAGGCTCTAAGTGATCCAGATTGGGTATCTGCAATGCAGGAAGAACTCAATCAATTCGAAAGGCAGAAAGTTTGGAAGCTGGTGCCAAGACCCAAAGGAAAATCTATAGTTGGCACCAGATGGGTCTTTAGAAACAAACTGGATGAAGATGGTATTGTTACGAGGAATAAGGCAAGACTGGTTGCAAAGGGTTATTCACAAGAAGAAGGAATTGATTATGATGAAACCTATGCTCCAGTTGCTAGGCTTGAAGCAATCAGGATGTTCTTAGCATTTGCTGCACACTCCAACTTCAAAGTATATCAGATGGATGTGAAAAGTGCATTCCTGAATGGTGATCTGGAAGAGGAAGTCTATGTTGAACAACCCCCTGGGTTTGAAGACAAAGAATTTGAAGACTTCGTATACTTTCTCTTCAAAGCACTCTATGGCCTGAAGCAAGCCCCTCGAACCTGGTATGACACTCTTTCCAAGTTCCTACTTGAAAATGGTTTCACCAGAGGTATCATCGATAAAACTCTTTTCCATAAAAAGCATAAGGATGATATAATTCTTGTACAAGTATATGTCGATGACATTATATTTGGTTCTACTAATGATCTTTTGTGCGAGAGATTTGCTAAGTTAATGCAGAGCAAGTATGAGATGAGCATGATGGGAGAGTTGTCCTTCTTCCTAGGACTTCAAGTCATTCAGAAGCCTGACGGTATTTTTATCTGCCAATCTAAATACATCAAGGATCTTCTGAAGAAATATGGAATGGAAGAAGCATCTCCTGCCAAAACCCCTATGCCAACTGCTGTCAAACTTGATCAGGACAAATCTGGTAAGTCAGTTGACATCACGAAGTATCGAGGTATGATTGGCTCTCTCTTATACTTAACTGCTAGTAGACCAGATATCATGTTCGCAACTTGTTTATGTGCTAGATTCCAGGCTGATCCTAAAGAGTCACATCTTATAGCTGTTAAGCGTATTTTTAGGTATCTTAAGGGAACCCCCAATCTAGGGATTTGGTACCCTAAAGATACAGGTTTTAATCTAGTTGGCTATACAGATTCTGACTTTGCAGGATGTAAGATTGATAGGAAAAGTACTTCAGGAAGCTGTCAGTTTCTTGGACGAAGGTTGGTGTCATGGTATAGCAAGAAGCAACACTCCGTGTCTACGTCTACAGCGGAAGCTGAATACATAGCTGCTGGAAGTTGCTGTGCTCAAATCTTGTGGATGAGGAATCAACTACAAGATTATGGACTCATGTTGAATAAAATTCCGATTCTGTGTGATAACACGAGTGCCATTGCTATTGCCAACAATCCTGTTCAACACTCCAGGACAAAGCATATTGATATCAGGTATCATTTCCTTCGCGAGCATGTCATGAATGGAACAGTAGAGTTACACTTTGTACCTACTGATCAACAAATTGCAGACATCTTCACTAAACCACTAGACGAATCCACTTTCTCTAGACTGGTTGGTGAACTTGGGATGTTAAATATGTCTAATTAATTAGACAAGAAATAACTGCAATTTGTTCGTAAGTTCACAAGTTTTAAAATGTACATATTTTCAGGACTTGTGAATTTACAAAGTGCATCCAGTATTTTACATAATTTTCTGATAATTAGTCTTAATTATTTGCCATGATTTATATGATTTACATGATTTATGTAATTATGTGATTAATTGCTAAGTGGTAGATATTTAGAATTATTTTTCCTGAATTATTTAAGTGCTTATATTCAATTAATGAATATTAAGTGTTTATTTAATTCATATTTTAATTATATTTGATTAATGGATTTGAAGCAATTCAAATTATTTAAAGTTGACCATTAGTTGAATTTTAATTAAAATAGCTGCAGCATAATTATTTAAATTTTGTTTAACTGATAGTAATTTAGTTTAACATTATTTGAATTAATTATGAGTAATTCATTATGTTATTGAATTATTATTCGATAAAATATTGAATTCCGCTTGTTTGGATTGATTTCTCGAAAAATTCTAAGTTCAAACTAAACTTGCGCCTGAGTATATATGTGTACTATAGAGGGCAATCTTGTCTTTTCACAAGTCGCGCCTCATAGCACACATATTGGCTGTAGTATTGTTTTAACTTAGAAAATTTTCTAAGTTATCTGAAGTTGCGCCTCTATACTTCAGTGTATAGAGGGCAGAAACGTCAATTCAATGCCTGCGCCTTGGTTCCATACTCTGTGTTACATGGAGGGCAACTTGGTAATTAACCAAGTTGCGCCTCCTGTCTTCGTGTATGTATAAGGAATACACTTAGATGTTTTTCTTTTTCCTTCTCACTTATATATACACAGCATATACACACAAGCTCAAAACCCTCCACTGCCATATTCTACTCACGAACTCGGGGTTTTTGAATCAACAAAACACCATCTAATCTTTGCCCATTTTTGATTGTAAGACCAGTTTTGGAATCCCTGAATCAAGAGCTTTCCATACATACCAGTTTCATCACGATCCATAACTGTTTTTCGAAAAGTTTTTTTTCGAAACCTTTCACATTCTAGGACTGATTCGTACGTGTTTTTGGCATCGATAATTTGCGAAACCGATACCATTATTCTTAGAATTTCAAGAAGTATAACATACTGTAATTTCATCAAAATCTGAAATTCTTGGAATTAGGGTTTTTCGGAGCGTTATTAATTATTTTCGTGACATAAAGTGAATATCTGTTCGTGTTTATTCGTGAAACGAAATTTATAATCATTTTTAATTTTAAATTAAAAATGGCTGCAAATTTTGAGATTCCGAAAACAAATTTCACAATTGTTGAGAATAATAATTTAATTACGCAAGCAAATTATCGACGTTGGGTAAGATATATGTCAGAATTTTCGTTTGCTAGATTTGCAATGACAGAATCAGTTAATCTTAACAAATCTCTTCTACGAGAGTTTTTGTCTTCTCTGTCTGTTGTAAATACAGGACAAGTACTTGGACTTACTTGCACAATTCAGGGACGTACACTTACTATCACTGAGAATACCCTGAATACTGCACTCCAGCTACCTACAGAAAATTTTGAAGCTGTTCCTGACAGAGCTGAACGGGTTAATTTTTTCTATGCTATCCACTGTCAGAGGGAGCCAAATGGTGATCTTCCAGCGAAGATGTATGTCAAGCACCTGCCTAGGGAATGGAATTTCTTCTTTAATTCCATCTCCCATGTGTTTGCCCCTAAAACTGGAGGATTCCATGGGATTACCAACTTCAATCAGGAGATTGGGATTGCCATTGCTCAAAACTCAAGAATCAATCTGGGACATCTGCTTATGGGAGCTTTTCAGGACTCTCTGAGGAAGAACAGACATGTACTTCTATATCCTCGTTTCTTCCAGATTGTGCTGAATCAGATGCTAACACCTGCTGAACTTGCTGTCTATCCAAGAATAGACAATGTCATTTGTTCCTTCATGACTACAAGGGTGATATCAATGCTGGAGAATCATCAAGGGTACACCAACAATGAACCAGTGGTGATCACTGAGGCCATGCAAGCTTTTCTGAATCAAAATGTGCCTCCACCACCAATTCAACATGTTGCTGCCCCTGGTGTTGCTGAAGAAGTCCCTGAAGAACAAGATGAACCAATTCCTGAGCCACTCATCCAAGAAAATGTTCCTGAGGCTCAAAATATTCCTGTAGAAGAGGAAGTGATAGTGGAAGATGCACAGACATCCTCAGAGGACAATGCTCAATCTGAAGGAGAGGATTCACTGCAAGACAACTCCACTGATTCTGAAGATGAGGTGGATACTCCTGTTCAAGTCACTGTAGCTGCACCTTCTAATGATGTAATGGTGGATGTTGATGAGCTTTTCTCTAACACTTACAATCCACTGCTACAGTCAGGTATCCATTCTGACTCTGACAACTTGTCCTTTGATGCACCTGATTGGGTTCAGAATCTTTTGGATTCCAATCAGCTTTCACCACCTCTCACAAGTGCCAATGAATTTGAAATCCCCCAAATTCATAACCAAGGCACCACTTCACAAACACCTGAAGCAGAAACTACTCTACCCCTCAGCCAACCAAGTCTTATTTCTGAGAGAGAGGGAGAAAGTGCCTTAAGTGCACCACATAAGGAGGTTGTTTCTGAAACTGCAGCTCTGTCTCCTAGTCATGAAAGGAGAATAGAAACTGAGACAACTGCAGATATGTCTATTTCTTCACCACCTCAGCCAAATACTATTCCAATGCACAGTGAGGTTGCACACACAGTTGAAGAATTGACGGTTGCTAACACTTTGTCGTCCATGTCAGGGATAGACACTGTTGTTTCTGATCCTATTCAGGGTCAAGTGCCTTCACAGGCTAATGAGGGAAACTTGGATGATTTGCCACATTCTACATCCTTGTCTACCCCCCTGGGAGGAACATTCCCAGATCCTTCAAAGGACTCTTCACCTCTCGAAGGTGAACGGCAATCTATTTCTGAGCCCTTCATATCAGGAAGTGAGCCAGTTATAGAGGACTTGTCACAAAGTCATTCGCCGTCAAAGGCAGTTGTGGGAAACCAGGGTGCTTCGCCTATTCAAGGATCACATCCTTCGAGCCCTGTGTCTACCCACCCTGAGATTCCAACTCAGGATCCATCAAAGGACTCACCACTTTCAAGTGGTCGGCAACTTGTTTCTTATGACTCAGATTCATCTAACGAGGAAACCGAGGACGAAGGCTTACGAACCTTCATTGCACCTTCTGTGACCTCTCTAGAAGAGGCTAAGAAGATTTCTTCTGCAGGTACATCTCAGGATGCTGGAAAGTCTTTGAGTGAGAGGGAAACACCAACAGAACTTGCTATACAGAAACCCTCTGACCCACTGAGTGTTCTAGCTTTGAATGAAACGAGAGAAACACCTACAGAACGAACAAGTGAGAACCCATCAGCCCAACCTACACCACTTCCAACTGTATCTGTGACAGAATTTGAAGCCCTGAAATTCAAAGTTCAACATTTAGAAGCTGAGAATCTTGTTCTACGGGAGGAGTTGGTAGAGATCAAATCAACAATGGAACAAAGGTTGGCTGCCCTGGAGGCTAAGTTGCTGGCATCTCAACCTTCCAGAGAGGATTACTCAACTGAGGGGGAGAGAGCAGCAGAAAAAGCTAAAGGAAAAAGGGTGATAACAGGGGTGTCTGAACAACTAATTGATTCTGCTCTTAGGCAACAATTCAGTTACAGTCATCATGATGAATACATCCCTGAGTTTGTGGATGACCGGGTGATAAGGATGGTTGGTGCTGAGAATGAAGATCTTGAAGAAGGAGAAATCCCAGACGCTGAAGTCTTTGCTGATGAACTTGCATATCACAATGACATCTTTCCTGCTGAAGAGTTTGAAATTGCAAATCCACAAGACATTGCTAATGTTGCTAGGGATTATGCTGAGCAAAGGAGAGCAAGGGAGAAGTTAGAAAACCAAAGACGGATTCGAAGGGAAAGGAGACTTGCCAACTTACATAAAGATGGAGCTGAATGGGATGCTGCTAGATCTGTGTTTGATTTCCCAGAGGTCACTCAAGACAATGATGATGACGAAGTAAAAGATATCTTTGACTCCTTCAGGAACAACTACAAAGATTTACATGATTATCACGAGGTGTTGAATGATATCATTTCTACTGTGTCTGTTGCTGTTCTTCCCAGAAGAGGATGGATGGTTAACATATCATTTGAGCTACAAAGAGAAGGCCATGGACTCAAGCATGTGTCAAGTCAGTTTCTCAGAGATCTATCTTTAACTGAGCTGTTTGTGGTAAGAAACAAGATCATCTCTACCGGCAGAAAGCATAATGAAGTATTCAGAGATATGGTGGAAGAATGGATCACTGATATTGGAGTTGAAATTCATGACAAGCCCTCAGTTATTAAGTACTTCAAGGATGGTATGATTCAGAGTATTGGACTCACTGATGAAGCACTATCAACATACAATCCTCGTATACTGAAATATCTGGAAGCTCAAGTCAGGGAGAAGTGCTCAAGGACTAGCAAGGGAAGACTAACTGCTGAACTGCTATATGCCTATCGTCTGAATTTTGCTGCTCTGAGAGACTTAGACTTATCAGCCATCAATCGTCAACCACCATATCCACTGCCTCCACTCAATCCTGAAATTCCTGAAAATCCAAAAGCACCTGTTGTAACCTACAATCCTACCTCTGTGATATTCAAGAAGAAGAAAGACTCTGAGACCACTGCTATACCTCTGACAGAAATTGGAAAGTTCTCTTCCAAAAGAATCATTCGTGCTGTTGCTGCTGTCAAGTTATCAGTTGTGAAAGAAGATAAGAGTGTGCTCAAAGATTTAACTGATCTTCTGGAGATAAAAAAAGCTGTAGAGACTGTCCATAACACTTCAAGGGTTCGTGCTCATCCATCAAGAATCATCATGAAAATTGAAGGGATGGAGATGAATGTCACCTTTAAGAAGTTGAAGAAAATGGTTCATGTCCAGACTTTAGAGAAGATGAAGAAAAATCTAGAGCAACCTCCACCTGAGAATACACTGGAGCAAGTGGCACTGAGTACCATTACAGCAAGGATTGAAGAGATTGAAAACAAGCTTACTCAGAAGAGAGTAGAGGAAGCTGCAAAGAGGAAAGCTGAGCAGAAGCTGATTAATGCAAGAGCCAAGAAACCAAGGAAAGATTAATTCAGGCTAGAGGAACAATGGCTGCTTGTATTTACTTTTGATTTCTGGAAAATGTAAGATATAATCCAGACTGTACTTAGTATTATTTCCTGTTTAAAATAGTATGCTTTTTCATTGTGTCAGTTGAGTTATCCTCTTAAAGGATTTGCTTGTCGAACTCTAACAATCAAATAGGGGGAGATTGTAAAGCATAATGTAACGTAACTGTAATTACGATAACTCAACACAACAAAAGACAGGAAACAATACGTAAGTATTATACAGGAATCTACAGGTTGGAGATTCGATACGAACAGACAAAGACAATCAAGATATCTGAAACGATCATCCGTACACTGGAAGAAGTTCATTTACATGTTCAAGCCTCAGTAAAGAATAAAGTTCAATATGTTTCTGCTATCAAGATTGCCTGAATATCAAGTATCAAAGACCAGAAGATTCCAGTATATTTAAGTTGATTATTTATAATCAAATTTATCGAAGCAACATCTAACCCGGAATGACTGATCAAGTACATTATCAAGCAAAGGATTCAAAGAATTATTTCAGTTCGAGTCGTTCGTGAACCAGACCAGTGCACAGGACGTCAGGACGTACGAAAGTATTCAGTGGATTCGATCAACGGATTAATTGATCAATTTAATCGAGCTGCTCTTGGATTTATTGCCAAAGGAACTTAATTAGATATATATATATATATATATATATATTAATTGTGAATTATTTGGATTTAAATAATTCAACTAATTAATTAAACACAATTAATTATATATATATGTATATTTAATTCGTTTGCTAAATGGGAAGTCTTGAGATTTTTTCTAAGTGTTTATCACAAGGGGTGCCTCTATACTGATGAAGCGCAAACTTTGACTAAGTCAAAGTTTGCGCCACATCCCCTCTCAAACACTTAGAAAACGTCTAAGTATGTACAGTGCATACAGTTCTCTCATTTAAGCGCAACTCTTGACTTATAGTCAAAGTTGGCGCCTCACATATGGGAGGTATAAAGCGCATCTTTCACTTAGAATTTTTCTAAGTCCTGTCCTCTGTGAAGACTCTTTGTGCGCAACCTTTGACCAGTATCCTCAGCGCAACTGTTGACCTACTTACTTAGATTTTATCTAAGTAATTCTTCCACTGTAGTTATCTCTAAGCGCAAGGTTTGACTGGGAAGTCAAGCGCAAGTTTTGACTTCCCATTGTACAAATCCTTGGCGCCATGTTTGACTGGTAACTCTGTCATACATATATATATATATATACTTGTATATATGTATATGTAATTGGCGCCAGTTAATGTGTTGTGGAGATAGATTTATTTTGGTCAGTATAAGTCGTCCAGGACGAATTCGTTAACCATGGTTAGTTGTTGGAAAGCCTATAAATAGAGCTTTGTGTTTTCATTTGAAAACAACTACACACTTTGTAAAGTGCACACACTATACACATTCTCGAGAGTTAAGATTAGAATATTAGTTTTATCGAGAGTTTGTAATAGAGTGATTGTAGTCTCTGCAGCCGACACTTGTGTTGGAATTTGTAGCACCCGAGGATTATTTCTAATACAAGAATATTCCCCGACTTGCTGGAGTTATTTATTTACGATTGATTTAACATGGACTGAAACAAAGATTATCCGCAATTAAATTAAATCGTTGAAAATTGGTTAGACGTATTCAACCCCCCCCCCCTTCTACGTCTAATTGGACCTAACAGAGTATTATTGAGAAAATGAGAACAAATCAAGAGAAATTAACTGATTCGGAGTTTTTCATCGGTGAAAATCGATGGAACCTCCGACGGTGGCTAGAAAAGGAACTTGAAAATCGAGTAGATCTAAAATCCAAGTACAAATCCGTTGGGGAGTATTATTGAGAAAATAAGAAAAAATCAAGAGAAATTAACTGATTCGGAGTTTTTCATCGGTGAAAATCGATGGAACCTCTAACGATGGCTAGAAAAGGAAGAGAGGGTTTGAGAGTTTTAGTTATACCTTGGTGCCCTGACTTTGATAGTATTGATTGCGGTGGATGATTCTTTGATTAATGTGGTTCATCATTTTCATTTGAAACAAGGTTATGCAGAGCTTTCTTATCGTCGAGCCCATCGATGTCGATGAAGCCAATCGACGATCTGCCTATTGAATTACTTCTTTTGATTGATTTAATCTTTATTCGTCGTCGTTATTCTTTTTATATTAATATTCATTCATATTTATGTGTGTATATATATATATATATATATATATATATATATATTTGTGTTGTTCTGGTATTGCTAATTGTTATGGATGTAGGAGCTTCTTGCCTAACAAGGTCATAACATCCATGGTAATGATGGAGAGATCCAAAATGGGTGGAGACAAAGGATGCAAATTTGGCGATAATTGTGCCTTAATTAAGAATATTAATTATTCTAAATTAAGGTTTTTAGTACCATTTATGGCGACCATGATTGGGGCATTATTGGCCCATAGAGACATTTACGTGCCATAATGTTGGCTCGTTTATGTCTTTATTTTATTTTTTTTTCAAATTCGCTCATATTCATTTCATTCTGTTTTGTTTTATTTTCAGGATGTTTGAAAAAGATTTTATGAATTTATTTATTAGGGCTGCTTCCGAGAATACGCGAACTTTGGTGTACAAGACAATCGAGCTACAAACATAGATAGAAAGGAATAAAGAAGACATCAATTTTAGTCTGTTTTGTAATCGGTGTAATTTTTGTAAGGCACTCTTTTTCCCTCTTGAGTTTTTTTCCCACGGGGTTTTACTCTTGAGGGGTTTTAACGAGGCCCTTTTTGGTGGGTTATCTCTTCTGATTTGAAAGGTTATGTTATCTAAACATCCGGAGTATTGACATACTTTCGGTTAGATGATATACCTTTTTGAACGAAGGAAACTCTGTCCATCCGGATTTGTAACTTTCAATCTTGGTATAATACAACCGTTTTATGACGAAGAAAAAGGTAATAATCATAATACATTTAATTATCTAAAATTTGAGTGCTACCAAGCTCGTTTATTAATGTTAATAAAATATGAATTGGAAATGTACCATCTATTAACTATTAATACGCCAACCGAGAAAATGATAGAAAAAAATAATTTATCAACATAAATGGTCCGTATTACAAATTTATTTCTGTAAAATTGAGTAATTAGAATAACAAATTCTGATTTTATCAAAAGTTAATTATTTATAAAATTATATATCCTTATATGAATATATCCCTGACTATTGTTTAAAATGTATTAGTCCATTTAATTATTAGTGTTAAATGATATTTTTATATATAGTTAATAATTTGCCATTAATACTTGATATCAATAAAAATTACAGAGTGTTAGAATTGAATTATGAAGTAATAATATGATATAAAATAGGAGTGACATATAAAACGCATCTTGAAAAAATCATTAGATAAACTTGTTGTGTATATCTTTGTATTGATCTATTATCACATGTAGAGAAACAAAAGATATAATTGTTTGTTCAATATTTTCTTCGAGATAATGTGGTCTTGCAAAAACAGTGATTTTCTCCTGTATGAGATCCGGAAGTAACCGTTTGACAAATTCCTCCCTTATATGCGATACCCAAGCAATACGTATTACATCCCGCAGGACCTCCATAGCTACTGCAAGGTCCAAAATCTAAAAGCGGCGGTTGTTGAGCAGTTGCGATTCCTGTGTCACATCAATATAATTAATTTTAATAACTTCATAAAATAATATTTTTGATATACTAGATACACACACGCTCGCGCACATATATATACAAATAATGGATGAAAGATTTTTTTATATAATACAATATTCTCAATAGATCGATCATTATACACAATCATAATTTTTATCTTACTTATATATTTTTAAATATAATAAATGTATACATCTTGTACCAGAAGGGAGAGTAAGGTGAGAATACCTTTGCTCATAATCAAACCAATGAAGAAAAAAGTTATGAATAGAAGATTTGTAAATAGAGAGATGTTCTTTCTTGCCATTGTATTATCTACTACACTTGCTTTTGAAAATGATATTATGTATATTGTTGTGAATGAGTGGCATCATATTTATAGGAGCGAGGTAGTTAAGTATTCAATTAATGTTGGATATTATTTAAAATCTTTTAAATTTCATCTTTTGATATCTATGCGAAGTAATTATTCATATATAGTAAAATCTTGAATATTGAAGATTTTTATTCTATAAAATCAAAATTCAATGTTTAATTTGCATCAATACTTAAGATAATTATTTCTGAAATGAAAATAGTTTGCTAAATTTTGGATATTAAACAAAATCTTTTAGATTTTATTATTAGATTTGATTATAGAAATATCCTTCTATATATAATAAAATCTTGATAATTAAAGATTTTTATTCTAATTTGGAAATGTTAATTTGTATTAAACATGTGAACTTATAGTGGATTTTAATTTTATTAGATTTGATATTAAAATTAAATTTTAAATTTATTTAAAAATGAATTTAATATGTTTTGAATGTAGCAAGTTGTGTTAATGCTTCATTTCATAAGTGGACTGAAAGTTTTTTTTTTTGTCACGATCCACGAACTCGTAGATGAGTTGTATCTCGAGATACAATTGCTGTTACAAGGGAGGGTCTATATACTTGTAGATTAGTTGTATCTCGAGATATAATAACCGCTACAAGAGATTTCATTCATCCAAGAAAGATTATCATTTAATAGAAATACATGCAAGATGTCTCATACGTTTAGATAATAATACTTTAATGTCTAAGAGGAAAAAGAACCCATAAATATTTCTACCAAGGATTCTGCAAAATACAAACGAAACAAGAACATAAGAGCATCTCCAACGATGTTATCTATAATGGTTGACTAAATTGGACATGTAGTATATTATGTAAAATTTGCTGAACCTGTAATACATTTTGCTTCGATGACATTAGTTATATTGGTTGGTTATAATTTAATAATAGTATGTTATTAATATTTTAGATTTTTATAAATGAGATCTATTACTTTAATATGGTAATAAGTGATGTGTAATATTCTTACAAATTTCTTACAGACCTGTAGTGGATCGACAAATATAGTCATTCATAGGAGGTTGACTATACTTATAGACAAAGGGTGTGGTTGGAGTGTCGTTTTTTGAAGGTGTTTGCTATAATTATTATTTTTGGTATGCCAACTAAGCTTTTAGCTAAGATATTCTCATGGTTGGAGATACTCTGAGTTCATATTTAAAATTTTATACATTATATAATTATAAAGGATAATATATCCAAAAATAAATTATTTCTGAAAGTGTGTGTGTGTATTTTCTAAAGT
Organism: Daucus carota subsp. sativus; assembly: GCF_001625215.2. Lineage (NCBI taxonomy): Eukaryota > Viridiplantae > Streptophyta > Magnoliopsida > Apiales > Apiaceae > Daucus > Daucus carota. The sequence goes on from NC_030389.2 coordinate 30,345,335, forward strand.
AAAAGAATAAAATAAAGTCTCAACTAAAGGAGCATCTTTGCTTAGTAACCAAAATATAGTTAATTGGTTATTACTAGCCGAAATATATGCCTGGCCACCTATGAATGATACAAATACGCCTCAATCAATCAAGGCACAATTAAAATTCAAACTGTTTAAAATTATCAATAATGACCACCATAAATGTTGCTAGATATTTTATAAAGGACATTTATGCAAAAAGATTTGAAACATCACAATTACCCATAATATTAGCACATGAGACAAAAAAATCAAAATAAATCGTAAATTAGCAAAGTCTAATGCCTAAACATACCAAACTAGATCAAGATATAATCCTATCAAAAAATAACCGAATAATTTGATTTTTTCCAATTTGAAAAGAAGTGGACTGGATGTTTTGATTGACTTAACATAGTTCTAACAACTTCATTATAAATCTTGTTATTCATTTTCAATAATACATTTTGCTGCCGAGTTTTGGGGGCTGAGTATTGTCTTGAGATCATGTTGTTTGTGCAGAAGTAGTTTAGAAACATATCATGAAATTCAGTTTTATCCCAACTCCCTTCTTTTTCATCTCCGATTACCATCATTATGCTGGACACAAATCTCGAGACATATAGGGTGGGTGATGATATGTAGGGGGTTGGTGATGTCATTTAGGTATATTTTCTCTTAGTTGTATTTTAATGGTTTGTATTTGAACAATTACTTATACTAGCTTATAACCCGTGCAATGCACAGGCGTTTAATATATTGGTTATTTTATCGTGTATATTATAAATATAATTAATTTTATAATATGTTTTAGTTAAAAAAATAATTACTATATTGCTCGATGTTATTTTAGAAAATTGAGTTTTTTTAGTTAGAAAATATAAAAAGATAATATATTTCAGTTAAAAAGAATAATTGGTTATATAAATAGACCCGTATCTCGGCCCACATATCGACCGACCGGCCAAACGTTTAATATTTCAGTTTGAATCGTATAATAATAGCTTACAACAATTTTTTTTAATATTTTCACAATTTTGCTAAATAGATAATAATAAAAATCATTAGGACATTTATAAATTAAGGAGGTCCGTAATGTCAAATACCAATTCAAAAAGATGATGTGAAAGTTAAAAAAAAGTAATTGATATGTTGCTCAATGTTAATTTAGAGGATTGAGTCGTTTTAGTTAGAAAATATAGAAAAAAGATAATATGTTTGGGTTAAATAGGATAATTTATTGTATAGATAGACCCATAATTCGGCCCAAGTACCGACCAAACTTTTAATATTATCGATTATTTATTTATAATTGTATATAATAATGTTATCTTTTTATATTATGTTGCCCGTATTATTTTAGAACATCAGTGTCTTAGTTATAAAATTTAAAAAGATGATGTGTTTTAGTTAAAAAAAAGTATATGTTGCTCAAAAGATTGAGTCGTTTTGGTTAGAAAATATAGAAAAGATAATATGTTTGGGTTAAAAAGATACTTGATTTTTAATAGATAGGCCCATGATTCGGCCCAAAATTCGGCCCAAGTACCGACCGACCAAACTTTTAATGTTTCGGCTTTAATAGTATAGTATATATATATATATATATATATATATATATATATATATATATATCCTATATTATAATACCTGAGTCTACCCAGGTATGCAGTTAACCAAACAGAAAAGAGGAATTATTTTAGGACCAATCAGAGTTCATTCCTAAATTTTAGACCAATCATATTCATTCTCCAACTTTCCTTCTACCACTATATGCAGTTAACCAATCAGAAAAGAAGAATTATTTTGGGACCAATCAGAAGTCATTCCTAAATTTTAGACCAATCATATTCATTCTTCAACTTTCTTTCAACCACCTTGTGCAGTTAACCAATCAGAAAAAAAGAATTATTTTAGCACTAATATTATTCATCATCCAACTTTTCTTCTATTAAATTTTATTTATAACTCAGCTAATTAGATTCCTTTTCATTATCTAATTAAAAATAATCTAATTAGATAATAATAGAATTTGAGATTTTATTTATAACTCAGCTAATTAGACTCCTTTTCATTATCTAATTAAAAATAATCTAATTAGATAATAATAGAATTTGAGATTTACTTTAAGTAATTTAATTTAATTCAATTCAATTTATGAAAATATAAATTATTTTAGGATGTTAACCAATAAAAAAAGAGGAATTACTTTAGTACCAATATATCATTCCTTATTTTAGGGCAATGATATTTATCCGTTAACTTTAGATAATTTTAAAACAAATCAGAGTCCATCCTGAAATGCAGTTAACCAATCAAAAAAGAAAGAATTATTTTAGGAAATCAGAAAAAAAAAAGAATTATTTTAGCACTAATATTATTCATCATCCAACTTTTCTTCTACAACTTTCCTTCTACCACTATATGCAGTTAACCAATCAGAAAATAGGAATTATTTTAGGACCAATCAGACGTCATTGCTGGATTTTAGACCAATCATATTTATTCTTCAACTTTCTTTCAACCACCTTATGCAGTTAACCAATCAGAAAAAAAAAGAATTATTTTAGCACTAATATTATTCATCATCCAACTTTTCTTCTATTAAATTTTATCCAAAATATTAACCACACACAAGTTAATCATGAGTTAATTAATACAATTTTTTATTATACAATATAATTAATCAACTCCTTTTCATTATCAGATTATAACTCAACTAATTAGACTCCTTTTCATTATCTAATTAAAAATAATCTAATTAGATAATAATAGAATTTGAGATTTACTTTAAGTAATTTAATTCAATTCAATTTATGAAAAAATAAATTATTTTAGGATGTTAACCAATAAAAAAAAGAGGAATTAATTTAGTACCAATATATCATTCCTTATTTTAGGCCAATGATATTTATCCGTTAACTTTGAATAATTTTAAAACAAATCAGAGTACATCTTAAATGCAGTTAACCAATCAAAAAAGAAGAATTATTTTAGGACTAATCAGAGGTCATTCCTAAATTTTAGACCAATCATATCAATTCTTCAACTTTCTTTCAACCACCTTATGCAGTTAACCAATCACAAAAAAATGAATTATTTTAGCACTAATATTATTCATCATCCAACTTTTCTTCTATTAAATTTTATCCAAAATATTAACCACATAGAAGTTAATCATGAGTTAATCAATACAATTTTTTATTATACAATATAATTAAGGGTAAAGAGTTTCTGCCTAGCATGGTAGAAAATTTTCTACCCTAGCATGCTAATACTACGTCGTTTGATAGTAAAATTAGAAATTCATTAAATACAACGTCATGGTCCAGTGGGACTAACCTATGCTTTCTTTCAGATTTCATGTGTTTGTGTGAATCTAATGATCTTCTTCATCTCTATTGCAAATCAAGTTTATTGTGCATGTGTACATATATTTTTCTTTGTTATAATCGTTTAAAAAATTGGTGGTAATGATGTATAGTCAATGAGCTCACTTACAAATTTTGTCCCAGCTATTTTTATCTCATCAAGGGAAAGAGGTGAAAATTTGCAAAAGCGCTGATGTTTATGACAAATAATTGGACAAATTTGTGGTTGAATCGGAAAATGCGGTATAATTTGTTCTCTAACTATAAGGTGTTTGATCTTTTTCCTCACCCATGTATCTCAAATTTTGGGGATTTCTAAGTTGTAAAAATTTAATGATACTTTCAACGTTAAAACAGCTATTTACAACCTGGGATACTAATGAAACGACGTAGCACTTGGTTGTTAGGGTAGAAAATTTTCTACCACGCTAGGTAGAAACTCTTTACCTTATAATTAATCAGCTCCTTTTCATTATCTGATTATACCTAAACTAATTAGACTCCTTTTCATTATCTAATTAAAAATAATCTAATTTGATAATAATAGAATTTGAGATTTACTTTAAGTAATTAATTTCAATTCAATTCAATTTATGAAAAAATAAATTATTTAGGATGTTAACCAATAAAAAAAGAGGAATTAATTTAGTACCAATATATCATTCCTTATTTTATGCCAATGATATTCATTCGTTAACTTTAGATAATTTTAGAACAAATCAGAGTCCATCCTGAAATTTTTTATATAAATAATCAATATTTATATTTTTAGATCAATTTGATAAATCTTTTTTAAAATTATACGAGTCTCCACACCCTACAGATTAGAACGAACTTTTTATTTACTTGATGGCAAAGAAAAACAGTATCCTTCTGTTGCGGTGGATAAAATATTAACATGTTACATGACGTGAATGGTCTTTCGAGTATTATATGATATATAAAATTAGATATTTACTATTTTAGAAAATTAAATTCACACTTAGCCAATATAAACATCGTTTTTATAATTATAAATATATAATTATAATGTGATTGGTTAACTGCATACCTGGGTAGACTCAGGTATTATAATATAGGATAAATACAAGTTAGCATCCGGAATGACCCGTTTTCATAAACCTCACAGTGATTTTATAATTTACTAAGACAAATTTTTTATTAAATCCATAAAATTTATTGACATAAGTGAATTTTTACAAGATATACACTTTTACGGCATACTCGATTGAATTTAATAATTTTTATTATTTCATAAATAAGTTAAGTGCATACAAATTATCAGAAATATGGTTATAAAGAAAATTATGCAATTTAAATGAATATGCGTATAAATTAATTAAATTATATAATATAATAATAATGACTGATATTAGGCATGTATCCACCCAATCCGATCGACCTTAACCCAATATTACTTTATTCAATAGGGAAATTAAAAAACATTATGACCTTGAAATTACTCGCCCGCTCGCGTCCCCATTCACTAACTGGCTCCCCAGTATTCATATATATATATTATAAAAAATTTATACATAAATATTACAATATTGTTAAAATTAAAATAATTTTATATAAGTCCACCCATAAATTTTCATATGACTAAACAATATTTCTAATTTGTTGCGGTGGTTAAAATATTAACATGTATTACGTGACATACATGGTTTTTTGAGTATTATATAATATAAAATTAAATATAAAATATTTCTAATTTGTTGCGGTGGTTAAAATAATTTTATACGAGTCCACCCATAAATTTTTATATGACTAAACAATATTTCTAATTTATTGCGGTGGTTAAAATATTAACATGTATTACGTGACATACATGGTCTTTTGAGTATTATATGATATAAAATTAAATATTTCATATTTTATAAAATTAAATTCATACTCATCTAATATAGTGAAAATGTCCTAAATAACTAATATTTATGTAATGCATGCCCAAAATAACAAACGTCGAGTTTGATGCCTTTTTTATGCCTCTTTTAACCAATCAGTGGCGCATTCAAAGGATGCGTGTATATGAATCAAGTGATTTAACCACTACGGAGTACTTCTGATCCAAATAAAGACAACCCATTCATATTTCTTCATATCCAAAATAGCTTTGGACTCCGTGATGATGTATGTATGACCATATATGTGTTTTCAAAAGGGAACAAAAAAAAATGACACGCATTCTGACTATGCGTGTTTGTTGGTCACGCATACTATACATGCGTAACTTGCAAGCAGATTTAAAATTTAGTTTAATCCTCACACACGATTGATGCTCATGCACAAAATCAGTCAAAGCATGCGCATTAACTAGATCCGCACTCAGTATTCGCATTCAGAAAATGCGACTCTTTGTGGTTATTTTGGTCCATTTTAGTGTGGGTGATCATTATGGACAATATGCGCAAAAAATGAGTTATATTGGATATTCACCCTCTAATATAAACATTGTTTTTATAAGTGAAAATTTATAATTATAATGAGAGAAATAATATAAAATAAACACAAGTTAACATACAGAACGATCAATATAGAAATCTCACAATGGCTTTACAATTTACTAGGACAAAATTTTCATTATGTTCGTGATTAAAATAGATATAAAAATAAAATATATTTATCTTTTTAAATCCATAAAATCTTATTTACATCAGTGATTTTGTTACAAATTTATACTTTTAAGGCATGCTTCATTGAATTTAATAATTTATATTACTTCGTAAATAAGTTAAGTGCATACAAATTTTCTAAACTATGGCAACGAAGACTAATCATGAGGATATAAGTGAATTTTTGCGTACAAATTAATTAAATTATATATTATAATAATAATGACTGATATCAGGGGATGAATCCACCCGACCCGATCGACCTTAATCTGACATTACTTTATTTAATACGTAAAATTGAAAAAATGTATGGCCCTGAAATTACTCGCCCCGCTCCCTTCCCTGTTTACTAACTGCCTCCCTAATCCTATGTATACTATAAAAAAAATTCATACATAAATATTACATAATTGTTGACGATAATATAATTTTATATGTACATTTTTTATTCTCTTATTAGTTTTCAATATCTCATATTATAAAAACAAATTAGTTTAGATCAACATCGGTGCAAATTCAGGATTCAGTATGAAATTGAGATAATTCAGATTTTGGATCCGAAACCGTGAGCAGGGATTGCATTCGCATTCCATGATCTCTAAACGATAGTCGATCTTTATATAATATTTGATTGAAAAGAAAATATGATTATTTCATTTCATATAATATGAGGGTGTTAAGCAGAGTATTTAAGAAATAATATTATTTTCTTAAAAAATTTATACCTATATTATGTAATAAAATTATATAAATGATAAAACAATATGTACTTGAATTTGTAAGTATACAAACTTATTTTTATTTTATAAAAATAACCATTCGATGCGTAGCACGGGTAAAATGCTAGTATATAGTACTACTCCAGTACAAACCATCTTATTCTACAACCAGCTGCAATATCACTAAACACACTATAGCACTAAATCTTTTAACAACACCACCTCCACCTCCATTTTCTCCGGCGACGCCTCCACTTCCGGCAACACCAGGTTCGCCGCTCCCTCCACATTTGTCGGCTCCTGTCGCCCCCGTTCATGTCCACCATCCCTCCGTTCCTCCTCCACCGTCTCCACCACCAACGTCCACTCCACCTCCACCTCTTCCACCACCTTCATCTCGACCTCAGCCATCATCACCTCCACCTCGACACAACCACCTTCATCTACGCGCTATCTCAGCCCCTACCACCATCATAACTCCACCTCCACCATCTCAACCCCCCACCCCCGCATCCTCCATGTCCCCGCCCCCTCCATGTCCACCACCACCAGAATCAACAAACAAGAACAAATCTGGAAGTTGACATAAAGTTGTGGAGACTTTTACAAATATCACTAATTTCTAAAGCTAATATCACTAATATGTATAGCTGATATCACTAAATAGTATATCAGAATATCAACGATTTTTGTATACATATCAACAGCAGGTGGTTGAGGTGGTGATGATGATGGTGAAAGCGGAAACAATGACATGGGTGACAATGTTGGTAGGAGTGTGTGGGTAGAGATGTGATAATAGAGGTGGAGGGAGAGGAGAGAGATGAAGTGAGGTTGATGAAGGAGATAAAGTGAAGTTGTTGGGTGTATAAAGGGAGAGGTTTTCGGTTTTTATTTTGAGGGTGGTTTGTATTTGATCATGAGCCTATATAATATGTATATATATATATTATAAAAGTATTTTAACTATAGTAGTTATTTTTAATTATAGTAATCTCCGCATACTATTTATGTGACACCTGAATTATGACTGTGTTTGATTAATCATTTAATTAACTATTATGCATAAGTTGTAAAGTTGCAGTAGCTAGTACTACTTCCTGGAAATTGTACCATATAGTCTATTTTTCTTACTAACTTAATTTGTGATTTTTCCTCACATCATGGTTTCTCATTTAATCTTGTCCTTCCTGAACTCGAAGAATTACCATCATGATTTTTTCAAAAGACTATCAAATTTAAGTCAAAACAATCAAAAAAAGGTTAAATGGATCCGAATATCCGATCCGTGATCAGTGATCTGGGTATGGACCGGCCTGTCAAAAATCCGATCCCGCTCCGATCCGAATTTGAATCCGATAAAATAAATGGATATGGATTTAAATTGATCCGATTTGAATATAATTCGTTGACAAGCCTATTTCAAAGAGCTTTGGGCAATGCCGGTGTATCTACATAGGTGTATCCAAAACTTTTTTTTTTGTCACAAGATACTTTCGCGTATAAGAAATTGTATCGAAGTACAATAGCCGCTGCCAGAATTCCTTTCGTTCAATAAAATTTACCATCTAATCCTCGGACATGACATGAAGAGATGACCGAGTACACTTAAACGATAAAACTTTAATGTTCAATAAAAACACCCATAAGAGGTCCCGTTATCATTTTTTCATCCACTCTCTATCCTGAAAAAATACAATAAAAAAAAAGCATAATAAGTTCATACAAACAAGAAAATATTAAAACTATCTAAAACGTAGAGGAAAGAGTCAACAAACTCATAATTAAAAAAAAAAAAAGATATGAATATAATATAATTTTTTTAAAAATAAGGAAAGTAAAAACAAAAATTAATGTAAAACAAATCATTAAAACTTGAACAAACTCCAACTCGGAGTATTTACCTCATGCTCAGTGGTGAGAGAATTGCTTCCACAGACTTGCCATGATACCCAGGATTTCTTCCTTCACAAGGACCAAGATATCAAATCAAATCGTTATAAGAAAGCTTGGCATAAACAACTGACGAGAGCATCATCTGAATGTCCATTAACATAAAACTTGAAATCTATTTTCCATGCCTGTTTTACATATATAATATCCATTAACATAAAAGTTGAAATCTAATTTCCATGCCTGTTTTACATATATTTTCTGTCTCAGCATCGCATACTCAATTTACACAGAATTATACCTATTCTTAAGATAAAGGTTGTCCGTTCGCCTTATTCTTCAATATCTTTATCACATGTTATCATTCATAATCATCATCCATTCATTCCTTCCCATCATAATGTTGCATATTAACCATATATTGTATATTCCTTTGCCAAAAAGTTTATGCTATACCATCAAACTACAGAGCAACTTAAAGCTTGAATCGTTCTCTTATATGTGTGTCCAAATTTAATAAAGTGCTATAGATATTATTTCTATATGGGTGAGAAGTATCTCCAGCTATAAATACATTATTCCTACCTTCCACTTCAATCCAGCTGCTTCCAGCAGATTTTTTCAATTCTCTAGTCTTCATTAGCTTCCTTGTCTCCGCCACGCCATCCCATCGAGCATTTGCAGCATATAAGTTTGACATCACTACATAGTTCCCGATGTTGTTAGCTTCCATCGAAAAAAGACGGTCTGCCACATCACATCCTATTTCCACTTCATGGTGATTTCTGCAAGCGCCTAATAATGCTCCCCATATATTAGCATTGGCTTCAACTGGCATGCTAGTGACAAAAGAATATGCGTCATTTACTCGACCTGCTCGAGCAAGGAGATCTACCACACAACCATACTGCTCCATTGTCGGTTCAAGCCTATGCAGCTTATCTATTGAATCAAAAATTTTCAACCCTTCATTTAAAAGGCCGGCATGGCTGCAAGCAGATAATATTGTGGTTATAATAACATGATCTGGCTCTATGCCCAACTCGAGCATGTTAAAGTATACTCCTAAAGCTTTAGATCCCATACCGTGCATGGCATATCCTCCAACCATAGCAGTAAACATAACTAGGTCTTTCATAAAAGCAGACTTGAAAAGATTATGTGCACTACCTATACTTCCACATTTTGAATATAGATCTATAAGAGTGCCCAGCACGCAAGCATCATCAAAACAAGCCCGAACAACATATCCATGGCATTGCTTTAACAAGTGAACTGATGCAATTTGAGAACAAACAGGAAGGATGCTCATAACAGTTAAGGCATCAGGCTTTAATCCATTATTTTGTAATTCGAAAAACAGGGAGAGTGCTTGACCATGATGATCATTTTCAGTGTATACTCGAACCATCAGATTCCAGGTGGTCAAATCTCTTTCAGACATAGTTGTGAATATCATGTTTGCATTGTCATGTAAACCACAATTCACGTACCCGGAGATCATTGAATTGCAAGTGACCACATTTCGATTCTCAGATAAACTTTCAAACAGAGTTGACGCATACAACATATTGCCACATTTACCATATGCATCAATTAGTGCATTCCTAAGCTTCAGTTCTGTAGTACCGAGTAAAATGTGAGCTTTTATTGCGTAAGCATGAGCTTCTTTAACTGTACCAACTCTGGAAAGAGTAGCGGAAAACTGTACTGTACTTATGAGAGTAACAGAATCTGGCTTTATCCCTTCCCTAAACATCCATTTTAACATGTTCACAAAGTCAGTATCAAACCCACTTTCTGCAAAGGCGTCGAGTATGCTATTCCAAGATATCAAGTCCCTCTTTCTAATCAATAAAAATATCCTATATGCAGCTTTAATGTCATTACATTTTGCATAAAAGGAAATTAGGGCGTTTTCAACTGCCGTATCCTCAATCAGACCAGGATGCCGTACGATATAGCCATGAATCTGCTGCCCCGCCTTCAAGTTACATAAATGGGAACATGCAGGTAGAATGCTAACTAGAGTTACATGGTCAGGTTTCAATGCAGCAACAGACACAAAATCATGAAACAACTTGAGTGCTTTCATTGACTCTCCATTTGAGCAATATCCAGCAATAACTGAATTCCATGAGACCGAATCTCTTGATTTCATTCTTGCAAAAAGGTATTCGACTTCATTCATTCGTCGAATTCTTGAGTAAAAACCCATCAAAGCATTGGTTACAGATATATTATCCATCAAATCTGGCCTATGTAACACATAACTATGAATTTCTTTTCCAAAACGATGAGCAGCATTCTCTTCTAAACCAGCACAAACAGGAAGAATATTTGCAATAGTTGCATAATTTGGTACTGCCGAATCTTTAAGCATCCAACAGAACAGTCTGAATGCCTCTCCGGTGAACTTGTTTTCTGCAAACCCTGCAATCATAGCATTCCATGAAACAACATCTTTTTCAGTGATCATACGAAACATAGCATTTGCATCATCACAGATAAGACCAGATTTGGCATACATAGAGACCAGCGAATTTCCTACCAAAGTATCAGATTCTAATCCAGTTTTTATTGCATATGAGTGTACACTCCTCCCTGCACCCAAAGCTCTTGCACGAGCGCAGACAGGAAGAATGATAGCAATAGTGACAGAGGTCGGTTTAGGGTCCTCAGCAGTATGCATTTTGTTAAATAATTTCATCACCTCACTGTCATGGATCCGGGACCCTGAAAACCCAGATAAAACAATGTTCCATGTGATTGCGTCATTGCTGCTATTTTGCCTGAACAGTTTTAGGCAGTCATCAAAAATATTACATTTAGCATACATGTTAAGAATCGCCTTGCAAACAAACTGGCAGGAATTATGACCTAGCTTAACAACCTGACTGTGAAGGGTTTTGCCTAGTTTAATGTCTGAAATAGCAGCACATGACTTAAGCATGGTAGCAAGGGTATGATGATCTGAATTATACCCAGCTGAATATCGTATCTTCTGGCGTAGAAGGAAGAAACCATCATTCATTGTGCCTACAACCGACATTACCATTGTTATAAACATGTTGTCAGTAAAAAACAAACATGATTCACTAGGACATAATAGCAGTCCCTACTAAAAGCAGGTGTCACCAAAAGCGAGTTCATTCACATATTAAACTAGAATACAAAAGAAGTCCAAATTAAGCTGAGAAACTAACGAGTATATAGAGAATACAGAAAGCCGATTCAAAATATTTGCACGCACAGCCTTCCTTGAAGAGCTAGCGAGAAATGCTAATTACAATAGTGCTACATAGTAGAATGTTAGGACAAATTAGCAGTTCTTTACATCGCGAGATATCGACCCTCTTAACGGGAATGGGAATGAGATTCTAGTTCGTTATCGTCTTCGAAATTCATTGCCTTTAACTAGCTTAAAAACCTATGATCAAATTGACCCCTTAAGTGAAATGGACTGTTGAACACAAATTTATAACACATAGGCACACACATATACGTAAAGAATAAGCATTTCTTAACCAAATTTCTTGACCTAGTATTATGAATTAAATACAAGCATAAAGTTACTAATTATCATCAGAAATGATTGAGCACATACAAGTGAAGAAACTGCAATATTTAAGTACAAATTGGAACATTAATACCTGTAAAATTGATCAATTTGAGATGCGGTGCCGGAAGTTGTTTATCCGAGCAGTCGCCGGCAGGCTCCGGGAGTTGGAAGCTAAGAAAGGGTGTTCATAGCTAGTGGGCGGGTCGAGATCGAGAATGGGTCGGATCGACTATATCCTTCTTACATATGTTCAATATTTTTCAATACTATTTTTCATAATTTTTTTTACGTAATTAAGCGACAGCCTCTAATCAGTAATCACAAATTCTGCTCCTTTCGAAAATCGAACCTGCAAACAAGTCCCCTCTTTTAACCGACTGAACCAACCTTTGCGGGCTGATAACTCCATATCCCGTTCCGGTAACTCCTCCGCCGTGCACTGGTGTCTTGCGGTGTAGCTGCTGGTCGGGTGTCTGCAAAACAACATCGGAGGGGGGTTTGAGCCCCGCGGCGCCTCCGGCGTGAGAATGAGTGCAGGTATCGGAATAGATGAACAGGAAATAAGCTACCTATATGTGGTGGGTGGAGGTGGTGTTTGGTGGCTGTGTGATGGCTGTATGGTGGCTGTATGTGCTTGTATTTAAACTGAGTGCTTGAGTGTGTGCAAAGAATGAGTGTAAAGAGAAGTCAGTAACCCTTAAACTCTTGGTCCTTGGTCTATTTATAGGCCAAGGATTAGGGTTTAAGGGTGCGTACCTGGATCCTGGTCCTACACGTGTAGGGGTTTGATCTCCTACACGTGTCCAGGTGTCAGCGTAGGAGTAGTATTTTGGAATGTTCCCTGACTTGTCTCTCTCGCCAGTGGTTGACCGTTATGTTTGTCTTTATCGTGTCAGTCTGTGCCTTGTGCAGCAAGTGTCGGCTGGTACATATAGGGACCCCGGTTGAGGAGTGTGTTCGGGTAATGTCCGGGTTCGGGACCCTACCCGGGTGTAGGGATGACAAACGGGTCGGTCGATACGGGTTTTGTAAAAACCAAACCCGAACCCGATTTTATATAGTAAACCCGAACCCGAACCCGAAAAACCCGAACTATGTAAACCCGAACCCGAACCCGTCGGGTTTTATTCGGGTTCGGGTTAACCCGAAACCCGAAATACATGATTGTTTAGTAAAGATGAAAATTCAAAAATACAGTGGTTTTGAATTCACAGATCTGCATTTTACTATATAGTGTCCGGAGTTTGCATTTCTTTTAGCTTCAAGTGCTACTTATGCTTCTATTTCCATTTTAAGAGCAAAAAGTGAGCCTGCTCGTAGATAAGAATCAATGTGCCAAACTAGAGAAATGAATGGCGCTTGTATTGCCTCACTGGTCCGTGGCTGAATTGCCGCATTGCCGTCTGCCACTGAATCGCTGATAAACTCGTATCAGGTATGTACAGATTAGTATTACTACTAATATATGTATATTTATATTAATATATTAATATTAATATATACATACGGGTTTCGGGTCGGGTTTGAGTTCGGGTTCGGTTTGAAACGGGTTTCGGGTTTTCGGGTCGGGTTCGAAACGGTATGCCATAAACCCGAACCCGACCCGAAAATAGTCCGGGTTTAAAAATTAAACCCAAACCCGAACCCAAACCCTAAATATTCGGGTTCGGTAAAACCCAATCGGGTCGGTACGGATCGGGTATCCATCGGTTCGGTACAAATTGCCATCTCTACCCGGGTGGTGCATCCGGGTAGGGTTGATAGATTGTATGATGTACCTGGCGGCTTCCCGGGGATCAGGGTCCTTGCTTAAGCCCGGGCCCATCTGCCCGGGTTACACCATATCATTTGCCCCCCACTCCCTTTCATAGATCCTCTATGTGAGGGAGTAGAGTGGAGTTTTCGCTTTTGCTCCTTTGGCCGAGTGGATCCGGGTGAGGGTAGATGTTTTGCGTTTGCCCCCCTGTCCGGATAGATCCGGGTAAGGGTAGAAGTTTTGCTGATGCCTCCCTGCTTAGGTAGACCCGGGTAGGGGTTTGTGCTTTGCCCTGGACTCGGGTAGTGGTTGCAGTCTTTTGTCTTGCCTTGTTTGTCATGTGGATCCAGGTGAAAGAGATGGTGTCCGGGTCCGTAGGAGATGAATCGATTACTCTTCCAAAGGAATTCCGAGGGGTTTTTATTCACAACTGTTTCTTTATTTCGAAACTTGAACAGGCGCGGCTTTTGAGGAAGGGTAATGATGAAACGGTTGTAATAACTGCCGTATGACCAATAGAAAGTAGCCACGTGGCCTAGTGTTGTGGCTATAAATATAAGTCACTGTTTTCACTCTTTCATTTTCATTTCTTGCTTTTATTCTGTTGTATTTTGCTGTCTTCTTCGAAAACCGCTTGCTTGCGTGCCTGGATTTCGAGTGCCGTCGTGCTTCTTCATCTTCCTCCCGCTCGTCTTTTCAAGTAAGCTCGATTATTCTTCTCGATTTTCTATATTTCGGAGTTTTTTGTTGAGATTTATGCATGTAATGTTTGTGAAGCTCTTGCGTTTTGTTGCTTATATCGTTGCGTCTTTGCTGTGTATGCTTCGATTTTGTATTTGCTTTTATGATCGATTGTGTTTGCAAGGATATTTTGGTTTTGGGATTTTCATATGTTTTTTGGGTTTTGTGTTTCGAGTTTGGGTGTTTTTGTGAAGTTGGACTTGGTTTTTGAATATTGGGTTTTTGGGTTTTGGTTTTGAATGTTCTTGGATGTGTATATGTATATATATGTGTATAGTTTAAAGGGTTGGCTTTTGATTTTCGATTTTGTTTGGAGAGGGTTTAGGAGTTGTTTGTGGCTGTTGGGTTTCTTTGGGTGTTGAATTGAACCCGGGTAGCGAAACTATGCCCGGGTTGGGTAGGTTTAGGATATGGTTGCTTTCAGGCGTCTATGAAGTGTGCCCGGGTGTGCTAACCTGTATGTTGCTGTGCTTTTCTAGTGTTTGTAGGTTGTGAATGTAACTGTATAGGGTAGGGTTCCTGATCCGGGTACATGAATTAGATCCGGGTAGAAGTTTTGGTTACTTTGATGCTTTAATGCTTGTGAATATTTTCACGCGGGCGTGGTAGTTATACGGGACCCGGGTAGTCTTCCAGTGCATAGTACTTTCTTTTCCCACATAGTTTGGGAGGACCCGGGTAACTTTGTCTGTACTTAGTCGTTTCTTTTCGCCTTGGTATTCTTCATATAGATTTAGGATGGGATCCGGACCTTAATAAAACTTGTAACAACTTGTGAATTCTTAAAACTGACCCGAGTTGCTTCTTTATTTAGGTCCATGGTCCGGATCCCTAAGCGGCCAAGACGAGAGATTGTTGCTTGTTCGGCAGTTCCTGGAGAGTCTTCTAGCGACAGTGAGTCGCCCTTGCTCATCGTGCCCGGGTCCGGATTCCTAAGCGGCCAAGACAAGAGGTCGTTGCTTATTCGGCAGTTCCCGGAGAGTTTTCTAGCGATACTGAATCCGACAAAGTCTATACCCTTGCTCATCGTGCCCGAGTCAAGATGGCGGATCGTAAAATCGAAGAGTCCGGAGTCGTTTCTGCGCACCAAGGTGTGGTGACTTCGGTTGGGCGACAAGTTATAATGACCCCGGAGGGTGTTTGGGGGGATAGCAAGTCATATTTTATTACTAAGGGCCCGCTTGTTGAAGAGAAGAGCTTCTATACCAACATGGCTGGCTTCTACAGATTTAAGCATCCGAATGGACGCTTAGCTCCCTACAATAAAGAAGAGTTTGATGAGAGGTTCCGGGAATTGCCTGGGATCCGGGCTCCATATCCGGTGAGGAACCATATTAAGGAGATGTCTCCGGACGCAGCCGACCGGATGATTCGGATGGCTTTTCAGCTACCACCCGAGGTTGAGTGGAGGTGGCCTGAACCCGGATAGAAGATCTACCATCGTCCGGCCGATGGTTTTATCCCGGTGTGGATGGAGCACCTCCGGTCCGGGTGGAACCCGAGGTGGCATATTTTCTTTAAACATCTGTGTAAGTATGAATGGAAGATTTCACCGATGCAGTTGACGCCGAATGCGGTTAAATGGATGCTTGGTTTCTGTGGGCGTGCAACAAGAAGAATTATTACCCGACTCTGAAGCTGTTCCACATGCTGTTTCAGTTTAAGAAGTCCGGGGTGAAGCCTCTGTACGAATTGCGCTTCCGTTCAAAGGAATGTGGCTTGGGCTCCGGGTTCGTAAGCCCGGTCATCCATCAGAGTTCACTAAAGCACTGGAACGGCGAGGTGATTATGCTGAAGGGTCTGGATTTGGCTTTCATGCCTTACATAGAGACCGATGACAAGAAGGTGAGGACGGATTTTGGCGCGCCCGGAGCGGCTGGGGAGTTCCGGGCTCAGTTGGCCAAGATCTGCAATTGTCTTGGATTTCAGTTGACCCGGGACACTTTTATGCAGCATGATAAGTTGCACGCCGGTGGCTGTAAGTCTCATTCTTGTCTTTGGATGTCTGATCCGGGTTGTCCTGCTTTACTCTTCCTGACTTAGCTTTTCCTTTTCCTTGACTTGTTTGTTTGTGATGCTCAGTCCGGGTCTATTTACTCGTTGTTTAACATGTTTCCTTAGAAAGTTCCAGTTGGGTTGTCTATTATTATTTGCTTTTTTGATCTGGGTTCCTTTATTTCTTGACAGGTCTTCCCTACTTTGATCGGGATCTCTGGAGCGCAATGTCTGCTGATGATTCTTTTCCTGCTGCGTTAAGGAATTTTGGGGGGGGGGGTGCATGTACTTCCGAAACCACAGCCGAAGCCTAAGTCGGCAAAGAAAGGAGAGTCTGGGTCTTCCCGCCAGGGGACCGAAGGGACCGGGCATTCAAGTGCTACTCCGGATCCAGAGCTGCCGATAGAGGATCCGGAGTTGGGCGTTGACGCTGTTGAGGTGGAGAGCCCGGTCCATGAGCCGAAGAGGAAGAGGAAGAAGATGGGTTCTTCTCAAAGACAAATCATTGATATGACGGTGGAGGATCCGGGCAAATCGGCTATGGAAGTAGTGGATCTGGGGGTGGAGGGTGAGGGTGGTTACCGGCCGGCGCCCAAATTCGGCAAGTACCCGGTCAAAAAGGTCATCGGGTTGATGTCTGAACTCCCTTCTGACCAAGACTGGGAGATGATGGAGGATGAAGGTCTTGCTGCGAACTTCAAGGAGATTGAGAATCTGTGGGGTTAGGTAGCCTTTATCCCGGCTTCTATTTCCTTTTTGCATTTTGATTCATCTGTTTTTGTGATCCCGGTTTTGCTAACCTCATGATAATCTCTGTTTGTCAGCTTGGTGGTCGTTTGGCCGAGTTCAACACCCATGCCCTGGCTGACCTGAAGAAAAAAAGGGATCTTTCCGTAAAGAGCCTTGCTCGGGTTACAAAGCTGGAAAAGGATCTTGACGTGGAAAGATCAGCCCGGGAGGCTATAGAGGCCGGGATGGCTTCTAAGATTAAGGAGGCTGAAATTCGGAAAGAGGCCGAGCTGAAGCAGGAAGTCAAGGATGCCGAGACCCGGGCTGATGGAGCTGAGAGCAAGGTTTCCGGGATGGAGAAGGAGATTGCTGAGCTGAAGAAACTCTTGGAGGGAAGGAAGAAGCCGGAGAAGGTTATTGCGGAGTTCCGGAAGTCCGCTGCTTATGGAGATGCCTTGGCCCAAGCTGCAGCTGCTGAAGTTGTCCGGTGTTGGCATGTTGCTGAGCGGCATATCAAAACTGACCCGGAGGCTTCCTTACAGAGCTTTATCGAACTTTATCTAGCTGCTAAGGACAAAGTCAAGGCCGGGAAGGGGGAACCAGAGCCTTATAAAGGCCCTTCTCCTAGCTTCATTGCTCCCATTGTCCCGGACCCGGAAGAGAACCCGGAGGATGAGCGCCCGGATTCTCCTGCCAACTCCAACTCCGATCCTGCTGCTGATTGATACCCGACTCCTTGCTTCTTTTCTTGCTTTTTTTTAAGTATTTTTGGAACAGGCTCTGTTGTCTTTGATTTGTTCTTTTAACTTTGGTATGGGCCTAAGTGGACCCGGGTTGTAAGATATTGCCGTGCTTTCTCTTGTTACGTGGATGCTTTTGTTTGTTCTATCTTCCCTCTGGTTTTATTGCTTAGCATGATTTTGCACTTAGAAATTTTTCTAAGTAAATAAGAATACAGGTGGACCCGGGTAACATCTACCCGAGTTGATTGCTTAAATAGCTCTACACTTAGAAATTTCTTCTAAGTAAGTGAAACAGGTGAGAAAATAAGAATACAGGTGGGCCCGGGTACGACCGCCCGAGTTGGTTGATTAAATAGCTCTACACTTAGAAATTTCTTCTAAGTAAATGAAACAGGTGGACCCGGGTACTACTACCCGAGTCGGTTGCTTAAATAGCTTTGCACTTAGAAATTTCTTCTAAGTAAATGAAACAGGTGGACCCGGGTACGACTACCCGAATTGGTTGCTTAAATAGCTTTACGCTTAGAAATTTCTTCTAAGTAAATGAAATAGGTGGACCCGGGTACGACTACCCGAGTTGGTTGCTTAAATAGCTTTACACTTAGAAATTTCTTCTAAGTAAATGAAATAGGTGGACCCGGGTACAGCCACCCGAGTTGGTTGCTTAAATAGCTGTACACTTAGAAATTTCTTCTAAGTAAATGAAACAGGTGGACCCGGGTACAACCACCCGAGTTGGTTGCTTAAATAGTTGTGCACTTTAGAAATTTCTTTTAAGTAAATGATCGTTTGGATTGATCCGGGTAGATCATGCCCGGATCTACTTCTTTCTTTGCTTTAATATTTAGAATGTTTTCCAAGTTAATGATTGCATGGATGGCTTCGGGTGGATCATGCCCGGATCGAATGCTGATATTGCTTGGTTGCCTTAATAATTTTTAAGTAAATAACAACATAGATTCATAAGTAGCAAAAGGCTTCATTGATATTAAGACGATTACACAGCTTTGATAATCAAAAATACATGGTTGCTTTTTAGGAATATGTAGCTGTTAAGGCTCTTTTCTTCCCCTTCGCTCTATTGGTAGAATTTTCTCAGCCTAAGACCATGCCAGGTGTTAGATACTTCGGATCCGTCCATATGTTCGAGCTTGTAGGTACCCGGCCTTAGGACTTCTTTGACTCTGTATGGGCCCTCCCACTTTGGCATCAGCTTGCCAGTGTTGGTCGGGTCTGAGGCTTCGGTGTCCCGTAGGACCAGGTCTCCTGCTTGAAAATTCCTAACCCGGGATTTTTTGCTGAAGTGATCCCGGGTCTTTTCCTTGTATTTTTTCATCCTTTCGATTGCCTGGTCCCGGACTTCATCTACTAAATCCAAGTTGACCCG
Source organism: Daucus carota subsp. sativus (assembly GCF_001625215.2). Classification (NCBI taxonomy): domain Eukaryota; kingdom Viridiplantae; phylum Streptophyta; class Magnoliopsida; order Apiales; family Apiaceae; genus Daucus; species Daucus carota. The sequence goes on from NC_030389.2 coordinate 30,364,846, forward strand.
GAGTTCCTCTTCGTTCGCAATTTCATCGAAGTTGATTGTTCTATGGGAAGGTGACCCGACTTCGATTGGAAGCATTGCCTCCGTTCCATAGGCTAACTTGAATGGGGTTTCTCCGGTGCTTGTCCGGGGACTGGTTCGGTATGACCAGAGAACATGTGGTAGTTCTTCCGGCCATTTGCTCTTGCTTTCTTCTAGCCTTTTTTCAATTCCTCTCAGGAGGATCCGGTTGGTAACCTCTACCTGGCCATTTCCTTGATGATAGGCGACCGAAGATTTTTTATGCTTGATACCTCTTTCAGCCAGGTAACTTTCGAAATCCGACCCTATGAACCGGGGTCCGTTGTCTGAGACCAGGACTCTTGGTAGCCCGAATCTCATGAGAATGATGTCCATAAACCGGATGACGTCTTGCTGGTTGATTGTCCGCATCGCTTTGGCCTCGACCCATTTGGTTATATAATCAATGGAAACGAGCAAGTACCTGAGGTCTCCTTTGGCCCGGGGAAAGGGTCCCATGATGTCTATCCCCCATACAGCAAAGGGGATCGGGGATAGAACTGAGGAAGGTAGGACAGGGCTTGCCCGGGGTACATTGCTGAACAACTGACAATTCTTGCATTTTTTCATGAATTCCATGGCATCTTGGTGGATGGTCGGCCAGTAGTATCCTTGTCTGATGATCTTGTAGGCTAAGCTTTTGGCCGACATATGGTCTCCACAAATTCCTTCGTGGACTTCCCTTAGGCAGTACTCGGATTCTTCAGGTCCAATACACTTCAGGATCGGGACTGAGTAGGTTCGGCGGAACAGGTCCCGCCTTCAACGAAAAACTTCGCTGCTTTAGCCTTTAGTCTTTGAGCTTTTCCTTTGTCTTCGGGTAACTCTCCCTTTTCTATGTAGTTGATCAGGGGAGTCATCCAGGTAGGATCGTTGTTGATTTCAAAGATTTCCTCTTGTTCTATTGTTGGCTTGTGCAATTCTTCGAAATAGACCGAACTATCCAGGTCTGCTGCATTTTGGACTAACCTGGAAAGGTTGTCCGCCTCCGCATTTTCTTCCCTGTTAACTTGCAAGATTTTGCACCCGGGAATCAGAGTAAGATAACTTTTCACCAAGGCTTGATACTTGGTCAGAATCGGGTCTTTGGCGAGATATTCTCCGTTGGTCTGCCTTACCACGATCTGGGAATCACTATAGATGGTGAGGTTCCGGATTGACAGGGTCCGGACCAACCTCAATCCTGCTAACTGGGCTTCATACTCTGCTTGATTGTTGGTTGCTGCAAAGTTGAAGGAGATTGCTGTTTTGATGGTGAATCCATCCGGGCTTTTTAGGATTAGTCCGGCTCCTGACCTTTCGGTTGTTGAGGAGCCATCAACATGGAGTATCCAAGACTCCGGGTTAGGCTCTACCGGGGCTTCTGGTTCAGTTTCCATTGGAGTTGTCTGGTTTTCTGGGAAGTTGCATTCCACAACAAAATCTGCCAGGACCTGGGCTTTGACTGCAGTCCGGGGTAGGAATGTTAGGCTGAACTGGCTAAGTTCGATTGCCCAGTTCACCAGTCTCTCGGAGATGTCTGGTTTGTGAATGATTTTCCTAAAAGGTTGATCCGTGACAATCCTGATCTCTCTCCCTTGAAAGTAGTGTCTGAGTTTCCTGGATGCGGTGATTAGTGCAAATGCAAATTTTTCTAAGTTGGGATATCTGGTCTCCGCATCCTTCAAGACTTGGCTAACATAGTAGACAGGCTTCTGTTGTCCGGCTTCTTCCCTGATCAACGCCGCCCCGACAGCAAGGGGTCCGGCTGACAGGTATAGGTATAGAGGTTCTACGGGTAAGGCTTTTGTCAGGATCGGAGGCTTGGATAGATATGTCTTAATTTCGTCGAGGGCTCTTTGGCAATCCGGGCTCCACTCTACTGATTTCTGATTTTTCGCCCCTTTTAGCAATTCAAAGAATGGTAAACATCTTTCAGCAAGCTTGGAGACAAACCTTCGTAATGCTGCCAAGGACCCTGCTAGCTTTTGAACTTCCCTCTGAGTCCGAGGTGGTTGCATCTCCTGTACCGCTTTAATCTTCTCCGGGTTGGCCTCGATACCCCGGTTGCTTACCATAAAACCCAAAAACTTTCCAGCTTCTACTCCAAAGGTGCACTTGTCCGGGTTGAGCTTTAGCTTAGTCCTTCTCATGTTCTCAAAACATTCTCTGAGATCTGAAATGTGACCCGGGACTGATGTGGACTTGGAGATGATATCGTCGACATAGCATTCCAAATTTCTTCCAAGTTGATCCTTGAAAATTTCATTCATTGCTTTCTGGTATGTAGACCCGGCGTTTCTTAACCCGAAGGGCATCAATTTGTAGGCATATACTGCCCGGTGGGTTATGAAGGCTGTTTTGGCTATGTCTGCTGGGTTCATCTTAACCTGATTGTACCGGGAGAAAGCATCCATAAAGCTTAACATCAGGTGTCCTGACGTGGCATCAATAAGCTGGCTATGCTTGGTAGAGGATAAGGGTCCTTGGGGCATGGTGCATTCAGATCCGTGTAGTCAACACACATCCTCCACTTGCCGTTTGCTTTCTTTACCATGACTACATTGGCTAGCCACTCCGGGTATTTGATCTCGCAGATGATATCTGCCTTCATTAACTTGCCAACTTCCTCGTCTATCGCCTTCTGCCTTTCTGGGGCGAAGTTTCTTCGTTTCGGTTTGACCGGCTTTTTCTTGGGGTCTACATCCAGGCTGCGCATTGCTAGTGACTCATCCAACCCGGGCATGTCGTCCGGGCTCCAGGCAAAGACATCTGCGTAGCTCCGAAATAGTTGGATGAGTTCTTCTTTAAAAACGGTATCCAGGCCTTTTCCAATTTTGACTTTCCTTGCCGGGTTGTCTTTCTCGATTAGGACAGACTCGGTTTCGACCGCAGCTTCGACCTTGGTCAATTCTTGTGCCGAGATCATTTGTTGGATCCGGGCATCGGTGTTCTTCTCAATGAAATTTTGAGCTGAGCTCATGGTTGCTTTCTGGTTGCTTTGTCCAGGACCAGGGTTGGTTGCTCCCGGGTTATGACTGCCCGGGTCTAGGTCGATGACCTGGACTTCTCCTTTAGGGTTTGTTCTCGGGTAGGACCGATGTTTTTTGTTGCTTTTCTGTTTTTGGAAAACGGTTGCCTTTCTCTTGTTGTCCATATGTGTTTCTGCCATTACCAAGGCTTGGCTATAACACACCCCGGCTGTTTTCGAATCTCCTTTGACTTCTCCTACCCCAAAAGGGGTTGGGAACTTGAATTTCAGGTGCGTGACAGAAGTGATAGCTTCGATTTTGTTTAGACCCGGACGGCCAATGATCACATTGTAAGAGGAAGGTGTGTCTGTGACGTAGAATTTGATCATATGGACGACCTGGGTTGGGGCTGTGCCAAAACGGACCGGGAGGTAAAGGGTTCCCAGGACCGGGACAATGCTGTTCCCGAATCCGTATAAGGGGTCCTCCCTGTAGTCATTCATCCGGATGTTCCCTAGTTGCATTCGGTCCATGGTATGTTTGAACAAGATGTTGGCTGAAGAGCCGTTGTCTACTAGGATCCGTCTGACCTCGTTCTCGGCTATATCCAAAGTTACCACCAGGGCCTGATTGTGACCACGGGTGACTCCTTCGAAGTCCTTGCTGCTGAAGGAAATGACTTGTTCGGGGAAGGTCTGTATGGACATTACTTCTTGACATGAGTCCGGGCTGGGAGGAGGAGAACAGGATCCTCCCAAGACTACATTGACTATGTTCTTTTGCTTCCCCGAACCTTCTCCCTTGTTTGCTGTGTTCCGGGCTATGTATTGCCCCATGTTGCCTTTGCTGATTTGCTCCTCAATGAAATACTTGAGGGATATGCAGTTTTCCGTCTTGTGACCGTGGGTGCCATGATAGTCACAATGGCGGTTAGTGGGTCTGCTCTCTGGAGGAGTCTGCATGGGTTTTGGAGCATAATAGAAAGGTTTGTCCCGGACCTCTTTAAGTATGTCTTCCCTGGATCGGTTGAGAGGAGTCCATTCGGGCTCTGGTTTTGGCTCTCTTGCTGGTCTGTTCGGACCAGGATCACTTCTAGACCCGGGTCCTGGTTGGCTGGTCCTCCTGGAACCTGAATGCTGGATGAAGTTGGTTTGTTTGTCTGGTTTGAATTTCTTATCCTGGTGATATTCTTTTCTGGGTCTGTCCTCGACCTGTTTCCCTTTTGAGCTACCCTGTCGGGTCATCCTCATTGCTTGGAGTACGTCGGTCTCCTTGATGAATTTTGCGGCCATAGCATAGGCAGCTGCCAGGCTCTGGGGTTCTTTGTTGATTAACTCTACCACGTATCTCTCATTTTGTTCTGGGTCTAGGTTTCTCCTGAAGATGCTTAAAGCCTCACGCTCGTCCAGGTTGGAAATTTTGTTGATTGCTTCCTGGAAACGTTTCATGTAATCTGAGAGTGCCTCATTGTCATACTGACGAACCGTTTCCAGGTGACACATATGAAGTTCGTGTGTCTTGTTTGCTCGGAACCTTCTGAGGAAGGCTTCCCTGAAATCTTTCCAGGACCCGATGCTCCGGGAGGGGATCCGGCTGAACCATCTCTGGGCCCCCCCTTGAATGTGGATGCGAAGAAGCGGCATTTGGTTAGATCATTGTACCAGTAAATCTGGGCTATCTGTTCAAAATAGTGCAGGTGTTCCTCCGGGTCCCCTAGCCCATTGAAGGATTCAAAGTTGTAGTGTTTCATGCTCGATATGCTCAAGCCTGCGGTTGCTTTCTCGGCGATCATGGTACTGTCGGATGGCTTCAGCCAACTCTACACTGGTGAGCTGGGACATGTGGAGGGTGGTGACCGGGACATCGGTATACTTGTATTGATTCATTTCAATGGTAACCCGGGCATCATTTGGCTCAACGGTCTGATTTTCTTCGCCCACCCGGGTTATGAGTTGTTCTGAGGCCTGGTCCGCCCGGGGGTTATCCAGGTTCAAGGGAGGGTCCAGGTGGGAGCGTGTCTTTTTTGCCATGGTTTCCAGAATTCAAACAGGGTATATGGTTGCTGTCTGGGTGATAGTGCACGTGGGCAGTATAGATAGTGACAGGATGATAGAAATAGTGTGCACAGGTAGTCAACTTACTATTTTCAGAAGTACCACAAATAGTTAAGTGACAAAATGTGAGCATGTGTGAGACAAAAAGATTTTATGTGCTACAGACAAGATTAGGGCTTTGCTCAGACATGGTTTGCTATCATGCTCTACTACAGACAAATTTAGGGTTTTGTTCAGGTAAGGTTTCTATCATGCACATATCAAGAAAAGCCATGGCTGAGGGTTTTGAGAAGCTGGGTGTTTATGAAAGCTTACAGGTATGATTTGGACTCCCTTTTCGGGAGCTTGTTGGAGTAGACGAGTCCAGTGGCACCGTGACCACGGGGCAGAGGACACCTTCCCCTCCTTCTAGCGCCAAATGATAACTTCAGATCCCGTTCCGGTAGCTCCTCCGCCGTGCACTGGTGTCTTGCGGTGTAGCTGCTGGTCGGGTGTCTGCAAAACAACACCGGAGGGGGGTTTGAGCCCCGCGGCGCCTCCGGAGTGAGAATGAGTGCAGGTATCGGAATAGATGAACAGGAAATAAGCTACCTATATGTGGTGGGTGGAGGTGGTGTTTGGTGGCTGTGTGATGGCTGTATGGTGGCTGTATGTGCTTGTATTTAAACTGAGTGCTTGAGTGTGTGCAAAGAATGACTGTAAAGAGAAGTCAGTAACCCTTAAACTCTTGGTCCTTGGTCTATTTATAGGCCAAGGATTAGGGTTTAAGGGTGCGTACCTGGATCCTGGTCCTACACGTGTAGGGGTTTGATCTCCTACACGTGTCCAAGTGTCAGCGTAGGAGTAGTATTTTGGAATGTTCCCTGGCTTGTCTCTCTCACTAGTGGTTGACCGTTATGTTTGTGTTTATCGTGTCAGTCTGTGCCTTGTGCAGCAAGTGTCGGTTGGTACATATAGGGACCCCGGTCGAGGAGTGTGTTCGGGTAATGTCCGGGTTCGGGACCCTACCCGGGTGGTGCATCCGGGTAAGGTTGATAGATTGTATGCTGTACCTGGCGGCTTCCCGAGGATCAGGGTCCTTGCTTAAGCCCGGGCCCATCTGCCCGGGTTACAACATATCACGGGCTATTTTCCATAATTAGTTATTACTTTCATAGATTTTAATTATTTAAAAAAGAACGAACGAATTTCAACTCGTCAATCTCATAGGTGAATAAAGCTTTTTTTTAAGCGATATGGACACCTGCCTCCAGGGGTGCCCATAGCCCATGGGTTATCAAAACCCGCCCAAACCGATCTAACAGACCCAACCTGACCCTAAATCAACCCGAAAATATTTAACCCGAATTTTGATTGGGTTGAAAATTATTAAAACTGATTTAAATGGGTTGGGTTAGGGTTTTGCCTATAACCCGCCTATTCTAACACGACCCACATATTCTAACTTGATAATGAGTTCAACTTGTCTTTAAAAATTTGTGAAATTACAAAACTAAATGATCTTACCTCACACTCATTTTCTAGTCTACCCAACCCAAACCGACCCAAACCGAAATAAAATATAACCGATCCAACCCGATGAAATTTAAACCGAACTTTAATTGGGTTAAAAATTAAAAAAAACGAACTAAATGGGTTGGGTTAGAGTTTAACATATAATCCGCCCAACCCGACCCGCGGGCACCCCTACCTGCCTCGAATATTTTGTAAAATTTACGGATCTCGTCCATCTCATTTCTTTACACTTTTTTTGCATTGCTCGATACGCATTTTAAGGCGCATGCAAAACATAGTTTTATAACTTTTTTTTTCAAATTTTTCTTTTTTTATAAAATTTTAAATACTAAATTTTTATTCAAAAGGAAAAAAAGTTCAAAATAATTTATCAAAATATATTTTATGAGAACATTAGAATGCGTGTCGAGCTCTCATAAAATATTTTATGAGAGCATTAGAATTTATCAAACTATATTGTAAAATAACACTTTACAATTTATAAGATTAGCTTTCGTCCGGTTACTTATACTTCTAGACCGTGTAGCAATTCAAAATTTTAAACGCTTTTTAATGTAGCGTTTTACTCTAAAATATGAAATTATTACGATTTGTAGTACTTTTATTTTAAGAATCAAAATGCTGAATTATCTGATATTATATTTCAGACCATTTCAAAAAAAAATATAAAAGATATACATTTCAAATATATATCAATATTTTTTTTTTCAAATATATCAATATTTTTTTTTTGAAAGGAAATATATCAATATTTTTTTTCAAGTGTTAGAAAAGATTGATAAATGCTCCTTTCGATTAGTTGTGGACAACACTTAGACCGATGTTAAGAAAATACTCTATTAAGTATAATTATATTTTACAAAATCCTTTTTCAAACAAAATTTAAAATTTAGACTTCAATTTTATGTAAAAACTAAAATATATCAAATCATTATTATTCAACAATATGAATATAATTATACAAAACATTATGCAGTACAAGATGTTGAACAAAGATTTATTAACTTCATTCATTTTAATTTCTTTCACAAACTGATATGTTGATATATAAACTTGGATCTGAATGAAATATTCCAGGAATTACAAAAATAAAAATAATAATATCACCAAATATTCTAAGAGTCACAAAATGAAAATAAAAATAAAAATATCACCAAATTTGAAGACATTACCAACATATTTTGTCCGGTCTTTTTGATTATTTATTGACCAAATATGATTTATTTTTCACAAAACTAGATAATTAAAGCTACTTTTTGTCTAAATATTTATTGACTATATAAGATTTAATTTTCACAAAAAACTAGATCTTCAGGAAAAAAAAAAAAAACCCTGAAAAGACAACAGTATCCAGGTAGAACCCGCATAAACAAGTCAGCCTCCCCTGACCCTAAGACTATATATAAACTTCTATAACATTTCGCACAACCCTTTCAGCAGTCATGAGTAAACCCTCAAGACCCCTGAAAATTGGGGCACCAGAAATGAACAGCAAGCTCAAAATCACAAACCCAAATGGAGAAGACAGGCTCAGCAGCTTACCCGATGAATTAATTCATCAGATCCTATCATTTCTGGGCACTCGACAAGCGGTTCAGACAAGCATTCTCTCCAAAAGATGGAAGCGTATGTGGACTGGTCTCCCTGTCCTCTCATTTGATGGGTATGATCAGCTTTTCCCATACACTCATTCTGGTATCATCAGATTTATTGACCATGTTTTGGAAAATCGAGACCAAGATACCCATGTTTCTTGTTTCAAGTTTCTTGCTGTTTATCCGTTTCCGCCTAATTTTGTAAGAAGGTTGATTAATTATACAATTGACCATAATGTTGAAGAGCTCGATATCGATTTGCAGTTCCATCGTTATAAGCCGTTCAAGTTATCGACGTTTAGTTCTGATACCTTGAAGAAACTTAAGTTACGGGTGCCTCTTGACTATGATGAATCATTGCGAACAGATTCTGAGTGGGTCTTGCCTGCTTTAAAAGCTTTGCATTTGATACGCCCGCCACATATGTCAAGTTATAACTTATCTGAATATTGTTTGATATGGTTGCCAAATTTGACGACTCTGTCTCTTGATGGCATTAGGTTGCCGGAATCGATGTCGTCTATCAGTGTGCCTTGTCTGACAACCCTCATTATGAAAAGGGCCAAATTGCCGGAAAATGTGTGGGATTTGCCAGCTTTACTAAGTCTGGAACTGGATGAGGTAGATTTACCTGCGAACATGAATGATTTTTTCTCTGCACTTGTGAGTGTGCGGGATATTACAATATCTTTCAGTGGATCGTGTAAACACAATTGGATTATATCTTGTCCTCAATTAGTGCACCTCAAGATCTGTACCAACTTTTCATGTATTTGCTGGATCCATGAAATAGCGGTTTTGTCAAACAAGCTCCGTGAACTTTCTTTAGTTGGTATCTTTATGGTCAGGTCAAAAGTTCATGAATTGGAGAATGTATCTGTAAAATTATGGGATACAAATGAGTTCAATGATGCAACATTGGATGAGAAGGGATTACATTATGATTTTGTCATACCCATGTTATCAGAACTGGGTAATGCCAGGACTCTTACTCTCGACTCTGCTATGATTGAGGTAAATTAATATTTGACTTTTATGATGCTTTAATATATATTTCTAGTTTCCGGAGGAGAATGTAGTTAAACATTATTATCTGGTGGATAGTGGTTTACATTTATAAAATTTATAAGCCAAGAGTAATCACACCACTTCTCTTCAGCTTCCTGAGTGATCTGGCTTCCAGAAAACTAATATATTCCTGCAAGAACTAATGCGCAACTTACATGTTATCTTTGTGTATTCTATGATGAACATTAGTTTTTAATTACAACTGGCTTTCAGATATTGTTTATACTAATGTATTTTGTCATAATATATTTTAGGCACTTTATACAGTTTCCAACAGTTTGGGACGTGTTCCTTCTCCATTCAAAAATTTGAAGTATGTGAAACTGCCTCAAGGAAATAAAGAATCTGGTATATCTACTACCCTCAGAAAATACTTACTCGGTGGCAATCCAAGAGCCACTATTGTCACATCATTGCCTCAGGTATGCAAGTAATCTGTTTTCTTTATGCACAAATTGTTCTATAGTGAGTCTCAGTCCTGTAGGCAGATACGCCACACACTGAATCCAAAGTTGAAACCAGAAAATATATCTTTATATTTTTTGTTTTTCATGTGATGGGGGAATAGAAACAAGCATTAAGTACGGATTGACAGTCACTGATTATAAATGTTGTCATTGGCATATACAGCATTGCTGTTGTACTGCAAATATTATTATGCCCTGTTTGGGAATTAGCAGTTAGCTGTTAGCGGATTGAATTAGATGTTTTGACTAGCTGATTAAAATAGATGTTTTGACTAGCGGATTTAATTAGTGGTTTCTTGTAAAACTGTTTGGTAAAGCTGTTTGATTAGCTTTTTATGACACATACCAAAACCTCTAACCCAAAAAGCTCCTCAAAGTACATTTTTGAGCCCGAACCTCTATTTCAATCCGCTAACTATCAAATACTAAAATTAGCGGAGTAAAATGGTCAAACCTCTTAAACACTCCAAATCTCTAACTTTCAAACACGGCCTATATGTTCTAGCCTATAAAGCAGGGGTGTGGAAAAAGATCTTTCCCGCGAGATACCTTGGGGTGCGAGGGTGCGGCCATATATGTAAGGGGTGAGCCCCCCCGTGTGTCCTTGTCTTTTACGGTTCAGATTTGTGCGGGTGTTGGAATGACAATTTGCAATTATTTGATTAACGTTGACCTACCAGTTGATCCAAGCTTGCATTAATCTGAAGAGACAACTATGGGAAATGAAGGAGAATTGTTGTTCTATCTCCTTTTCCTTTACCGGTTATGAGTTCTCTTTGCCGATTGATATTGACTAAGATGTGTACTCATGGGCGGAGCTACACCAGGGCAAGCCCCAGTGGTGGTCCACCCTGTAGCTTATTTATGTATTGCTTTTCACAACTTAATATCAACATGAGGCTAGCTAGTTTAAGACTTAATTTGTTTTATAGGGTATTTAGTGCTATTAGTTTTATTCTTTCCTAAAATATATATAATTTTTTTCGTTATTATATGATCAACTTCTGAAGTTACTTGATACAAGTTTTTGTTTTGTATATGAAATTATGAATGTATTTATCAAGAAATCAATCTTAAATGTTAATCTTAATACTTTGAGGCATGATAACTTCGCATCAATTTTGAAATTTAATTATATATTTTAACCGTCAAACCTATTTTTAAAATATAAAATTTGAGTCAAATTTATATGTAAACGAAATGGATATCATAATAATGTTTTACAAATAACATTTAATGTAAACGAAATGGATACTATCAACAGTTTTCTTTTACACGACAGCTCGAACTAGACCTTGCTCTGTATTTTCTTTCCCGTGTTTAAAATACTTCGTATAGTACCCGATTTGAGTGTCCTTTTAATGACTAAAAATTGATCCCTATGATCGAAGTTACATATTCCGCTTGTCAAAAGCAAAAAAGAAAGGCCGCTGCTATACATTACGGAACCTTGTATGTTGAGTGTCTTGTGCGTATACCCCAGACCGGATCTATGCTTATTTTCAACTCCCTGAAGTATTGAAATATATGTTTGATTATATATTTTATAGCTGATTATTTCTTTTACATATTTATTATTATTGCTATAAAGAAGTTTTAATCACTTTAATCACTATGCATTTTGATATTAAGGATTTATATATTTTAATTAAATTGTGTTTCTTGCATTATGTATATTTTTATATATGTCATAATCACCACATCCCCAAATCCCCATTTTTTATTCTGAACATAATTTATTAGTTTACCTTATGTAATAAGATAATACTTCTGCATGAATCAGGCATTTAGCTTCTAGACTTTTCAAGAATTTGTAGGAAATATCTGCATGAACCACCTTGAAAGATGGTTGTGAAAAGAAAGCGGCCTCATTCAGCTTACGGATAACCTTCTCCAATTCATCAAGTCTAGCAACCACGTCGGGATTAGAAGGCCTAGAGCGAGCTTCAGTGTTGGTATTATGAGCCTCCTTCAGCGTACGGATAGTCTTCACTAATTCATCAATTCTAGCAACCACGATGGAATCAGAAGGCCCAGAGTGTGCTTCATTTGTTACACGTGGCACAACGTCATGCTCCAATAAAAGCAGTCTACTCGCTTGCTCCATCATCTTTTTTTAATTGCACCTTTTATTTATTGACTTGTCCAGGCCGACATCACAGGCTTACCAATTTCAGTAGCCAAAGGACTGATTTTCTGGAGAAAAAAAACCCTGAGAACAACAAACACGAAAGTAAGTGTCAGACAAACAAGACCATCTAGGAAGTGTTTCTTAGACAAATACGAAACACAAACGCAAATCAAAGTACCTTCAAAAAGTATGTGCAGCCCCCAAAATCCATATTCCGTGAATCGCTATTTGCTTTACTTTCTCTTCTTTTATAGTGATGGCCTCGAGAAGGGATTCACAGACAAACTTGCCCCAATTATATTCTCGGGCAGAAGGCACAACTGATAAAGCGTTGTAAAGCTTTTGACTTGGAACATCTTTGGTGCACGGACAATAAAAGTGGCCAAATGCATAAAGCATAAAAGTCTCCGTAAAGTCGAGGTCAGCTTTTTTTAAAAGCTCTGTTAACTTTTTGAAGTTTAATTTTTCATATTTGGCTTTGAATTTGTCTCGCTCCACATCTGAGATGGCTTTTGGGACAAGTTTACCCTTGGATGGGAATCCTAAAATCTCACCACCATGTTGAGCCGTGATGGTTAACCCAAATAGCGAGCAAGAGCCAACATCAAAATTCTCTACAAGCTTTTTGACAAGTTTCTGTTCCATCTTCACAGCAGGAAGATATTTGAGCAATCCAAACCCCATATCTTCGACCGCTCTCAGGTTTTTTTTTTCTCCAGAAAATGAGTCCTTTGGCTATTGAAATTGGTAAGCCTGTGATGTCAGACTGGAAAAGTCAAAAAATAAAGGGTGCAATTAAAAAAAATAATTGATAGAGCAAGCGAGTAGTCTGCTTTTATTGGAGCAGGGCATTGAGCCACATGTAACAAATGAAACACACTCTGGGCCTTTTGATCCCAACGTCGTTGCTAGAATTGATGAATTGGAGAAGACTATCTGTACGTTGAAGAAGGCTCATAATATCAACACTGAAGCTCGCTCTGGGCCTTCTGATCTCATCGTGGTTGCTAGACTTGAAGAATTGGAGAAGGCTGTCCGTAAGCTGAATGAGGCCGCTTTCTTTTCACACCATCTTCTAAGGTGGTTTATGCAGATGTTTCCTACAAATTCTTGAAAAGTCTGGAAGCTAAATGCCTGATTCAGGCAGAAGTATTATCTTATTACACAAGGTAAACTAATAAATTATGTTAAGAATAATATATATAGTTATGTTTATCGTTATACTAGGACACTCAACTAACAGCTATAGCTAGGAACAATAAGCTTGGGGTTGTTAGGATCAGTAAATCTTAATCAGTTTGGTGCATTGCGTCGTTGAGTATCATTGTACCATTTAAAAAATGATGTTCAAACTGAAGATCATGATGATAAAGCACCTCTTTGAATTCTTCTTCATACATACATTCTATTTTATTTTATTTTTGTTAATCTCTGGTGTGAGAGGGTATTACCAGAAATATTGACAGCAGTGGCAGCAGGTAGTTTGATTTCCTCTCTGCGTATTAAATTTCTTCTTATTTTTTTAAATTGATTAATAGCTGCATAGAGAATAGCTGCTCTTATGCCATGATTCAGTTTCACGTCCAAATTTGCTTTTGTGTGACCAAAAATTCCAGCATTTCTTTAAAAGAAAAAACATTTATATAGTCTTGATTTACTTTCCTCAAGGCAGCATGCAGTGAATCAACAGTCAATATCATTGCCTCATGATCTATAACTTGTTATGAGTGTAATGTTACTGTTTTCAGAATTTTACTTGTGTTGAGCACAACTTTTTCTTGTGAAATCTTTCACTTTGCTCTGCCATGTAGTAAAATTATTTCTGCCATTAAACAATTCAATATCGAATTTTCCTCCCATATTATCCATCATGAACCTAGGCTCTTGATACCACTTGTTAGGAATAATATGCGAGATCAATCTTCTGATACAAAACATACACACAAAATTATATGACGCGACACGTCGCAACGTGTATTATTAATCAAAACCGTTATCAATAATGCAATTCAACAAACTAGGATACTCAAGCCTAACAACACTCAACACTCAAGCATACCTATCAAACAATATGACTATGTATATATAGTCGTCTCAAACTTTGACAAATCAGAATCTAATTCTAAAATATCTAATCTCATTCATAGTCTCAGAATCCCATTCATATTGGGTTGATACTTAACAGTGTACTGAATTAAATAGAGACGTTTTCTCTACGTCAATAAGGTATAAGCTCTATTTCACTCAGCATTTGTCATTTTTTTTCCAGAGAAAGTTGAATCATCAAGTGGTGTCAAACTCCTCGACATCGCAAAAGGTCTGTGTTGATACTGGGAAGAGGGTTCAAGGAGAGCATTTGGTCGAGAATTCTGTTGTAGATGCTGGAAAGGTGAGACAGATTGGTTGTCCAGTTGAAGGAACCGGGACAGGTAATGACGGGGCAAGCTCTTCCTGAGAAATTGTTGATTTTGGGTTATAGCAGGGCCAGAACTAGGAGTTTGGAGGGCTACTTGATCTCACAGTGAAGTGCTTTTAATAATTTCATAGCCAAAATTGAGATATTTTATACACCAAAGCTAAATATGCTTTGCACCTTGGTGAAAAACTTTTTTATGGATTGAAATGACTGATTTTGCTAGTGAGTTTGTTACCGGGTCAAGGGATCAGGGATCTATTACTTGTCTATCAGAAATGGTTTATCACTTTCTATTTAACCGGTAATGATGTTTTTTCTCTTACCGGGGACAATTACTTGGTTTTCTTGTTAGCTTTAAAAGTTTTACAATTCACATAAGGATTTTATACCATTTTTTATTTTGACTTCTGTATAAACAATAGTATCCAAATAGACGCTGCTCCAAAAAAACAAGTCAGCTCGGTTACCCCACACCCTCTCCTGAGTCCTGACGCTTGATCTCCCCTCAGACGACATAAATTTATATCCCATTTCATACCATCATAAGCCCCCTTTTAGCAGTAATCAGTAAACCCTCGAGACCCATGAAAATTGGGTCACCAAAAATGAACAGCAAGCTCAAAATCACAAACCCAAATGGAGAACACAGGCTCAGCAGCTTACTTGATGAATTAATATATCAAGTCCTTTCATTTCTGGGCACTCGACAAGCGGTTCAGACAAGCATCCACTCTAAAAGATGGAAGCGTATGTGGACTACTCTCCCTGTCCTCTCCTTTGATGGGTATGATCAACTTTTCCCATACACTCATTCTGGTATCATCAGATTTATTGACCATGTTTTGGAAAATCGAGACCAAGATACCCATGTTTCTTGTTTCAAGTTTCTTGCTGTTTATCCGTTTCCGCCTAATTTTGTAAGAAGGTTGATTAATTATCCAATTGACCATAATGTTGAAGAGCTCGATATCGATTTGCAGTTCCATCGTTATAAGCCGTTCAAGTTATTGACATTTAGTTCTGATACCTTGAAGAAACTTAAGTTACGGGTGCCTCTTGACTATGATGAATCATTGCGAACAGATTCTGAGTGGGTCTTGCCTGCTTTAAAAGCTTTGCATTTGATACGCCCGCCACATATGTCAAGTTATAAATTATCTGAATTTTGTTTGATATGGTTGCCAAATTTGACGACTCCGTGTCTTGATGGCATTAGGTTGCCGGAATCGCTGTCGTCTATCAGCGTGCCTTGTCTGACAACCCTCATCATGAAAAGGGCCAAATTGCCGGAAAAAGTGTGGGATTTGCCAGATTTACTAAGTCTAGAACTGGATGAGGTAGATTTACCTGCGAACATGACTGATTTCTTCTCTGCACTTGTGAGTTGTGCGGGATATTACAATATCTTTCAGTGGATCGTGTAAACACAATTGGATTATATCTTGTCCCCAATTAGTGCACCTCAAGATCTGTTCCAACTTTTCATGTATTTGCTGGATCCATGAAATAGTGGTTTTGTCAAACAAGCTCCGCGAACTTTCTTTGGTTGGTATCAATATGGTCAGGTCAAAAGTTCATGGATTGGAGAATGTATCTGTAAAATTATAAGATACAAATGAGTTCAATGATGCAACATTGGAAGAGAAGGGATTACATTATGATTTTGTCATACCCATGTTATCAGAACTGGGTAATGCCAGGACTCTTACTCTCGACTCTGCTATGATTGAGGTAAATTAATATTTGACTTTTATGATGCTTTAATAAATATTTCTAGTTTCCGGAGCAGAATGTAGTTAAACATTATTATCTGGTGGACAGTGGTTTACATTTATAAAATATATAAGCCAAGAGTAATCACACCACTTCTGTTCAGCTTCGTGAGTGATCTGGCTTCCAAAAAACTAATATATTCCTGCAAGAACTAATGCGCAAGTTACATGTTATCTTTGTGTATTCTATGCTGAACAATAGTTCTTAATTACAACTGGCTTTCAGATATTGTTTATACTAATGTATTTTGTCATAATATATTTTAGGTACTTTATACAGTTTCCAACCATTTGGGACGTGTTCCTTCTCCATTCAAAAATTTGAAGTATGTGAAACTGCCTCAAGGAAATAAAGAATCTGGTATATCTACTACCCTCAGAAAATACTTACTCGGTGGCAATCCAAGAGCCACTATTGTCACATCATTGCCTCAGGTATGCAAGTAATCTGTTTTCTTTATACACAAATTGTTCTATAGTGAGTCTCAGTCCTGTAGGCAGATACGACACACACTGAATCCAAAGTTGAAACCAGAAAATATATCTTTATATTTTTTGTTTTTATGTGATGGGGGAATAGAAACAAGCATTAAGTACGGATTGACAGTCACTGATTATAAATGTTGTCATTGCCATATACAGCATTGCTGTTGTACTGCAAATATTATTATGCCCTGTTTGGGAATTTATATTTCACAAAATACTAGATAATTTGCCAACTTTTTGTCCAGATATTTATTGACCAAATACGATTTTATTTTCACAAAAAACTAGATATTCAAGAAAAAAAAAGGAGAAAAAACACCTGAATAAGCAACAGGATCCAGATAGACCCGCACGAACAAGTCAGCCTCTCCTGACGCATAAACTCCCCCTGCGACTATATATAAACTTATATAACATGTCGCACAGCCCCTTTTAGCAGTTATGAGTAAACCCTCAAGACCCCTGAAAATTGGGGCACCAGAAATGAACAGCAAGCTCAAAATCACAAACCCAAATGGACAAGACAGGCTCAGCAGCTTACCCGATGAATTAATTCATCAGATCCTATCATTTCTGGGCACTCGACAAGCGGTTCAGACAAGCATTCTCTCCAAAAGATGGAAGCGTATGTGGGCTAGTCTCCCTGTCCTCTCATTTGATGGGTATGATCAGCTTTTCCCATACACTCATTCTGGTATCATCAGATTTATTGACCATGTTTTGGAAAATCGAGACCAAGATACCCATGTTTCTTGTTTCAAGTTTCTTGTTTCAAGTTTCTTGCTGTTTATCCGTTTCCGCCTAATTTTGTAAGAAGGTTGATTAATTATACAATTGACCATAATGTTGAAGAGCTCGATATCGATTTGCAGTTCCATCGTTATAAGCCGTTCAAGTTATCGACGTTTAGTTCTGATACCTTGAAGAAACTTAAGTTACGGGTGCCTCTTGACTATGATGAATCATTGCGAACAGATTCTGAGTGGGTCTTGCCTGCTTTAAAAGCTTTGCATTTGATACGCCCGCCACATATGTCAAGTTATAACTTCTCTGAATATTGTTTGATATGGTTGCCAAATTTGACGACTCTGTGTCTTGATGGCATTAGGTTGCCGGAATCGCTGTCGTCTATCAGCGTGCCTTGTCTGACAACCCTCATTATGAAAAGGGCCAAATTGCCGGAAAATGTGTGGGATTTGCCAGCTTTACTAAGTCTGGAACTGGATGAGGTAGATTTACCTGCGAACATGACTGATTTCTTCTCTGCACTTGTGAGTGTGCGGGATATTACAATATCTTTCAGTGGATCGTGTAAACACAATTGGATGATATCTTGTCCCCAATTAGTGCACCTCAAGATCTGTACCAACTTTTCATGTATTTGCTGGATCCATGAAATAGCCGTTTTGTCAAACAAGCTCCGTGAACTTTCTTTAGTTGGTATCTTTATGGTCAGGTCAAAAGTTCATGAATTGGAGAATGTATCTGTAAAATTATGGGATACAAATGAGTTCAATGATGCAACATTGGATGAGAAGGGATTAAATTATGATTTTGTCATACCCATGTTATCAGAACTGGGTAATGCCAGGACTCTTACTCTCGACTCTGCTATGATTGAGGTAAATTAATATTTGACTTTTATGATGCTTTAATATATATTTCTGAGGAGAATGTAGTTAAACATTATTATCTGGTGGACAGTGGTTTACATTTATAAAATTTATAAGCCAAGAGTAATCACACCACTTCTCTTCAGCTTCCTGAGTGATCTGGCTTCCAAAAAACTAATATATTCCTGCAAGAACTAATGCGCAAGTTACATGTTATCTTTGTGTATTCTATGCTGAACATTAGTTTTTAATTACAACTGGCTTTCAGATATTGTTTATACTAACGTATTTTGTCATAATATATTTTAGGCACTTTATACAGTTTCCAACAATTTGGGACGTGTTCCTTCTCCATTCAAAAATTTGAAGTATGTGAAACTGCCTCAAGGAAATAAAGAATCTGGTATATCTACTACCCTCAGAAAATACTTACTCGGTGGCAATCCAAGAGCCACTATTGTCACATCATTGCCTCAGGTATGCAAGTAATCTGTTTTCTTTATACACAAATTGTTCTATAGTGAGTCTCAGTCCTGTAGGCAGATACGACACACACTGAATCCAAAGTTGAAACCAGAAAATATATTTTTATATTTTTTGTTTTTCATGTGATGGGGGAATAGAAACAAGCATTAAGTACGGATTGACAGTCACTGATTATAAATGTTGTCATTGGCATATACAGCATTGCTGTTGTACTGCAAATATTATTATGCCATGTTTGGGAATTAGCGGTTAGCTGTTAGCGGATTGAATTAGATGTTTTGACTAGCTGATTAAAATAGATGTTTCGACTAGCGGATTTAATTAGTGGTTTCTTGTAAAACTGTTTGGTAAAGCTGTTTGATTAGCTTTTTATGACACATACCAAAACCTCTAACCCAAAAAGCTCCTCAAAGTTCATTTTTGAGCCCAAACCTCTATTTCAATCCGCTAACTATGAAATACTAACATTAGGGGATTGAAATGGTCAAACCTGTAAAACACTCCAAACCTCTGACTTCGAAACACGGCCTATATGTTCTAGCCTATAAAGCAGGGGTGCGGAAAAAGAACTTTCCCGCGAGATACCTTGGGGTGCGAGGGTGCGGCCATATACGTAAGGGGTGAGCCCCCCCGTGTGTCCTTGTCTTTTACGGATCAGATTTGTGCAGTTGTTGGAATGACAATTTTCAATTATTTGATCAACGTTGACCTATCAGTTGATCCAGGCTTGCATTAATCTGAAGAGACAACTATGGGAAATGAAGGAGAATTGTTGTTATATCTCCTTTTTCCTTTACCGAATATGAGTTCTTTTTGCCGATTTATATTGACTAAGATGTGTACTCATGGGCGGAGCTACACCAGGGCGAGCTTCAGTGGTGGTCCACCCTGTACCTTATTTATGTATTGCTTTTCACAACTTAATATCAACATGAGGCTAGCTAGTTTAAGACTTGATTTTTTTTTTATAGGTATTTAGTGCCATTAGTTTTATTCTTTCCTAAAATATATATATAGTTTTTTTATTTATTATATGATCTACTTTTAAAGTTACTTGATACAAGTTTTTATTTTGTATATGAAATTATGAATGTATTCATTAAGAAATCAATCTTAAATGTTAATCTAGATTCATCCCATGAAATATTTTGAGGCATGATAACTTCGCATCAATTTTCAAATTTAATTATATATTTTAACTGTCAAACCTATTTTTAAAATATAAAATTTGAGTCAAATTTATATGTAAACGAAATGGATATCCTAAAAATGTTTTACAAATAACATTTAATGTAAACGAAATGGATACTATCAACAGTTTTCTTTTACACGACAACTCGAACTAGACCTTGCTCTGTATTTTCTTTCCCATGTTTAAAATACTTCGTATAGTACCCGATTTGAGTGTCCTTTTAATGACTAAAAATTGATCCCTATGATCGAAGTTACATATTCCGCTTGTCAAAAGCAAAAAAGAAAGGCCGCTGCTATACATCATGGAACCTTGTATGTTGAGTGTCTTGTGCATATACCCCAGACCGAATCTATGCTTATTTTCAACTCCTTGAAGCATTGAATATGTTTGATTATATATGTTTATTATTATTACTATAAATAAGTTTTAATCAATTTAATTACTACGCATTAAGGATTTATATATTTTAATTAAATTGTGTTTCTTGCATTATATATATTTTTATATATGTCATAATCACCACATACTTAAAATCTCCATTTTTTATTCTGAACATAATTTATTAGTTTACCTTATGTAATAAGATAATACTTCTGCATGAATCAGGCATTTAGCTTCTAGACTTTTCAAGAATTTGTAGGAAATATATGCATGAACCACCTTGGAAGATGGTTGTGAAAAGAAAGCGGCCTCATTCAGCTTACGGAGAGCCTTCTCCAATTCATCAAGTCTAGCAACCACGTTGGGATCAGAAGGCCCAGAGCGAGCTTTAGTGCTGGTATAATGAGCCTCGTTCAGCGTACAGAGAGTGTTCTTCAATTCATCAATTCCAGCAACCACGCTGGGATCAGAAGGCCCAGAATGTGCTTCATTTGTTACATGTGGCACTACGCCCTGCTCCAATAAAAGCAGTCTACTCGCTTGCTATATCATTTTTTTTAATTCACCCTTTATTTATTGAATTGTCCAGGCCGACATCACAGGCTTGCCAATTTCAATAGCCAAAGGACTCATTTTCTGGAGAAAAAAATCCTGAGAACAACAAACAAGAAAGTAAGTGTCAGATAAACAAGACCATCTAGGAAGTGTTTCTCAGACAAATACGAAACACAAATACGCAAATCAAAGTACCTTCAAAAAGTATGTGCACCCCCCAAAACCCATATTTCGTGAATCGCTATTTGCTTTACACTCTCTTCTTTTATAGTCCTTGATGGCCTCGAGAAGGGATTCAAGGACAAACTTGCCCCAATTATATTCTCGGGCAGAAGACACACTGAAGCTCGCTCTGGGCCTTCTGATCCCATCGTGGTTGCTAGACTTGATGAATTGGAGAAGGCTGTCCGTAAGCTGAATGAGGCTGCTTTCTTTTCACAACCATCTTCCAAGGTGCTTCATGCAGATGTTTCCTAATAATTCATGAAAAGTCTAGAAGCTAAATGCCCGATTTATGCAGAAGTATCATCTTATTACATAAGGTAAACTAATAAATTATGTTAAGAATAATATATATAGTTATGTCTATCGTTATACTAGGAAACTCAACTAACAGCTATAGCTAGGAACAATAAGCTTGGGGTTGTTAGGATCAGTTTGGTGCATTGCCTATCCACCGTCCTTGAGTATCATTGTACTATTTAAAAAATGATGTTCAAACTGAAGATCATGATGATAAAGCACCTCTTTGAATTCTTCTTCATACATACACTATTTTATTTTATTTTTGTTAATCTCTGGTGTGAGAGGGTATTACCAGAAATATTGACAGCAGTGGCAGCAGGTAGTTTGATTTCCTCTTTGCGTATTAAATTTCTTCTTATTTTTTTAAATTGATTAATAGCTGCATAGAGAATATATCTGCTCTTATACCATGATTCAGTTTCACGTCCAAATGTGCTTTTGCGTGACCAAAAATTCCAGCATTTCTTTGAAAGAAAAAACATTTATATAGTCTTGATTTACTTTGCTCAAGGCAGCATGCAGTGAATTAACAGTCAATATCATTGCCTCATGATCTATAACTTGTTATGAGTGTAATGTTACTGTTTTCAGAATTTTACTTGTGTTGAGCACAACTTTTTCTTGTGAAATCTTTCACTCTGCTCTGCCATAAAGTAAAATTATTTCTGCCATTAAACAATTCAATATCGAATTTTCCTCCCATATTATCGATCATGAACCTAGGCTCTTGATACCACTTGTTAGGAATAATATGAAAGATCAATCTTCTGATACAAAACATACACACAAAAGACGCGACACATCGCAACGTGTATTATTAATCAAAACCGTTATCAATAATACAATTCAATAAACTAGGATACTCAAGCCTAACAACACTCAAGCATACCTATCAAACAATATGACTATGTATACATAGTCCTCTCAAACTTTGACAAATCAGAATTTAATTCTAAAATACCTAATCTCATTCATAGTCTCAGAATCCCGTTCATATTGGGTTTATACTTAACAGTGTACTGAATTAATGAGACGTTTTCTCTACGTCAATAAGGTATAAGGTATATTTCACTCAGCATTTGTCATTTTTTTTCCAGAGAAAGTTGAATCATCAAGTGGTGTCAAACTCCTCGACATCGCAAAAGGTCTGTGTTGATACTGGAAAGAGGGTTCAAGGAGAGAGCATTTGGTCGAGAATTCTGTTGTAGATGCTGGAAAGGTGAGACAGATTGGTTGTCCAGTTAAAGGAACCGGAAAAGGTAATGACTGGGCAAGCTCTTCCTGAGAAATTGTTGATTTTGTGTTATAGCAGGGCCAGAACTTGGAGTTTGGAAGGCTACTTGATCTCACCGTGAAGTGCTTTTAATAATTTCATTGCCAAAATTGAGATATTTTATACACCAAAGCTAAATATGCTTTGCACCTTGGTGAAAAACTTTTTTATGGATTGAAATGACTGATTTTGCTAGTGAGTTTGTTAGCGAGTCAAGGGATCAGGGATCTATTACTTGTCTCTCAGAAATGGTTTTTCACTTTCTATTTAAGCGGTAATGATGTTTTTTCTCTTACCGGGGACAATTATTTGGTTTCCTTGTTAGCTTTAAAAGTTTTACAATTCACATAAGGATTTTATAGCATGTTTTATTTTGACTTCTGTTATTGCAGTTTTTTTTTTTAATAATGACTTCTGTTATTGCAGTTGAGTGTAAGGATAATTAGGTACAAAATTAAATCAATGGAGGGAGTTCGATAATAAGCTTGAGTTCAGCTTACTTAGGGTCTATAACTTGTCTCAGAGAGTGTTGTTAAAAATTGTCGGGTTAGAAAAAATGATGGTGTTATAAAAATGAGATCACTGTTTGGTAATTTTTTGGTATTTGCATATTTTGAATTATAATATAGAAAATTAATGTTTTTGGCGATGTTTGATAGTGAAATCTATGATAGTTTCCCGTTAAAGCTGAAAAATAGCTTTTTTTAAAAATATGAGAGTACATGCTTTTCCGAAAATCAGGTTTTGAACTAAAAAATGTTATTATGTTTTATATTTACCAAACAGTTTTTTCCCAGCAAAAAATTGATATTACTGTCTGCATTGTAGGTTTGTACGTGTCCAAATTGAGCTTTTTGAATCTCATTCCTTCGCAACATATATTTCCTTTTCATGGAGCCCAAAATTATCCTTGGCAAGTTGGCGTACACTTTGGTCGGTCTTCTTAGAGATGGTGCCATTCCAAACCGAAATATAATTGGGTTCGATTTTTTATAACCCGAATAAATTGGGTTGGTTCAGGGTTTTTAAATAATTAACCCTCACCCAACCCGATCCAACCCATTTTAAGATAATAAATTTATATATTATTTTATGTTTTCTAGAAACTGAGCACCGAATGCACCACCAGGTCCAACATTGTTGTTATAGAATGTTACTAATAGTTTAAGCATAAAATTAATTACGTAGATAACAATACTTGATAGCTTGGTGCATATCATGTTAATTATGATTCAAGTGAATGTTAGAGCCAAGAGAAAATATTATACCAGAATAAAACAAATTTCTCAAATTCTGTCAAGAGTAATTATAAATATAGTTAATAATTTATTCCTTTGTAAGGTCATGAGATGATTTATATATAGGTGGTGTTTGGCTACGGCTTTTAAGCCGACTTCTGGACTTATAAGTTGGAAGCACTTATTTCGTACTGTTTGTGTAATAAGTCAAGAAGCACTTATAAAAAGTTAGGAATGCTAGCTTTTGTTTCAGGACTTCTGCTTATTTGCCAAACACTTAAATCACTTATAAGTCTTGTCTGGCTTCTAACTTCTACTCCACTTATTTATTTTAAGTAAGAAGCACTTATTTTAAGCTCAGCCAAACGGCCCCATTATTTTCTGTTCTGAAAGTGAGCACAGAATGCAGGCCACATGTAATATACAAGTAGAGTGGTTGATATGTTAGCACACTAGACACTGGTTGATATACTTTGACTCGGATGATTGATGCTTCTGCACTTAAGGATTTAAGAACTTATTAATGTAATATTTAAGGATCTATGTTGTGCACCATGAAAGTTTATATCTTGTGGTGTTTAAGTTTTAATTTTGACAAAAAGAAAACCCGATAAACCCGACCTTACC
Organism: Daucus carota subsp. sativus; assembly: GCF_001625215.2. Taxonomy (NCBI): domain Eukaryota; kingdom Viridiplantae; phylum Streptophyta; class Magnoliopsida; order Apiales; family Apiaceae; genus Daucus; species Daucus carota. The sequence continues at coordinate 30,389,251 of NC_030389.2, forward strand.
CGTCGTATTAATAATAGGGTTGGGTTGAAATTATTTTTGAGGGTTAACGGGTTCGAATATTTAAAAACCGATTATATTGGGTTGGGTTGAATTTTTGCCTCCAACCCGGCCAACCCGACCCGTGTTCACCCCTAAGTGCCACCGCAAAATGAAGCCTTAACTTTGATGCTCTGTCAATCTAATCTATCAAGCTTCCTAAAATCACAGTGTATTTAATATAAACACATAAATTTCCTTCTTGAGTTCGTGAATTTGGTGTGAATAAGGTAATAGTCTCATGAATCAGCTGGAATTAACTACTGAAGCCCTCAATATGAATGTAAAACCCATAATATTTGTAAAAATTTCAATGGGTTACAAGCATGAATAAAGATACCTCATGTATGTTTGAGTTGGACACACTGTACAAGGAAACATGTTGAGAATATCTTCTTTTAACAGGGATCCAAGCCTTTATAATAATGCTAAAACCTTTTTTAAACATGACGAATTTTAGAGATGACAGTTTTAAGATTTTCTAAATTAAGATATAAGTAAATTAAGATATAAGGCAAACAAAGAAAACATTTTGGAATTGAACATAGAATCTCATCTAAAACTTGAATTAAATTCTAACTTTAAGCTAATTAACCATTTATTATGAATAATAATAGTATCTAGCATGTTTAACAACAATTATGGATTAAAAATAATATGATTCTATGTGATATTAATCATGTAAAGAATATAAACATGATTCTGTTCTGGATTCTGTTCTGGATTCTATAATATTTTATATTAATAATTTGGATAGATGTGGATGTTAGATTTGATATATTAAGTTTAGTTAGTGCTTAACTATGTAATTATAATCACAACAAATCATTTTTTATGAAAGAAAAAGTGTTATGATAGTGTTCTGTGTTTTTCTTTTTTTAAAGTGTTCTGTGTGGAGTGCAACCATATATATATATATATATATGCCATTGCTCAAAATAGAACACTGTTAAAAAAAGAACAACACAGAACACTTTAGAATCAAATATAGAATCTCATCTAAAACTTGAATTAAATTCAAATTTTAAGCTGAACAACGTTTTGTTATGAATGATAATAATATCCACCATGTTTAATAATAAATATTTATTAAAAATAACATGATTCTAAGTAAAATAATCGTGCAAAAAAATATATTTATATGATTCTATTCTGGATTCTATTCTAGATTCTATAATATTTCATATCAATAATATGGATGAGTTTGGATGTTAGATTTCATATATTAAGTTTAATTAATGTTTAGCTATGTAGTTATAACCTTAACAAAATAATTATTTGTGAAAAATGAAGTGTTATGACAGTGTTCTGTGTTGTTCTTTTTTTAAAGTGTTCTGTGTGGAGGGCAACCCATATATATATATATATATATATATATATATATATATATATATATATATATATATATATATATATATATATATATATATATATATATATATATATATATAGGCAAGTGCTCAAATACAAACTCCTTAGTGTACAAACGTACAAACAATCACTAAATGACTTGAACACAATCACTAAATGATTGAACATAATCACTAAATCTACCAGGAGGGTCTGATGGAGAGATAAGGGGAGGGGAGCACTTACGGGGCGGCATAGCCGAGTGGTGGTGCAGCGCGGCCGGCGGCAGCCGCGACGCCGGCGCAAGGGCAGTGCTAGAAACACGATTGAGGGATAGAGACACGATTGAGGGAGATGAGAAAAGCAGTGGTGAATGTGTGTGTTTGTGTGTGTATAGCACTAATCAGTGAGGGAACAACCAGAGAGAGAGAGCCGCTAGCAGTGGTGGTGGTGGGTGGTGATAGGTGGTGGGTGGTGGTGAGAGAGAGAGATGCGCTGGGCAGTGGTGGTTGGTGGTGGATGGTGGAGAGAGAGAGAGAGAGAGTGGCGCTGGGCAGTCGTGGTGGTGGTGGGTGGGGTGGTCGTGGTGGTGGTGATTGGAGGTGATTGTGGTGGCGGTGGTGATGAATGTATGTATGTATTTGTTAAATTAAAATATGCTAATCACTAAATATTATTGTTATAATCACTGGTTTGTACGTTTGTACAGTAAGGAGTTTGTACTGGAGTAAGACCCAATATATATATATATATATATATATATATATTTATATATTTATATTTAGGGATAGGATCAAATAAAAACTTTTTTAAGTTACAAATTTACAAACTTTTTTTTATTCTCTCATCGTGTTGATCCTTAGTTATAGAAATTATCCATGTTGAAAATTCTTGAAAAAACATCATAATTTTTAAAAATAACGTGTAAATAAATCGAACATCGGGTGTAGAACACTAATTATTATTATGTTGAATAGATGATTAAACTATACCTCTAGGGTTTGGGCAGGGTCTAGAATCATAAATATTAGTTATATAATACGTTAACTTAATTCGAACATAAAAAAATTAGTTTATGTACTTCTCCAACACAATTCTAATCGATGTCCAACAAAATATGTCAAAAAAATGTTGAACTCAAATTATATATGTGTTGAACGCATAAAATTTGCAAGTTTATAAGTTTGTACCAGAACCCACCTCTCTCTCTCTCTCTCTATATATATATATATTTGATTCTCAAATATTCAAAATGTATGATATAAAATAACGGCGCACATTCAGTAAAAATCACATCGAATCGAACTAAAATTCGGTTAATCAAAATCTAATGAAAATTTGGAACAAAAGTAGTAACTTCTTTCTAACAAATAATACATAACTCGAACAAATAACTTTTAACGATAGGCAAAGTAACTATATAGATTTAAACAACACCCATGCAAACGATTCAAATGAGTTTTCTTGTTACATATCCCGTACCCATGTTACCTTAAACAAAGGGTTTTTTTTTTTTATCATAAACAAACTGTAAGCACAAATAATATTACGAGTTATATGTTAATCATTCGATTTTCGGTTAACTGCAATTAAAAAATTAAAAAAAATTAAAACATTTCTACCAAAAACTGAATCAAAATATCTCCTCAATTAACCTAATCAAAATATATGATTATCTAATCTGATTTTTGGTTAACCGAACCAAATATAAACTAAACAAAAAACACCTGAATAAACAATAGTATCCAAATAGATACTGCTCCAAAAAAAACAAGTGAGCTCGGTTACCCCACACCCTTTCCTGAGTCCTGACGCATGAACTCCCCTCAGACGACATAAATTTATATCCCATTTCATACCATCATAAGCCCCCTTTTACCAGTAATCAGTAAACCCTCGAGACCCATGAAAATTGGGTCACCAAAAAATGAACAGCAAGCTCAAAATCACAAACCCAAATGGAGAAGACAGGCTCAGCAGCTTACCTGATGAATTAATTTATCAAGTCCTTTCATTTCTTGGCACTCGACAAGCGGTTCAGACAAGCATTCTCTCCAAGAGATGGAAGCGTATGTGGACTACTCTCCCTGTCCTCTCCTTTGATGGGTATGATCAGCTTTTCCCATACACTCATTCTGGTATCATCAGATTTATTGACCATGTTTTGGAAAATCGAGACCAAGATACCCATGTTTCTTGTTTCAAGTTTCTTGCTGTTTATCCGTTTCCGCCTAATTTTGTTAGAAGGTTGATTAGCTATCCAATTGACCATAATGTTGAAGAGCTCGATATCGATTTGCAGTTCCATCGTTATAAGCCGTTTAAGTTATCGACATTTAGTTCTGATACCTTACTGAAACTTAAGTTAAAGGTGCCTCTTGACTTTGATGAATCATTGCGAACAGATTCTAAGTGGGTCTTGCCAGCTTTAAAGACTTTGCATTTGATACGCCCGCCACATATGTCAAGTTACAAGTTACCTGGATTTTGTTTGATATGGTTGCCTAGTTTGACAACTCTGTGTCTTGATGGCATTGAGTTGCCGGAGTCTTTTTCGTCTATTAGGGTGCCTAATCTGACAACTCTCCGTATGAAAAGGTCCAAATTGCCGGTAAAAGTGTGGGATTTACCAGGTTTACTAAGTTTGGAACTGGATGAGGTAGATTTACCTGCGAACATGAGTGATTTCTTCTCTGCACTTGTGAGTGTGCGGGATATCACAATATATTTCACTGGAACGTGTAAACATCTTTGGAATATATCTTGTCCCGAATTAGTGCACCTCAAGATCTGTACCAACTTTGCATATGTAAGCTGGATCCATGAAATAGTGGTTTTGTCAGACAAGCTCCGCGAACTTTCTTTTGTTGGTATCTTTATGGTCTCGTTATATGTTCATGAATTGGAGAATGTATCTATAAAATTATGGGATACAGTTGACTTCAAATATGCAACATGGGAAGAGAAGAAAGTACATTATCGTCATGTCGTACCTATGTTTTCAAAACTGGGTAGTGCCAGGACTCTTACTCTCGACTCTGCTATAATTGAGGTAATTTAATATTTGACTTTTATAATGCTTTAATAATGATTTCTAGTTTCCTGAACAGAATGTAATTTACCATTATTATCTGGTGGACAGTGGTTTCTTTTATAAATTTATATGCCAAGAGTAATAATACCCCTTCTCTTCAGCTTCCTGAGTGATCTGGCTTCCAGAAAAATAATATATTCCTGCAAGAACTAATGCGCAAGTTACTGTTATCTTTATGTATTCTATGCTGAATATTAGTTTTTAATTACAACTGGCTTTTAGATATGGTTTATTCTAATATATTTTGTCAAAATATATTTAGGCACTTCATTCAGTTAACAACCTTTTGGGACGTGTTCATTCTCCATTCAGAAATTTGAAGTATGTGAAACTGCCTCAAGGATATACACAATTTAGTATATCCACTACCCTCAGTAAATACTTACTCGGTGGCAATCGAAGAGCCACTATTGTCACAACATTGCCCCAGGTATGCAAGTAATCTGTTTTCTTTATTCACAAATTGTTCTATTGTAGGCGGATACGACACACATAGAATCCAAAGTTGAAACCAGAAAATATATCTTTATATTTTTTTTGTTTTTCATGTGATGGGGGAATATAGACTAGCATTAAGTACGGATTTACAGTCACTGATTATAAATTTTGTCATTGGCATATATAGCATTGTTGTTGTATTGCAAATATTATTATATGTTCTAACCTAGAAAGCAGGGGTGCGGCACTTGCCCACGAGATACCTTGGGGTGCAAGGGTGCGCGGGGGTGTGGCCAGATACGTACGGTGAGCCACCTGTGTGTCCTCGTCTTTTACGGATCAGATTTGTGCGGGTGTAGGAATTACATAATTTTCAATTATTTGATTAACCCTAACCCATTCCTATTTGTGCAAAACAAATCTACTAATTGTCTTTAGGTGACTAGTTGCGGTGCTTAGTATCGATTCTTTGTTCTTCAATAGTTAGCGTCAAATAACATTGAAAGTGTTGGTTTCAGATAATGGGATGTGCGGGCCCCTCAATTCCTTTGAGTTTCATTGTTGCAAATATATATATTCCCCAATCAACCTTTTTTCTTTAACAGGACAGTTCGAACTAGACCATGCTATGTATTCTTTCCGGTGTTTAATATACGTCTTGCAATACCCGATAAATTATTGGGTGTCCATATAATGACTAAAAAATTGATCCCTATGATCGAAGTTACATACTCCACTTGTCAAAAGAAAAAAGAAAGGCCACTGCTATGCATCATGGACCCTTTTATGTTGAGTGTCTTGTGCGTGTAGCGCAGAATGAAATATATGTTTAATTACTGGGATTCTCGGACTCTCTTGGAAGGAATCGACACGGACAGGATCGGAGTGTCGGGTTCTTCAAAATCAAAATTTATAGACATGAGGATTCATTTAACAAGGATCCGATTCGGGGATATAGACACTCCATTTTTAATATTTTGACTTTTTTAAATGTATATGTATATTTAAATTCAAAAAAAAATTGTGTAATGTAACAAAGAAAAAACGCCACAACTATGATACAATTGTAAAATACAGTTCAAATATATTATGTTTGAATGTTATTAATGTTACCGATCAAGATCCATATTTTTAGCCAATAATGAGTACTTTAGTTGAAAATGATATGTTACAGTTGGCAGTCCAAAGTTACAGCTTAGGATGACACAATTAAAAGAAATACAATATGTTAATAAATCAATTCATTGGGATTTGTGTCACAACATCTTCTGCATCTTCTCCATCTTGGCTTCTCTTTCCTTTACATTTGTGTTTTACTTAACAGAAATAATCATGATACAAGCTCTCTTCTCTTTTTTTTCGTGCTCTATCCTCCTTACAAACTAAAACGCTTGATTAAAAACGAAACCACGGAACTCAGATGAGTCGCCGTTTAGAACTGAGTCGGTGAGTCGTTTTTTCACATAACGAATCTGATCCGGATTCCATGTTCATACCCGGTTCGTGTCGTGTCGACACGGGTACGGCAGGGTAAACAGGCGAGTCCGAGCATCCTAGTTTATTTATATAATTTTATTAGTTGCTTGTTTCTTTTACATATTTATTATTGTTGCTATAAGTAAGTTTGAATCACTTAAAATTCTATGCATTTTAATATTAAGCATTTATTAAGTTTAATTAAATTGTGTTTCTTGCATTATATATACTCTTATATTTTTATATTTGTCATTATCACCCTCCACCCGAATCCCCATATTTTTGGATTTACCGAATATCTAGTACCCTATATTTTTGGATTTACTGATTATTTTTGGGATCTGTTTAGTGCAATTTAGTTTAAGGCACAAATTATAAAAAAGCGCAAGACCTAAGTTTGAAGCGTGAGGCGCTATTAATCACGCGCCTTTTGAACAAAAAAAATCACAAATTTAACAAGAAATTAATACTTAACATGATCTTAACATTCAAACCTAATAAAAACATAAATAACATGATGAATAGTGAATTAGAAAAGTCAAGAATTAGAAACCAGAGACAAAGATGACGAAGGATTAAGAGAGACAGACAAAAATTGAGAAGAGAAATTTGCACATGTAAGTATATATCTGTATGTATATACTGAGAATAAAGAAGAAGACTTACGTTTAGATGGAGGCTGTGCTAGGGTGTTGGTCCCAAGTAGCACAACTTCATACTTTAATGCCCTGAATATTACGATCCAAATAAATGACCCCGAATATCATTCAGTGACGGCGGATTGTGTAGCGTTTTGCATTTTAGGGCAAAACGCTACATCGAGTAGCGTTCTCAGTAAAAATAAAAACACTAAAACGCTACTTTATGTAGCGTTTTCAGGTAAAACGCAACTCTGTCTAACATTTTCAAACCAAAATGCTACATTATAGCATTTTCCATTGTTATATATATATATATATATATATATATATATATAGAGTCCTACTCCAATAGAAACCAAATTAGCCTAAAAACTAAAAACCAGTTTCTGGACAGTTTTTTATCACTGTTTTTAACTACAGAAATCACTAATTTGTACATAACATATCACTAATTTATATATAGTATATCTCGCGAATATAAATATATATATACACATATATGCAACGTATATGCCCATCATCTTTATCCAAATCGTAATAATGGACCTCTTACCACCACTACCAAATGTTTCCATGACTTTCCACCGTTGTCTATCATCACCGATAGTCACATACACTTTCCATCACAACTTACAAAACTAACGATTACTTACCATCATCATACAACTTCTCTTGCGGCTTCCTACCACCAAGAACCTTCCTACGGATGAAAATAATCATCTATAATCGATTATCAATAATTTAGATAAGTAGATTTTCTCAATTTTGATAATAAAAATCGCTGTTTACATACTGTATAGAAATAGTGATTAGTGCGGTATAAATTAGTGATACCCATAGTTATAAATAGTGGTAGGAAAAGTGATTTCTAGTTTTTATTTTAAGAGTAGTTTCTATTTGATCATTAGCCTATATATATATATATATAGAGTCATGCTCCAGGGAGAACTATTATGGTGAGATATGAGATCTAATCTCGGTCACTCATTTAAATACATTATATTCATCTCTCACCATTCATTTAATATTTTAATATTTCATCATCTTCTAATTCAACTACCTATCACCTTCGGCCACCACTAACCACCACCACCACCTCCGGCGACCACCACCACCTCCGGCGACCACCAGAAAATCACCACCGGCAAACATAAAATCACCACCGGAAAATATAAAATCACCACCAGAAAACTAAAAATCTCCGCCTGAAAATCAAAAATCAACACCTGAAAATTAAAATCACCACGCCACACCTTCTACAAGCCACCATCACCACCCCGAAACCCAAAAAACCACCAACTACAAAACAAAATCACCATCGGCAAAATCAAAAACACCACCCAAAAACGAAAATCACCAAATTTAATCACATACAATTACATTGTCTCCGTCAAATAAAAAAATCACAACTAGAAAATGAAAAATCATGGCCTGCAAACGCAAAATCACCCTTAAAAACAAAAATCACTTGACCTTGTCACTACTTCTACCTATCAAATCCAACCATTGTCACCACCATCAAAAGACCATCCACTGTCCAAAAAAATCATCGACAACACCCCAAAAATTACCTTAAAATTAACACAAATCAATCAAAAGTGGAAAAATCACCACTTTTTCTTCTTCAGTATAATAAATCCGGTTTAATCGCCGAATCACTTGATTTGGAGAATGGGCGGCTCCTAGCGGTGATGGAACGGAGTCGATAGCGCGACTGGAGGTGTCGGAGGGAAAGGAAGAAGTCGGGAAGGGGAGTGGAGACATGGACGACGGGAGAGAGAGCAGCGCTGGAAAAGAGAGAGAGAGAGCGGCGGTGTTCAGATCCGGTGGAGGCGGTGGGCTGACCTCGCCGTGGTGGTGGTGGGTGCGACTGGTGGTTCGACTGGTGGTTCGACTGGTAGAGGAGGTCGACATGGCTGGAGATGAGAGAGAGAGGAAGAGAGAGAGAGAGGGGAGCAGATCTGATGTGTAACGGCGGTGGCCGGCGGACTGCTAGCGGCCGGGGGACTACTGGTGGTTGGTGGTGTGAATGAGAGATATGAATTATAAAATAAAGATTTAAATGTGTGGATGTGATTTAATTCAGGGATAAAAATGTGTGGCTGAGATTAGATCTCATATCTCACATTAGTTTGGGTTCTCATTTGAGCACTTGCCTATATATATATATATATATATATATATTAAACTGGTTCCTAGGTTTTAGGGCCTAACGCCCCTAAAGCCTAGAATTAATTAGGGTTTAGGCTCGAGGGTTAGGGCCTTTAGACCCTGAACCCTCAAATCCTAAACCCCATCTCCCAGTCAATTTATTTTAAGTATAAATAAAGTATTCTAAAACCCAAATGTGAAACCCTAATATATTAACAACTATTAATTTATGTTCCAATTATTTACTTTATTAAACTAGTTTCTAGACTTTGAAGCCTCACGGCCCTAAAGCCTAGAATTAATTAGGGTTTAGGGCCCGCAATCCTAAACCCTAACTCGCAGTCAATTTATTTCAAGTATAAATAAATCATTCTAAAACCCAAATAAATCATTCTAAAACCCAAATGTGAACCCTAAAATATTAATAACTGTTAAATTTACGTTCTAATTATTTACTTTATTAAACTGTTTCCTAGGCTTTAGGGCCTCATGGCCCTAAACCCTAGAATTAAATAGGGTTTATGCTCGAGGGTTTAGGTTCTAAAGGCCCTGATGCCTAAACCCTAACTCGCAGTCAATTTAATTTCAAGTATATTTTTTTATCAAATAAATACTCAAAACACAACTTTGTGTAGCGCTTGTATTTTCACAAAACTAGAAAACGTTACTTCGTGTAGCGTTTTTGTTTTTAATAGAATGGAAAACGTTACATGATGTAGCGTTTTGCTGTTTGTTTAAAACGCAACTTCACATACTTCACTGAATGATAGTGAGGGCCATTTTAACAAAAAACGATATTCTGGGCATTTAAGTGTGATATTTGTGATAATGAGGGCCATCTTTCGTGATGTTTAGATGATACCGGGTATTATGAAACACTTTGGAGTTTTCTCCATTTAGCCTTTTTTTAAGGGTATTATCGTCTTTTTGTTATCGTCGCCTGTTTCGTTTTAGTAGCGCCTTTTGGACGATTTCAGGATCGCACCAAATCACTTAATTTCGAATCGCACACCTTGCGCCTAAGCGCCACTAATTGCGCCTTTTACTACACAGGTTTGGTGCATGGCTTATCCACCATCGTGGAGTATCTTTGTACCATTTAAAAAATGATGTTCAACCTGAAGATTATGATGATAAAGCACCTCTTTGATTTCTTCTTCATACATACATTCATGTTTTTTCTTTCTTTCTTTCTTCTTCTTCTTCTTCTTTTTTTTTTTGTGTTAATCACTGGTCTGAGAGGGATGGCAACGGGTTGGATCGGTTCGGATATTTGAGATATCCAAATCCAAATCCAAATTATTTTTAAAATCCAAATCCAAATCCAAATCCAATCGGGTTTCAAATATCAAATCCAAATCCAAATCCACGGGTTTCGGATCGGGTTCGGGTTTGTTCGGGTTTATCCAAAACCTAAATTCTGAAATTTATAAAGTATTGTAAAAATATTATTTTTGATTTTTTTCGCCCTTAAATTTCATTATATTTAAAACTAAACTACTTCAATAATAAAGTATTACACATTAATAAAATCTTGAACCGTATTTAATAATTTCTGAACACAAATCTTCACTATATGGAGTATGGAATATTAAAGAAACTCATTAGTTAAACAGAAAAAGCCACTATAACCCAAGAATATATACATTCACACTCTATATATAAACAAAATTTAGTAGATTTAAAATTGAAAAAAAGTATATTAGTATACATAATACACATACATACATACATACATACATACATACATACATACATACATACATACATACATATATATATATATATATATTTGGATTTTTTTTCGGGTTTCGGGTTTGGATCAGATTTGGATTTCGGGTCGGGTTTCGATACGGAATACCTAGTATCCAAATCCAAATCCAAACTCGTTCGGGTCTAAAAATCAAATCCAAATCCAAATCCAAAATATCGGGTTCGGTAAGATCCATTCGGGTCGAAACGGTCGGGTATCCATTCGGATCGGTTTTTTTTGCCATCTCTACTTATCCACCATCGTGGAGTATCTTTGTACCATTTAAAAAATGATGTTCAACCTGAAGATTATGATGATAAAGCACCTCTTTGATTTCTTCTTCATACATACATTCATGTTTTTTCTTTCTTTCTATCTTCTTCTTCTTCTTCTTTTTTTTTGTGTTAATCACTGGTCTGAGAGGGTATTACCAGAAATATTGAGAGCAGTCGCAGCATGTAGTTTAATTTCCTCTTTGCATATTAACTTTTTCCTTATTTGTTTTTAAATTTATTAATAGCTGCATGGAGATTAGTTGCTCTTATGCCATGATTCAGTTTCATGTCCAAATGCACTTTTGTGTGACCGAAAATTCGAGCATTTCTTTGGGAAAAAAAGCATTTATATAGTCTTGATTGACTCTCCTCAAGGCAGTATGCAGTGAATCAACATCATTGCCTTATGATCTCTAACTTGTCGTGGATGTACTGTTACTGTTTTCAGTAATTTACTTGTGTTGAGCACAACTCTTCTTGTGTACTAAATTAAAAAGAGACGTTTTCTCTATGTCAATAAGGTGTAAGCTATATTTCACTTAGCATGTGTCTCTTTGTTTTCCAGAGAAAGTTGAATCATCAAGTGGTGCCAAACTCCTCGACGTCGCAAAAGGTCTGTGTTGATACTGTGGAGAAGAGGGTTCGAGTAGAGCATTTGGTCGAGAATTCTGTTGTAGAAGCTGGCAAGGTGAGACAGATTGGTTGTCCAGTTGAAGGAAGTGGGACAGGAAATGACCAGGCAAGCTCTTCTAGAGTAAATGGTGATTTTGAGTAATAGCAGGGCCACTACTCGGAGTTTGGAGGGCTACTTGATCTCACTGTGAAGTCCTTTTGATCATTTCATTGCCAAAATTGAGATAATCTGTACACCGAAGCTAAATATGCTTTGCACCTTAGTGAAAGACTTTTTATGGATTAAAATGACTGATTTTACCAGTGAGTTTGTTACCCGGGTCAAGGGATCAGGGATCTACAAGTTGTCTTGCAGAAATGGTTCTTCTGCACTTTCTATTGAGCGGTAACGATGTTTTTTCTCGTACCGGGGACAGTTGTTTGGTTTCCTTGGTACTTTTAAAAGTTTTATACAATTCACATAAGCATTTAGTAGCATGTTTTATTTTGAGTTCTGTTATTGCAGTTGAGTGGAATGATAATTAGGTAAAGAATCAAATCAGTGGAGTTAAATAAAAAGCTTGAGTTCAGCTCACTTAGAACCCTGAAAAGATCAGTTGGATAAATTATGGAGTTTGAGTATGCTCCAAGTTTTCGTCCAACAAATTTTAACAAACCGAACTGAGGTTTGTATGTGTTAGAATCAGGTTCGATTGGGTGAGCTCGAGTTATGCTATTGACTTTGGTTCAACAAGCAACAATATATAAATAGCTAAACTTGTTGACAGAAATCAGCAAGAATGCATAGTTTTTCTTGGAAGTTTGTCTTTACATAATAAATTTACAAAGCGATATTTTCGAAAAGCTTAATGTATGAACTCTAAAACAAGAGAGACTAATGATCAACCGCTTTAGAACTGCAAGATTACATATTGAATTTACTAGGTTTCTTTTGAGAGTTGAATTCAATGCTTCTATATATGCAAGTCTCAACTCTCAAATTTACTAGTGTATTCAATTATATACTCTGAAAAGGAATATTTGAGTTAAGAAAACTACACATAGGCTTCCAGAATCTCACACATTCACAGTGTATATTTCCTTTTCATTGAGCTCAAGATTATCCTTAGCAAGTTAGCATACACTTTGGTCCGTCTTCTCGAAGATGGTGCCACCAAAAAATTAAGCCTCAAACATCAACCTTGTAGGATAATTTGTCAATCTGGTCCATCATTCCCTCTCCTACAATCAGATTGTATTCATACACATAATTTTCCTTGATGAGTTTGTGAATCTGGTGTATAACCAACTTCCAACTTCGACTAATGCCTGCTGGAAAACTAGCCTGTATGTCATATATTATGCTTCCACAACAACTCATGATTTCAACTTTCAAGTGACTATAGAATAGGTAGGCACGTATTACATATCTTTCGTCGTCTTTGCCTTGGCAAAGTAAATCTGGTTAATGCTCCTGTAACTGCCAGTTGTTTACTGCCTGTGTTTACCCCTTGTCCCCTCCCTTTCTGTGTAAGGTACAAAATTTTCATGCTGTTGGTAAATGGAATATCTCTTAGTCAACACACCCTAAGAAACAAATAATATGAAAGCTCAATAATGAAATATCCTGCTGGCTACTATATAAACAGAAAGATTTATTGACATTAAGAATTTAAGTTTTAACTGCTGATAACTTTAATATCGCGACTTTGGGAAGACAGGGTAAGACACACCTTGAGTCTCTAGTCTCACTAATTGTATGGAAGTTTCAAATGAAAAATAAATCGTTTGGTATAGAACTTATGTGTTTTTAAGTGGATGTTGGGCCCAAAGTGCATTCAACTTTTCCAAATCATATATTTTCAGAAGCATACAACTGCATATCTATAGGGATTATTCTTATTAGACAAATAAAATCAGGGCTATGTTATATATCCACATGCTTTATGAGTAAAAATGACAAAAACAGTTTACAATTAGCTTGATAGATCATAGAAGGCCGAGATTTTCAGATGCTCGAAATATATTGTGATTATTCTTAATAGAATACATAATATAAAAGAAGTTCTGATTTCGAAGATATTTTTAAAATGAAAATTGAATCTAAAGCAATAATATTTCAGAATACTTAGACTTTGAAAGCAGAATATACATGGCAGAAAAGTAGAAAACTAATATGTGGTGGTATAAATGAAGAATTCAGAACTAGCAAATATACATATATTATAGCACTTGATCATTAAGAAATTGCATACCTCTCAAAATCGAATCGTGGCTCTGGAGAAAGATCAAATTTAAACTCATTAAATGTCAAGTGGAGCCACAGAGGACTGCTGGTAATTAACCTTTTAGTGGGAAACGACGTCTGGTGTTGTAATTGACATGGAAGTATATGTCAGATGATGCTCACCAGATAACGGAAACATTAGATTGAGTAGCAGCTCAGATCAAGAACAAGGTGAGATGTTTTTATTGGTGACAATAAAATCCACAAGTTTCCAAATATTGAGAAACTTTATGAAAAAGTTCACATGCATTGTAGATCATCCTCACCTTACCAATAATCTCCACAAGAACAGTGACCGTGCTTGAAATGATGAAAGCGGCGTAAATCTCGAACAACAATTTCTCTTTCTAAAAGTAAAGACGTACACTTCATGAAGCTATGACAGTCGGTACAAATTCGTAGGTTTTTCATAATTCGAATAGGTGATCCAGTGCTAGTTTTCATGAGGGCATAAGCTATAGCAATTTTCTCGCTGTGAAATGCAAGAAGTAATTCTTTTTGTTCTTCTTCAACATCTTGCATCACAATATTCGCTTCAGTTGAATAACCAATTTCCTTTAGTCTTTGAATTAGCTCGTTCAAGTAAGAATAAATGGCAGCTTCTTCTGGATGTGACCTATCCCCCATGACAAAACTGTGGACTTGATTTTTCAACTGGATCCAAGATTGACCAGGGTGCTTCATAAGTCCCATATCTTTCATCAAACCTCTTACTTGAGCAACATCATCCCATTTGTCACCAGAAGCACACGTGTTTGATAACAAAATATAAGATCCAGCTGTTGGTGGCTCAAGTTCAAAGAGTTTGTCAGAAACCCACTTTGCCATCTCTATATTTCTGTGAATTCGGCAGGAGGACAAGAATGATCTCCAAACTGAAGCGACATTTGAGATCTTATTCTTTGAAATGAAATCCTTTATGTCGTCTAAACGGCCAGAACGCCCAAACAAATCTACCATACAAGTGAAATGTTCAACTTGAGGTTTGATGCCAAATTCTTCTTTCATTACCATAAAATAGTGGATGCCTTCATTTAACAAACCTGCATGACTACATGCAGTTAAGAGTCCAACGAAACTAATTTCATTTGGTTTTATACCCTCTGCTAACATCCAATTGAACATCTGAATAGCATCCCTCCCACGCCCATGTAAGCCATAACCAGATATAACTGAAGTCCACAACACAGTATTCCGAACTTTTGTTTCTCTAAATATTGACCAAGCATCATCTAGTTCTCCACATTTAGCATACATGTCAATCATCGAGGAACTTAAGAAAATATCAAAAGGTTGACCGGCTTTCACGATCTGAGCATGAATCAGCTGGCCAAGCTCCAAAAGACCAGCATTAGCACAACCGGTAACAATGCTTGTAAGTGTAAACTTGTCCACCTCAAACCTATCAGTGACCATTGTAGTGAACATCTTTAAAGCTTCTTGCAACTTTCCGTTTTGAACATAACCAGTAACCATTGAACTTTGTGAAAAAGAATGAGGCAGTGACTTGTTATTATTTTTGGAGCACCGGTCACTTGCATTACATTTAGGAAATCCCTGATAAACAAATGAAGCCTTCTCCATTTCCCCACACTTGGAATAAAAATCAACAAGTGAGTTTCTCAAAAAGCCATCATGATGAATTCCACTGCGCAGCAGCCGGCCATGAATTTGCATTCCTAAATCCAATGCTGTTAACGAAGCTACTAAACCAAAGGCTATGGAGAAAGTTTCTTTGCTAAGAGCAGTTCCACTTTTGACCATTTCATACAGAAGCTCCATTGCAATACCATAGTTGTCATTTTGTAGATGCCCTCTAATGATTGTATTCCAACTTGAAGCATCCTTAACAGGCAACCTTCGGAACACACCAAGGGCAGTCTCCATATCGCCAATCTGCATATACGCATTAATCATAATGTTCCACGATACAATGTCTTTATCAGTCATCAACTCAAAATATAACTTCGCAGAATCAAAAGACCCACATTTCACATAAAAATCAAGAACAGAATTCTCCAATGCAGTATCTACGAAAACCCCATTACACACTATCCACCCATGAACCGACTTCCCCATTCGAACCTCATTCAACCTCGAACAACACTTGAGAACACTGGAAAACGTAAACTGATTGGGCACAATGCCTTCCTTGTGCATGTCAGCAAACATATCCAATGCCATTCGACACGAACCAACTTGCACCAAACCTGAAATGATCATTGTCCATGACCGAACATCTCTGTCAAGCATTTCATCAAACATTTGAACTGCACAGACCAAATCTTTAGACTTTATATAAAGACTGAGCACATAATTAGTGACACTTAACTCCCCAAAAGTCCCGTTCTTGAGTAAATTGGCATGAACATAGTTTGGGAGTTGAGAATGTGATGACGAGTAGTGACGCAAATGGTTTGAATGAAATGGTATTATTCTTTTGACATGAGAGCCCAAGGCAATGCCCCACATTATTTTTGAAATCGTATTAGTATTTTTTTTTGACTAAATTGCATTTTGCATATCGAAGAATTTTTATTCATACGAGTGTGATAGGCTAATATTTTTTCAAGATGGCGGATAGCCATAGACGAGTTATATAGCATATGATTATTAGATCGTTAGATTAATATTTAACGGTCAGGATTATGACATTTATTAAACATGTACAACGTTTTTTAACCGCTGTACAAGACTCGTTTAGCGCTTAAAAATCGCCGTTGTAAACTCTGTAAGTACCTCTCTCTCCTGATCATGGTTTGTCTTCCCGGCCATGTTTTTTAACCTCAATTTGACTTATTGTCTGTTGTTATGTCAAGCAGTACAACATGGTGATATAATATACTTGGCTGGTTCAAGTACACCTGTTATGTCTACACTCCGGATATTAGAATGCATCCTGTTAGATGTAGTACAGAGCAGGGGCGGAACCGGAAGACAAACTCATCCGGGGCTAAAAAATATTCGGACTCAAATATTTAACAACATTTGATCGAGAGAAAAATATCAGTTAATATAAAGTTTTTGAAATTTGCCTAGAGTTCAAAAAATTTCTTTATATTATTTTCACAGAACATCCGGGCTTAAAAATAAAATTCTACTATTTTTTTTTCCTGGCCGCGGCTCCAGTCCTCCTTCACCGCCTCCCCTCCTCTGTTGCATCCGCGTTTTAACTATTCACTTGCGAGGACCAAACAAAAGAAAGAGCAATAATATTAACATAAACTTCAATAATAACCGGATAAAAAATACCACCTTTTTATCCGGCTGGCCCATCTTTTTGGTGTGCAAGTATTATAGAGAGCTCCGAACCGAATCCATTGGCCAGAAACCCATCCATGCAAGAGTAGATCTCTCGATGAAAAATATCTAAGCATGACACCACACACACAACACAAACATAGTGCTCCATAAAACGCAACCCATGCTTAAAACAGAATATCATTACACAAAATATATTATAAAATCTCATCTAAAATTTGAATAAGATTTAATCTTTCATTATGAATAATAAAAGTATATGACATGTGTTTAACTATAAATTAGCTTATAACTCGTGCCATGCACGGGCAATTTATAATATTTATAAATTTAGTGTTTGTATTTTAATTTAATTGAAATATAAACTTATCATACTGACTAAATTTTAAAATATTTGATTTAATTGATAATAAAAAATTTTATTAGAACACATTATATATTAAGAAGACCCGTAAAATAATATCGACCAACTGATAAAACTCGACGGACATCATCTATTTAATAATTATATATAACAATATTATGTTTGTTATATTTATGTTGCATGTGCTATTTTTAGAAAATCGATTTTTAGTTCGGAATATGAAAAAGATAATGTGTTTTAGTTAAAAAGGGTATTTGGTAATTGCTTGCTATATTGTTCAATGTTATTTTTTGAAAATTGAGTTTTTTTAGTTAGAAAATATAAACAAGATAATGATTTTAGTTAAAAAGGATATTTTTTTTGGACAGAAAATACACTTGCTCGTATCGATATACGCCAATACTCCGAGGAGTTTCTTTCATTCAAAAAAGCTTATCATCTAACCGAAAGACATGAAAATGTCTCCGGAAGTTTAGACAATAAGACCTTAATGTCCGAAAAGAAAACGTCAGACCATGCTACTTGAAACAAATACGATTTATTAATAACAAGAAAATAATAATAATAATAAATTTAATAATTAAAATCAGTATAGTTTATCAAAAGATGATAAAAGTAAATGAAATTATAAATATAAAAATAATTCGACAAAAAGAAGATAATATAAGAAAGAAAACAGAAAATATATCTAACCAAAGGGATATTATTTATCTTGTTAAAAAAAATAATTGATTATATAAAAAAGCTCGTAATTCGGCCCAAGTACTAACCGACCAAACATTAAGTTAAAAAGGATAACTGATTATATAAAAGGCCCATAATTTGGCCCAAATACCGACCGACCAAAATTTTAATGTTTCGGTTTAAATAGTATAGTATAGATATGTATCAAACACAACATGATTCTACGTATAATCTATCATATAATACACACACATATATATCATTGTATCCTGCATTCTACGTTGGATTTTATTTACAATTCTATAATATTTGATTTTAATAATTTGGATGAGATTTAATGTTATGTTCGATACATTAACTTTAGTTATGGTTTAACTATGTGATTATAATCTAATAAAATAATTTTTTAAGAAAAAATAAGTACTATTATAGTATTCTTTGTTCTTTTTATAAGATGCAACCTATAAGCACTCTAGAGCATTATCTCTTATATGGAAGAAATTTGTAGTAATTACCACTATAAATATATACCGAATACACAACTCAGTCTTAGTGAAGAATAATGTTGGAAGACTTCAATCAACATTTATAGATATAGTTCTTGAAACCAGATGTTTTGTCGGGAAACTGGTCAAATATAAGGGAAAGGTCGATAAAAATCCCACGAAATCAGCCGAGTGAAGTTTGGAGAATTTTGTAGAATTCTCTAAAATCCTAGAAAATAATTCAAAAATGTAATGTTTTTGACAAATAAAGCCTGTGGGATTTTCTTAAACCCTGAATAATAATTCAAAAATGAACTATTTCAAAAAAGAAGCATCCAGAATTTGACTTCAAGACCTTGTGGGCTCAAGAAGTAGGGCTGTCAATCGATACGGACTATTCGGTGTCTTAGCTCATATCCGGCTCAAAAATATGATACATGATATTCGTTTTGGAAACGATCCAAATGTGGTAGCAAAATTAAGCCCGTATAATTATATATGATCCGGGATATGAGCACTCCTATACCTCCTCAAATTAGGTCTCATAATTTTTCATAATATGATCATACTCGAATACCCGAATATAATCCATGGCTCATATTCGATTCAAACTCATATACATATTATATTTTTAATCGATCATTCATTTATTGGTGTCAAAACATTTGGTATAAAAAATGGAATTTGTTTGTAAATAGTCATCATTTTATAAAATTTTAATATCTTATTTAGGTTTAAATTTTCATAAAGTGTGATTTATTCAAAGTGATAATGCTTATTATTATCTTCATATATATATATATATATATATATATATATATATATATATATATATATATATATATATATATATGGAAAATGTTCCACAACCAAAGGTGGATAACACTACTAGAAAAACGGGTAAAATTGACCGCCATTTCCGGTCAAATTTAGTTAAATTTGACCGGGTTCGGTCAAATTTAGTTAATTTTGACCGAAATCGACGGTCAGTCATAGCTTAGTGGAATTTAGCAATCTCCGGTCAAAAATAGTTAAATTTGACCGGATAAATTTGACCGGGTATTTTTGACCGTTTAAAATTGACCGCCAATTTCGACCGTTTGCGGTCAATTTTGACTACTGTTTTCGAATTTTCACGAAAATTCAAATTTCCCGCCTATTTTTAATTTAATTTGACCAGATCGGTCAAATTTATATTTTTGACCACTTATGTCCAGTCATATTTATAAATTTGACCACCTATTTCAGTTAGTCGATTTTATATTTTTGACTAAAAAGTTGTAGTCAAATTTATAAATTTGACTGATGTTGGCGAGTCAAATTTATAAATTTGACTATTTTCATTCAAATATGATAAGTTTAATTCGATCGAAAAAAGCCAAATTTATCAATAATATTACAAAAAAAAACACCATGACCTTGCTATATATACTACTATCCCACCTGTAACCAAATCAAAATAACCCAATCTAATCCAATCACAACAACCCAAACAAACTATATGATACTCTGCAATTTAATGTAAACTTAAATCAGATAAACACTGTAAACAAACTTCATTATACACCATTCATAACTTATACCATTCATCACTGATAGGATAAGTTTTACGCTGCAAAATCAATTACTACAGCAATTAGAAATTCTATCACCAACGTTAGCTAGGCTAACAACTTACAACATTATATGCATGCATCTACTTGTGCATTTTAGTCTTAAAAGTCGAAGTGAGTTTCAAAATGTTAGCCTCAAAAGATGAGTTAGTCCCTCATAAACCTTGTATCAATTACAAGGGAAATTGATCTGCTTCTTTGTTTACATCTACATCATCATGGTTTCATGAGATGTCGCGATCCATTGAAGCTTTTTCAATACTAGTACCCTGCAATTGAATAAATTATGAAAACATTATTGGAATCCAAAAAGTGACCTAGAGATTAAACTATACAAGTTAAGCCACACGGATAAATCATGGAGGCCTACATAAAATAGAAATTTATACATATACTGACATTACTGAGCTAGATAATATAATACACTAAGTAGTTAACAACTTGTACATGAAGCTGGCTACTATTACTGTGAAAGCACAGTAAATCCTTATCCATCCAACTGATCTCTAGCCGTCCAAAAAAGGACAATCAACTCACGGGATTCAAAGTAGATCCTGACAATACGCCGCATTAAAGAGCGTATACGCTACATTAAAGAGCGTATACGCTATATAATATAGCGTAAGGACAGTTTACGCTTTACGGTACATCCACATACGCTACATTATATGGCGTCTAGATCCACACGGCTTCAAAAACCAAAAACACGACCTCTTCTTCCTATACACCATTTTTAGAGCATACAAACCCAATACACACAAAATTTAAAAGCTTATATTCGAGTTTAAAAGCTAGCTTGGATCTTTATTGGAGTTTAAAGGTTGAAATTTGAAGCTTATAGCTTGAAGCTCGGAGCTTGGAGCTTTATTGGACTTCTTTATTAAGGTTAGATTTCCATCAATCTCATGGCATCTTTCATATTTTCTAAATTAACATCCTCTAGTAAGCCCATTACACCTACTAAACCTAGAATTGAGATTGAAGAAGAAAATGATGCTACAAAAACCCCAATAGTGAATGTTGATGATAGTGATGATGATGTTGAGGAGGTTGTGGAGGAGGTTGGGGATGATGATGTTGAGGAGGTTGGGGGTGAATGTTTTGATGATTTTTGTGACAAACAAAATTCAAAAGATGATGATTTGAATGAAAGTTGTCCTTGTGTTGGTCAATTGTTCGATAGCTTAGATGAAGCGGAGATGTTTTATAGGGATTATGGTAGACGTGTTGGTTTTGAGATGATAATTAGAACCACACATAGGCGTGTGAAAAGTAGGAGGATTTGTTCGCGTTTATATATATGTCGAAAGGGTGGTCGAATAGTACCAAAGTCGTTGGATGAAGAAACGGATGTTCACAAAAAAAAAGAGAAATAAGGATTCTATTGGTAGAACGCATTGCTTGGCGCGGATGTACGTTGTGCATAGGGAAAAATTGAAGAAATGGGAAGTGACATCGGTTTATTTAAAACACAATCACACGATGATTTCAAAAGATGAAGTGCTTTTCATGCAACGGCCAAGGAATATAACTCCTGTTATTCGGCAATTGATTATAACATTGAATAAATCGGGTATTGGGCCTTCAAAAACTTTAAACGTATTAGGGGAGGTAACGGGTGGCTTGGAGAATATTGGATTTGGTAATCAAGATGTTCGGAATGTATTGCGTGATATTCGACATTATGTGTTTGATTCGAGTGATGCTTTAGAGGGTTTGGCATTACTTCGAGAATTGAAACGTAATAGTCAAGGTGAATTTTTCTATAAAGTTGACGTGGATGAGGAAAATCGTGTGCGGGCCATGATGTGGGTTGACCCGAGATCAGTCAATGCCTACAAAAATTTCGGAGATGTTGTTGTTTTTGACTCCACGTATCGTACTAATAGGTATTGCATGCCGTTCGTGCCATTTACGGGGGTAAATCACCATTATCAGTCGATATTGTTCGGATTTGCCCTGATAAGGGATGAGACCGAAGAATCTTACTTATGGGTGTTTAAGAGTTGGTTGGAGGCTATGGGGAACGTGGCTCCACAAACAATCATCACCGATCAAGACATTGCTATTGGAAATGCTATTGCCGAAGTTTTGCCTAACACAAGTCATCTATATTGTACGTGGCATATAAGTACAAAATTTGGTGAAAAATTGTCGCATTTATATGCAAATCATGATCACTTCAAAGAAGATTTCAACTCTTGCATCTACAAGTCACTAACGGTTGCACAATTCGAAGATAGGTGGGAGGCATTAGTTGAAAAATACGATTTGATGAACCATTCTTGGTTACAAGATATGTACTCCGTTCGTCACAAGTGGGTCCGTGTTTACACTAAAATGCACTTCACAACCGGGATGACCACTACCTCCAGAAGTGAGTCAATGAATTCTTTCTTCGATGAATTTGTCAATGCTAGTACCGGACTGAAGGAGTTTATAGAGAATTCACAGAAAGCGTTGGAGAAACAATATTTACGTGAAAGAGAGGCTGATTACGAAACAAAGAACAAGGAAAGATCCAAAATAACATCATCATCATTGGAGAGTCATGCGGCATCTATTTACACAAAAGAAATGTTTAGACGTTTTCAACACGAACTCAAAGAAAGTGGAGCTTATGTCGTGATTGAGAGAGAGAGGAATGCAATTTACAAGCATTACGAGGCATACAAAACAACGGTCCAAGAGGAGTATAGAAAATATTATGCTTTGTTTGTCACCGAGAATGGCACCATAAATTGTGTTTGTCGAAAATTTGAAACTTCGGGAATGCTTTGCCGTCATATTATTCGATACTTGTATAAGATGCAATGGTCAGAGATTCCACAGCAGTGCATCACTTTGAGATGGACAATTGAAGGCAATGAAAGAGTTGGAGCCTTACTACACAAGCGTCCTAAAATTGGTAATTTTCTTGAGTCACAACCCGCCCGATACAGTACTTTATGCAAAGCATTTCAAGATTTAGCAGCTCGCGGAAGTTGTTCAATAGCGAGATACAATTATCTCATGAGTGTGATTGAGAAAGAATCGAATTTTATTGAAAACTTTCCGAATGAAAGTGGGGAAAAGCGTGCGCGTGAGGAAGAAGATGATGCACATGAGGTTGGGGATGACGATGATGCCATCTTCGAAGCCATGTACTCCTATGTGGAATATCATCATCGGCTCTAACTGGCTCTCCAACCACTGGTAGACCCATCAACATATATACATCTTCAAGGGTCACAGTCATCTCCCCGAAAGTGAAGTGAAAGGTGTTGGTCTCGGGTCTCCAACGCTCCACTAAAGCTGTGATCAAGCTAACATCGTTCTGCATAACCGACTTTGGGTTTACAAACATCCCAAATCCCCATTGCTGCAATAACTGGACTTGATAATCATGTAAATGCCATTCGCCGAGATTAGATGTACTCTGACGGATTGTTAGCTTTTCTCTTAACCCCCCGTTCCAGATTGTGGTGCTTATGTGATTAGCTTGGTCATAGAGCACAGAATTATCGACTGGGCCACAATAATCATTCGCCATATCTACAAATAAAATGAGATCATGTTATTATTCTCAACATCAACAAACCAAACTCCAAATTAAATTCCAAATCAAACTAAAATATCAAACTATTCCAAATCAAACTAAAATATCCAACTTTATCAAAATCTATACTATCAAACTCAAAATCCAAATAAAATCCAACAAAATATTTCAAATTCACCAAATTCTACAATATTAAAGTCCAAATCAAAATCAAATTCCAACTTTTCCTAAATCTACACTATCATACTCAATATCCAACCAAAAATCCAACAAAAAAAAATTCAACTTGACCAATTCTACAATATTAAACTCCAAATCACCACTATCATACTCAAAAATCCAACTAAAAAACCAACTAAAAAACCAACAAAAAAATTCAACATCACCAAATTCTACAATATTAAACTCGAAATCAAAATCCAAGTTTTCCAAAATCTACACTATCATACTCAATATCCAACCAAAAATCCAACAAAAAATCCAAGAAAAAAATTTCAACTTCACCAAATTCTACAATATGGCCTCTCCAAATCAAAATTAAATTTCAACTTTTCCAAAATCTACACTACCATACTCAAAATTCAACATCACCAAATTCTACAATATTAAACTCCAAATCAAAATCAAATTCCAATTTTTCCAAAATCTACACTATCATATTCAATATCCAACCAAAAATCAAACAAAAAAAATCAACTTCACCAAATTCTACGATATTAAACTCAAAATTAAACTAAAAATCTAACTTTTCCAAAATCTACACTATCAAACCCAAAATCAAACTCAAAATTAAACTAAAAAATTCAACTTCACCAATTTCTACATACTTCGACCAAAAAACCCAACATCGAACAGAAAATCAAGCTAAAAAACTCAAACTTCACATACATTCATGTATATAAACATTCATAAAGCAAAATCAAATCTTACATACAAGAAAACACAAACCTATACATACACAAATACACACATATACATACAAATCGGACATATACATACCTTGAATTAGCTTTGAATCGCCTTGAATCACTAAAACGTGCCTTAATCGCCTTAAAATCGCCTTCAATTGCCTTGAATCACTAAAACTGGAGGTGGTTAGGGTTTGTTTCGATAATTTTTATTTATTATCCACAATACGCTATACAATGAAACGAAACCCGGTTCCGCTAAAATAAACCGGCTCCGCTGTATGATATAGCGTAAACGCAGACAGAGAAACGAGGAAGGTTCGGCTCACTGGGTATACACTCTATTATATAGCGTATACGCTGTTTTAAATGGCGTTGCTTGTTTTAATCCTGGCCGTCCATCCCTAAATGGATGGTTATAAATAAGGTGGCTATATTTTAATAATTATCCACCTTTGGTTGTGGAACAACCCCCTATATATATATATATATATATATATATATATAAAATAAATTATATAAACCTACATATAATTGTATGTTTTATTTTAAAATTATTATATTTTATAATATTATGTTTATTTGGACTAAATGATAATTATTTGAATAATTGAGATGATAATGATATTTTATGTTAGAGGATCATATCCGGGTCATATTCGATGGATCATAAACTACCCGGTTAAAAAATAGAAAATATGATACTGGATCATATTCGGACCTCAAATACCCGGGATCGTTTTATATTCGAAAAAAATGATCTCGAACCCAAATCTGGACAAGTTAAAAGTAATATGGTACTATACTTGAGTAGAGGGGTACCTGTATCAGCGGATCATTTTACACCGCTATCAAGAAGGCCCTATTTTATAAACTTATAGAAAATATAAAGGCCCAAGGCCCAATCCCAAAATATTAGTGGGAATTCTTAAATAGAGTTAGTTTTTGATGATTTGTGGTCCATTAGGTAATTCGAGTTGAATCTAACTCAAAAAAGCGGCCCAGATCGAAATCGAATGAACTGGATGAAGCTTTTGCGTTTAATTTGATCTCGAACTAGGTCAAACAACAAGATAATTAATTATTAAAAGAAAAAAAAAATTAAATTATAGATCCTTGAACTAGTGACATTTTATTGTCTAGGTCTATGAACTAAAGATTTTGTTTTTAGGTCACTTAAATTTTTGCGCCTCCTTCTCCCCCTCCCCCTCTCTAAACCCAAGCCTCCATTAAAAAATTTTGAGGGGGCTTCCATCGGTTTTCACCGGTGGAAAGCCCCAATTCTTTTTTTCTATTTTTATGTTTTGCAATCTTATTTTCCATTCAATAAGTTCCCAATTTATTTGGGTTTTGTTAGTCTCTTCTTCTTGTGAGAGTTGATTTGTTTTGTTTTGGTGTGTTTTGATGTTCTTCGTGACCGAAGTTGTAGATCCGCATGATTTTTATGGGTTTGATTCAGGCTTGAAGGTTATTATGGAATCGCATTTATGGTCGATTGTTCAGAACAGTCAGGTGAAAACCAATCAGATGGAAACAATGAAACAAGTGTATATATTCATCATCTTTAAATCGCTCAGTTGCCTTTCCAAGAAGGAAGGATTCAACAGCGATATTCTTCAGCGTCTGTCCAATTTCGATTATATTTGTAGATGTCGTATGGCTTTTAATTAATGAATTGATTCATTTTTATCAATTTTTTTTAGCTTTTTAATCCAAGTCCTTTCATCAAAAAGATTCTAACGAGGTTATAATCAGAAAACTAAGATTCTTGATGTTCATACAGATCAAAACAATTTTGAAGGCATTAGTGATACAAAACTTAAAGTTCAAGTAGTCAAATTGAAACTTTGAATCACTATCAACACTCATATGACATCCGTTTTCACAAACTAGGTTCAGTTAAAAAAATTCATAAATTTGGTTTCATAAATTTAGTTTCCTAAATTTACAGTCCAATTTAGAGTTTTTTGAATTAAACTTAGTTTATGAAAAATTGAGTCATGTGAGTGCCGCTAGTGATTCAAACTTCACTTTTATTACTTAAACTTTAATTTTTGAAATCACTAACACCTTCAAGATTGCTTTGATCCGTATAAACGTCTGAACCACTAATTTTCTGATTATAACACTGATAGTATCTTTTTGACGGAAAGACTTAGATCAAAAAAAATAAAATTTAAGTGACCAAAAAAATAATCATAATTAGTTTAGGGAAATAGACAATAAATCGTCAATATTTAGGAAGTTATAATTTAATTTTCCCGTTATTACAGGATTAGTTCGATCTCATTTTAGATCAATTTTTTAGTCTAGGTCGAAGTCGAAATCACGTCGACCTCGACTAGTTTTCAAGGTGTATATGACCACTTCAAAACCAAACAAAAACATTTATCCTAGAAGGACATGGTCGACCTCGATTTAGGTCATTAAAACCATATGCAGGTCGAAGTCAAAATTATATCAATTGTTGAAGATTTCACGCAGGTCGAAGTCGAAACACTTTTGACCTGGACGGAATTTTATGCTTT
Organism: Daucus carota subsp. sativus; assembly: GCF_001625215.2. Taxonomy (NCBI): domain Eukaryota; kingdom Viridiplantae; phylum Streptophyta; class Magnoliopsida; order Apiales; family Apiaceae; genus Daucus; species Daucus carota. Next base: position 30,416,745 of record NC_030389.2, read on the forward strand.
TATTCGATCTGAATCCAGGTTGAAAGAAAGATCCAATTTTGCAATAATTTTGAAAAATAAAAAAAATCAACATGGACATTTTTAACCTCATTTCAGTCGAAATGACTGTAACTTACAATCATAGTTCAAAAGTTTTATTAGAGATTTATTATTTGATAGACGTGCCAAAGCCTTGTCAAATAATTGTTCAAGTAATCACAGTACTATATAGAAATATACTTTTTATGTCTACTCTAATATTTTCAATTGAGAAACGAACATAATGTGATCATAAAAACAAAACAAATTTATGACTTTTTTATATAATAACATTAATAATACGACAATCAATAATTTAAGAAGTTGATGTTTGAATATAGTTAAAAATGATGAAATCTTATATAATTATTTGAAGGCTAGTTTCATTATTTTAACTAAATTAAGATTGATAAGATATTTTTTATACATAAAAAGATATTTCGACACTCAGGGCTGTTCCATACCATTTGAGGGCCCAAGGGCGAAACGAAAAAATGGGCCCTAATTTTTTTAAGAATTAGGAATATCTAAAGAATATATATTATATTAGTGTGGGTATATATATTTAATTAATGTGTGTTTTATGCGTATGTGATTAGTGAGTTTTTTTAATAAAAATCTCACAAATCACATACGCATAAAACAAAAGATTAAACAGATACTCGATAATATTTACGTGTGAGTGCATGTGTATCAGTCAGGGGATCAATTGATAGTATCATTCGTTTTGGCAAGGACATAATATGTAGGGTAGGACAGACGGGACACACATGGAGGTTAAAATAATAAAAAAGTTAAACAAAAAGTTTAAATTACTGATATATTCTAGTAACAAATGCATTAATTATATAATTTATTTTTTGGGCCTCTAAATTTTTTGAGTCATGGGCGGTCGCCCTGGACGCCCTCCCTCTGGGCCGGGCGTGTCGACACTGATAAATTATATGGTTAATTTTACATTATCATTCCATCAATTTTTTTTATTTCAAATTGTGTAATTCATTGTCTTTTCACATATTCCCTAAATCTTTTATAAATAAATCAAAACCCTCATTTTCATTCTTCACATCATTGGAGCCGCCGCCGCCCCCTTCTAAAACTCCCATCTCAATCTTCTTACTGACCCAAATCCAATCAAATCAATATTTATCTATGATTATTGAAATCAGATACAAATTCAAATCTTCCATCATCTTTCAGTTGCACAAATTTGATACAAATATAATCATCCACTTGAAATTAGGATGTTATATTATTGCCAATAATTTCTCCAGGTATGTCCGCTTGTTTATCAATTTACGCTTGATATATAGATTGATCTTTTCAAATTGATTTCCCACTATATTATATGTTACTATTCAAGTGATTAATACAAACGCTTTCTCCATGTTGGATCGGTAAGTTGTATCCTTACAAAATCTACGCACTGAATGCACAAATATAAAAAGTGATCAATTTATACAAGTTGGTGGGTATGATTAATAATTTGATTAGATTAAGCCCAACCAAATATTTTGATTTTCGACCTAAAATATATTTTTTGAATATGGTTTCTATCTTTTATACGAACTTGAATTCAACCAATGTTATGGTTCGACTTTGATTAAAAATAATTATTGTATTATGATTTGGATGCGCCGATGGTTCATGATAGCAGGTGACATATTTGTTTAATGGAATCAGAGTTTTCTTCAATCGTCCGATGCACATTTGAAATATTCATTTAACGATAATATTCTTGAAATAATAAGTTGTATAAATCAGGTATATACAAAGGAATATTTGCAGAAAAACAATGAAGAAATTGCTTCAAGATAGATTGATATATCCCTGCTTCCGTTCTCCTTGGAGTGCTTATAGGTACGTTTAAAACAACATTCTCTACATCATAAGTGCTCATAGGCAATATTATTGTTTGATTTGGCACGAAAATTAGTGTAGTATATCTCTGAGTTTTATTTTTTACAATACTACAAAATAGTACTGTATTTGACATGATTACACTACCGTATTAGAGATAAGTGCAACTTCACTTGGAAGTATTACATTAAACACCACCTCAAATTGTTGCAAAAGACTCGATCGTGTAACAGTTACAAAAATTAGATGTATTATGAAAATATATATCTTTATATTGAAATTTCATTCTCATCCATTTCACTCTCGAAACTATCACATATCTCGAACTCTCGAAACTTCTCTTTTCTTGATGCTCTCTTATATCTTGAAACTCACGTCTCGACTCCCATTTTCTAAATAGTCAACTCACATGTTTTTTTATTTTGCAAGAATATTAAATTTATATTTGGGATTTCCCGTTGTAGGTATAGCTGCAGTCTCTTTATCACTTTCTTTATGATTTTTTTACATATTTTTATGCATGCTTTTAATTTTTAATTAGAATTATTATATTTAGGATTAATTGGGGTTTTTTTTTTAATATTGGGGTGGATGTTTTCTATTTCATTTGTAATTGAGGTTTCCATATCGTAATTTGGGTTTTTTGTAATTGAATATCGATTATGGTTCTACATATTATAATTTGGGGTTTTTTTGTAATTGAACTTTAATTAGGGTTTTCGAAGTGAACTTTAATTGTGCTTTGATATGCAACAAAGACAAGGCCGAAGCTCATAATACAGGAGTGACTAAGTTGAAAGTAGTCGGGCTCCAAAATAATGATTTATATATAGAAATGACTCACCTGTCTTTTGATAATTTGATGAACTATATGTTATTGTATTCTCTTATTAGCATATGATGATTTGTTTTGGTACTTTCCTTGTGGTATTTTGTTATTTTCACATTAATGATTTTAACTTTGATCAACTAGAATTCACCTGTGATGATCAATGTTGATTAACTCTTTTTTACATATAGACTGCAGCCCTCAGTTGATTCAGTTGTGTTTCAGTTTTGGCATATTTTGATCTACTAATGTAGTGATGTGTTTCTGTATGAACTGATCATGGAGTTCTGTATTCATATTGTTCTTTTTCTAAGCTGATTGTGCTATATTGTAGATCATACTATCTGGTTCCTTTGCAATCTGCTTCTGAGGTCAGCACCCTCTTCAAAGAGGAAGAAGGCCTCTTCCATTGCCATCAAAGTTCACCGCCAAAAGATCAAATACAATTGTCAATGGCAGTTTTTAGCAGCTTAGCTAATGGAGAATCCCTAGAAGAAAATAGGATGATATGCAAACCTGCTGGAAGGAGGCGTATTTTTGTGCAGACCTACACTGGCTGTGTATTGGCAGTGGATTTGGATCGTGATGACAGTGCTCATACTGTGAAAAGGAAGTTGCAGGTTTCCTAACAAAATGTACACACTGAATGAATGAATGAATATAAAAAGTTATCATTTACACAAATCGGTCCAATCACACATTTTGGTTTTGAATCCACCCCGGACCCGCTAGAGCCTCATCAAAGCTCCGGACAGCCTTAAGAGTCAAAACTTGGCCCCACCATGGTGCCACTAAGCCCCATCCCAACCCTACTAGGCCCCAGTTAGACCCCGTCCGGGCCTATGTTGGGGTCCATCCTCGGCTCCAAAACCCTTACCATTCTGTTTGATCGCATTAGTTTGTATTTAGTTTGTATTTTAGTAGTTTGTATTGGAGTAGGACCCGATATATATTATAAATTTATTATTATTGTACCAAGGACCTATTAACACTGCACTCGACCATCAATTTTGTGTTAAACCTATTCTTGAGAAAGATAATAAAGATAACATTTGGGCTGGGTTTAGTATGGAATGAAATGGCACCTTAGGAGAATAAAATGAAGGATTAATGACCTTTTAGCCCTCGAAGTATGGCTGAATGTTCCGATGCGGCCTCAAAGTTTAGAAACGTACCTTTCGACCCTTAAAGTATCTTTGTCGTACCTTTTAGCCCTTTTTAAAAATACCGGTATAAATCGGGGGATAAACTTGACAATTCATATTCGGGGTAAAGTTTGAGCGTACCTTTTAACCCTTAAAGTATACATCTCGTCCCTTTTAACCCCTAAAGAATACATTAAAATACATTAGATGTTCCTTTTAACCCTTAATGTTTAATGTCCCTTTTAACCCTCACGTGTGAAATGTCAACTTTGTCCACCCCGTTATATACCGATATTTTTAAAAAGGGTTAAAATGTACGACAAAGATACTTTGAGGGTTAAAAGGTACGTTTTTAAACTTCGAGGCCGCATCGGAACATTCACCCATACTTCGAGGGCTAAAAGGTCATTAAGCCTAAAATGAAATATGTACTCTTATTTAGGGTTGTCAATAATTTTCACTACTTCAATCATTCCATTACATTCCAAACTATTTGAACTAGAAATTCCATTTTAAACTATGTGAACTAGAAATCTAATTTTAAAAGGAATGCTCCATTCTACTTCTTTATCATTTTCCCTACGATCTTCATCATAAAATTATAAACTCACTGCTTAACTATGTGCATGAACTGCTTCAACTTGCTTAGAATACCTGCCAAGAATGAGATAATCACCGGATTGTAGTAGCTAAATACATATCTGATTCAGTTTTTTATGCATCTCAGATGATGACTCAAATGCAACAATCATCCTCTCAACATGACCAGTCATCACAACAGCAGGTTTGATTCTTTTCTATATCTCTAATAGAAATTTTAAGAGCCATAACTAAGATGTACATATACCAGCAAAACTTTCCAGTTCCCTACCATAGAAGCTAGTTGTGATGAGGCACAATTTTCAACTATTGGTCTCCCCTCGTCGTTTGCTTTTGTGGTTATGTCTGTTAACAATTTTGACTTGTTGTCGCCATGCAGAATAATAACCGAAAAAGAAAACAACACTCGTCTTCTGGACCAGCTAATAGTACTGGTACGGGAAATACTGTGGTTCCTTCACCAAACTCCCCAGCATCAACTGATACACCTGGTGATGGGGTTAATACTGCCAGTAGTCTGCAGCATGTAAGCAGCGGACAAAAAGGGTATATAAAATAGAATATTCGCACCAAACAATGAAGAAAATACTCCGATATATTGATCTCGGCCTCAGTTCTCCTTATAGTGCTATGGGTAAATTTGAAATAACACTTTACCTTCGATATATATTTGTAGTTACTTATCTCTAAATTATTGTAATTGACTTGGTACAAAAAGATTTGGTTTATTAGTAATTCAATTCATCATGAGCATTTTAAGATCATTTAATTTTTTTAATTATTATTTGTCATATTATTTTGTTTTAATTCACTATTTTAAAGTTTATGTTCTTCTCCATCATTTAGAAATGATTATTTAGTTCTATTCTCGAGGAAGATAATAAAAATAACATTTGAGCTTAGTTTACTATGGAATGACTGAAACTGGTCCCAGAATTCAGCAGCTAGCTTCTCGAACCCATGTGTGCTCAGGTTCACAGTGCTGGGTCCTCAGAGCACACAATGCACCCTGGTCTTTTACAGTTGATAATGTGTGATGTACAGAATTGTCTGCCTTCGGTACATTTAGTGTATAGTCTTATGCCCAATTTAATTGCCTATCCATGATTTCACAGACAGATAAATTTCCTGGTTTGCTTTTTTGGTTCTATGTCGAATTCAGTGACCCTGTGACATCCCCTGCTGTTTCCACCAATCTTGCAGTCAACAGCACCTGGCAGCCGCCTACGGTTCAAGTCTGAGAATGATGTTTTATATTTCAGCGTTTTACAACCCATTCCTTTCGACACACTTAAATTGGACTCATTGACGTTGCAAGATTTCCAGTTGATGGGTGTGGATTATAAAACAACATTGAAGCAAACAGTTGTACCTCGACCAATACTATCCATATTCTATTTGATTGTATCATTTGTTAGGCAGGACTGTGTATGCAGGTAGTCTGTCATTTCTATGTTTTGATAAGTTCTTGGTGAATGTGATAAATACTTCTGCATGATGTCTGGCATTCAGTCCTAGCTCCTTAATATATCCAAAATCAAGTTACTTTCTGGCAAATATTCAGAAAATTTAACTTAGAAGATCATTTACCTCAGTTGTTGGACAACTTGATATAGTCCATACAATTTTAACTTCATTGTTATTAAAACATAAGTACAAAATTCGTATGTGGTTAATAGCTCATTGAACTGAAGGGCCAGTATCAATTTAGTCTGTCATTTCTATGTTTTGATAAGTTCTTGGTGAATGTGATAAATACTTCTGCATGATGTCTGGCATTCAGTCCTAGCTCCTTAATATATCCAAAATCAAGTTACTTTCTGGCAAATATTCAGAAAATTTAACTTAGAAGATCATTTACCTCAGTTGTTGGACAACTTGATATAGTCCATACAATTTTAACTTCATTGTTATTAAAACATAAGTACAAAATTCGTATGTGGTTAATAGCTCATTGAACTGAAGGGCCAGTATCAATTTACTCAGTCTAGTTATTGGCATCTCAAATGCACCACTCTAGTAACGAGTAAGGACAGAGTCGTTAACTTATTTTGTTGACCTAACGAGAAAGATTAGGTGGCTTCATTGACTTAGACAGAACGGAATGTAACCGAACTAACTCAGTGATGTGGCCGATACAACGGCTATACGTGTATTGTGTATACCCGATTCGAATCCGAACCAAACCGAAACTCGACTGGACCCAATATTATAAATTTATCGTAGATCATTATACAATACACATATAATACTTATACAAAAATGTTCCTTATAACAAGATGACAAGATATATGTAGTAAAAGAATAATTGTATTGCTACTTTTTTTATTCACTTTTTTTATCATGTATTATTTTTAATCAACCTCGTATAACAAATCCATTAAAAAGAATCAGAATTCAGAACCCTGCTCTTTCTTCTAGGTTGCTCTGAAAGTACCTCTACCAGCTGCAAAAAGTATTTATAACACTTGCCAAGAACTTAACCAGTAATATCTCCTTGGAATGGCAGACTACCTACGGGCTACGGCTACATATATAGAGAGTGAAATAAACCAGTTGAGGCAATGCTAAAAGACTTTCACTCGTAATCTTCTCCAGACACAGGTCTTCGTATGCATCTTGTATTGCCCAAGGTACCATAGCAGACACTACAATACGCACAAAAAATTCCAACTCAGTGTTCAAATCAAGAAATAATTAAAAAAACAGATCTCATCAATTTAAAAATGTAAACAAGGTATACACGGACAGAGTATTACAGACACAGGGGATATTTTTCAAAATCTATTCTGTAAATTGAAGTAGAAGCCGGTCAAATTAATCCTGAGGGTGAGTAGACTCATCCCACTGGAAAGTCATACAACTAAAACCATTTGGAATGTTCAGTCTGAAAAAAAAAGTCTGATGGTTCTGCTGGAATCAGTTCTCTGCATTGTGTATGTAATTCCTAGCTCTAAACATTTCTCAGTTCCTTGAATTTCCTTCTGATGCGTATGTATGTGGATGTCACTGAAGCAAAGCGCTGAATGTCTCCTCATTAATCATACTCTAACGACTGTGAAAAAATGTTGATGAGCGTAAGTAGTCGCTATGAGAGGCCAACTTTTGCAATTTCTATATCTATAGCAGGATTCTGGAACATTGAGAACTACTTTAACTTCTGCGACAGCCTCTAGGTATAAAAATTATATACATACTCTTTTATATACTCTTTTATATGTGGAATCTATAGCAGGATTCTGGACAATCTAGAACATACTCTTTCATATGTGGAATCTGTAACCATTATAATTATATACATAATACACCTCAACTAATACCTTAGTGAAGAATAATGTTCAAAAACTTCACTAAAAAATTATATAGTTCTTGCCGGTAAATGGGTCAAAAGACAGGGAATAGTCGACAAAAATCCCACTTAATCAGCCCAGTGAAGTTTGTAGAATTCTCTAGAATCCTAGAAAATAATTCAAAAATGAATTGTTTTTTACAAAAGAATTATGTGGAATTGTCTCTAAAACCATGAAAGATAATTCAAAAATGAACTGTTTCTCGAAAGAAACATCTAGAATTTGGCTTAAAAACCTTGTGGGCTCAAGAAGGCCCAATTTTGGAAACTTATAGGATATATAAAGGCCAAAGCCCAATTCCAAAATGTTTGTGGGAATTCTAAAATAGAATTAGTTTTTGACGATCTATGTTCCATCAGGCAATTCAAGTTGAATCTAACTCGAAAAAGCGGCACGGATCAAAATCGAAATGATTTCAAACTCGATGAAGCTTTTGCGTTTAATTCGATCTCAAATCACATCAAATAACATGATGAATTAATTATTAAAAGGAAAATTAAATTATAGATCCTTGAACTAGTGACGATTTATTGTCTAGTTCCGTAAACTAAAGATTCTGTTTTTAGGTCACTTAACTTTTCTACTTTTTGATCTAAGTCCTTTAATCAAATAAATTCTAACGACGTTAGAATCAGAAAACTAGGATTCTTGATGTTCATATGGATCCAAGAAATGAAGGCCGTGCTGACAATGACTGATCCATGGCGTATTAATTGATTTTGTAATTCATATAAAAAAGGCCTACTTAATTTTCTACATTGCACCCAATGAATCGTAAGGTCCATGATCCAGTATCACGGATCATGGACGTTCGTCGTTCGAGGCCCAATGTTGTGAACAGTCCACACAAAATGGCAAAACCACTAGGAAATTGAGAGAAATTTCCGGAACTTAATCTCTAACAATCTTTTATAAATCAAAACCCTCTTTCATTCTTTACATCAATAGAGCGGCCGCCGCCCCACTCTCAAACTCCCATCTTTATCTTTGTACTTTGACCCAAATCAAATCAATAACCTATGATTATTGAAATCACATACAAATTCAAATCTTCCACCGTCTTTCAATTACACAAATTTGATACGCATATAATCATCCACTTCAAATTAGGATGTTATATTATTGCTAATAGTTTTTCCCCAGTATGTCCAATTGTTTATCAATTTACGATTGATATATAGATTGATCTCTTCAGATTGAATACCCACTATATTATTTGTTATGTTCAAGTAGTTAATGTATTATGATTTGGATGCACCAAAGGTTCATGATAGCAGGTGAAATACTTGTTTAATGGAATTTGAGTTTTCTTCAATCGTCAATTGCATATTTGAAATATTTATTTAATTATATTCTTGAATTAATAAATTGTATGAATCAGGTGTATACAAGGAATACTTGCATAAAACAATGAAGAAAGTGCTCCAAGATAGATTATCTCTGCCTCCATTCTCCTTGTGGTGCTTATAGGTACGTTTAAAATAATATTGACTATGCCATAAGTGCTCATAGGCAATTTTATTGCCAGTGTTGGCACATAAATTATTGCAGTATATCTTTGAGTTTTATTTTTTAGGGAAAATTAATTCTAAAATTCCTGAACTATAGACACTTTTTTTTCTAGGTCCCTGAACTATAAATGTCAATTCATAAGTAATTCAACTCTTAATTTTTTCCTACCTGGGTCCTTCCGTTAGATAAGTAATTGACTATTTTTTCTAAATAGTCAATTGATCGCCTCTGTAATCCACTCAACAGTATCAGCAACCTCTAATAACTTATATTAGAAGATGCATATTGATTTCTTTTTATTCTTCTTTAAATTTTTCTTATTACTTTTTTTTACATATATATATATATATATATATATATATCTGAGATTAAAGTTTTTGCTTATGCATTCCTCAGTTTTTCCAGTGCCATCAACAAGTGCCTCAACTAGTGCCGCAGCAAGGGTTGATGGAAATGAAAATGTAGTGAAAGCTATTGATGACGTTTACGCGTGAGTTTTATTATTTACTTGATATAAGTAGATACTAATGTCTATTGATTGAATGGAAAATAACATATTAAGAAAAACTGTTGCTTAATTACAAACAATTACACCTGGTCTTTCCTTCAATTCTTATATTTCTTGTTTCATTCTGTTTAAATGATCCTTTCATTCACACATTTTACTACTCTTTGGTTCAGATGCATGCTGGAAGAAGAGTATGAGAGTGAGATTCAGAAAGAGAGAGTAGGCCAAAGATCTCCTGTGTATGTGGTGTCTCATCACCATATGATAATAGGACTGATGACATGGTTGAGGTACTCACTTGCAAAATTACTTATCTAGGTGTTAGTATCACTGCTGCTGTGTTGCAATTTCTTTGACTGGACAAATGGTATAATAGTAGTAATTCTAAATTGTTGAATGTATTGTATATGTTTCTTGAAAAACTATAAATACATCCCTTTTTGGCGGGCGACATATTCTCTAAAAGAACTCCATCTCTAGGTTTTTTTTGTGTGTCATTGCTAATCTGTTACTGCTGGTTTGTGCCACAAGAATATGGCCTGCCTGGGTCCAGTTAGTTTTTGTACATACTGGTGTATTCAAATATTTCCTTGTAGTTCATTTCAGCAATTAAGAGATCAGTTTCTATGTTCTCATACTTTGTTTAAGCGTTTTACATTTAAACACTTATAGTTATATTACTCTATACATACTCAAACGTAAGTCTAGGAGTTGAAGATCAGGGATGCACTTTTATAAAGAGCCCACCACCCTACCTTCCGTCACTACTTCAGCAGTTACAGCCATCAGCTTCAAAGGGTGAGGGCTTACATTCATGAAAAAAAAAATTCAAAATACTCATTAAAAAAAATTAAAATTGTGGGGTGCAAAGTGTAAACACCACATCTGTTAACTTTAACAGTCAATTAAACGGAGAGTGGTCAAAGGGGTGCAAAGCGAAGCACTTTTCGAACTTTAGGGTGCATACTGCCAAAAGAAATTATTTGAGACCAAATTGAAAAAGCGCCTAAACATAAAAGGTGCAAAGTGTCAATCACTCTTTCTTTTACTATATGTTATTGTATTCTCTTATTAGCATTATGATGATTTTTTATTTTTTGGTGTTTTCCTTGTGGTTTTTTGTTATTTTAACATTAATGATTTTAACTTTGGTCAACTAGAGGTATGGCTATCAATTTTTCATAGATTTTGTTATACTTGTTGGAGATCTGAAACAAAGGTTTACTTGTGTACAAAGTTTGAAGTGGCAGAACCACTTCTGCAGAAACCATAGGCCATATCCAGACTCAAAGATTTTGTACTTGTGCTTTGATATACAGGAAAGACAAGGCAGAAGCTCTTCATATACTGGAGAATGAGTTGAAAATGTTCTCTCAGCTTAGAACTGATTTATATAGAGAAATGACTCACCCGATGTCTCTTGATAATTTCAGGTACTATATAATTATTTTCTTCATACTCGCTTGGTGGTTTTTTGTTATTTTAACATTGATGATTTTTTAATTTATATTAATAAATATGTATTTTGAGTTTGTAGGGAGAATGAGCAACTATCAAAGTACGGTGACATGGTAGAAGCTCGTGGTGTAATGATGACGGAGCTGAAGAAGGTTATTGAAGCCAATCCTGTCTTCAATGACAAGTTTGTGTTTCCTAGCTTGCGGTCATCAAGATTGCCAGCTTTGATCAACCAGAGGTATGGATGTAAATTTGTTATAGTGCGTATACTTTGTTGGAGATCTTGAATAAAAAGGTTTTCAGGTTTATACAGTTTGAACTGGCAGCACCACTTGTGCGGCAACCATAGGCCTTATCCAGACAATATAAAGACATTGTACACAGATAATCATCCTCAGATGATGACCAGTCATCACAACAGCAGGTTTGATTCTTTTCTATATCTCTAGAAGAAATTTTAAGAGCCATAACTTAGATGTACATTATACATATACCAGCAAAACTTTCTACTGTAGTTCCCTACCATAGAAGTTGCGATGAGGCACAATTTTCAACTATGGCACTTGCATGTTCTCCCCTCCGTTGTTTGCTTTTGTGGTTATTTCTGTTAACACTTTTAACTTGTTGTCGCCATGCAGAATAATAACCGAAAAAGAAAACAACACTCGTCTTCTGGACCAGCTAATAGTACTGGTACGGGAAATGCTGTGCGTTCTTCACCAAACTCCCCAGTATCAACTCATACACCTGGTGATGGGGTTAAGACTGCCAGTAGTCTGCAGCATGTAAGCAGTGGACAAAAAGGGTATATAAAATAGAATGTTCGCACCAAACAATGAAGAAAGTACTCCGATATATTGATCTTGGCCTCAGTTCTCCTTATAGCGCTATGGGTAAATTTGAAATAACACTTTACCTTCGATATATATATATTTGTAGTTACTTATCTCTAAATTATTGTAATTGACTTGGTACAAAAAGATTTAGTTTAATTTATTAGTAATTCAATTCATGATCATGAGCATTTTGGGATCATTTATTTTTTTAATTATTATTTGTCATATTATTTTGTGTTAATTCACTATTTTGAAGTTTATGTTCTTATCCATCATTTAGAAATGATTATTTAGATTCTTGAGGAAGATAATAAAGATAACATTTGAGCTGAGTTTACTATGGAATGACTAAAACTGGTCCCAGAATTCAACAGAGCTGGAATGACTGAAACTGGTCCCAGAATTCAACAGAGCTAGAGTCTCGAACCCATGTGTGCTCAAGTTCACAGTGCTGGGTCCTCAGAGCACACAATGCAACCTGGTCTTTTACAGTTAATCATGTGTAATTTACAGAATTTTCTCCCTTCAGTACATTTATTGTATAGTCTTATGCCCAATTTAATTACCTATCCATGATTTCACAGACAGATAAATTTCCTGGTTTGCTTTTTTGGTCCTATGTCGAATTCAGTGACCCTGTGACATCCCCTGCTGTTTCCACCAATCTTGCAGTCAACAGCACCTGGCAGCCGCCTACGGTTCAAGTCTGAGAATGATGTTTTATATTTCAGCGTTTTACAACCCATTCCTTTCGACACACTTAAATTGGACTCATTGACGTTGCAAGATTTCCAGTTGATGGGTGTGGATTATAAAACAACATTGAAGCAAACAGTTGTACCTCGACCAATACTATCCATATTCTATTTGATTGTATCATTTGTTAGGCAGGACTGTGTATGCAGGTAGTCTGTCATTTCTATGTTTTGATAAGTTCTTGGTGAATGTGATAAATACTTCTGCATGATGTCTGGCATTCAGTCCTAGCTCCTTAATATATCCAAAATCAAGTTACTTTCTGGCAAATATTCAGAAAATTTAACTTAGAAGATCATTTACCTCAGTTGTTGGACAACTTGATATAGTCCATACAATTTTAACTTCATTGTTATTAAAACATAAGTACAAAATTCGTATGATAGCAGACAATAAAATACGCACAAAAAATTCCAACTCAGTGTTCAAATCAAGAAATAAAAAAACAGATCTCATCAATTTAAAAATGTAAACAAGGTATAGACGGACAGAGTATTAGAGACGCAGGGGATATTTTCCAAAATCTATTCTGTAAATTAAAATAGAAACCGGTCAAATTAATCCTGTGGACTAACCAGGGTGGACTTGAGCACACTTGGGTTAACAATTTTGGTGATCCCTAGGTACACCTTTTATCAGGTATTCAATTTGGTAAATGTGTGCATAATCATAAACCACTTTGCCGAGGCTCACAGATGATTTGTTCGTTGCATTAGAAACTGAAAATGTAAAGTCCCCTGAAAGAAGATTGTGACAAATGAAACTACATTGGAAAGTAAACAGGCAAAAAATATATTATAGGTGATTTCATTTGCACACTCACTGTCGATTCCATAGACATTGCGCCAGAATCAATTTTTGAACTGTATCTGTGAGGAAGAGTATGACAAGAGCTATATATAGCTGTAGACAAAGCAAAAAATAATCATGCATTATTTGTGGTTAATTAAATAGATTGACTTACCTCTTACTACTTATTATTAATATATGTGTAAGTTAATCCTGGTTACGATTCAAAAGTTGTTCAAAATTATGCTTTATAAGAATTATTATATATATATATATATATATATATATATATATATATATATATATATATATATATCGTTCATTCTACGCTGGATTATATTTACGATTCTGTAATATTTGATTTTAATAATTTGGATGAGATTCAATGTGATATTTGATATACTAAGTTTAGTTGTTTAACTTGATTATAATGCAAAAAAATATTTCTTACGAAAAATTAAGTATTACGATAGTATTCTTTGTTCTTTTTATAAGACAATCTAGAACATACTCTTTTATATGGAATCTGTAACCATTATAATTATATACATAATACACCTCAACTAATACCTTAGTGAAGAATAATGTTCGAAAACTTCACTCAAAAATTATATAGTTCTTGCCGGTAAATGGGTCAAAAGACAAAGAATGGTCGACAAAAATTCCACTTAATCAGCCCAGCGAAGTTTGTAGAATTCTCTAGAATCCTAGAAAATAATTCAAAAATGAATTGTTTTTTACAAAATAATTATGTGGAATTGTCTCTAAAACCATGAAAGATAATTCAAAAATGAACTATTTCTCGAAAGAGAAACATCTAGAATTTGGCTTAAAAACCTTGTGGGCTCAAGAAGGCCCAATTTTGGAAATTTATAGGATATATAAAGGCCAAGGTCCAATTCCAAAATGTTTGTGGGAATTCTAAAATAGAATTAGTTTTTGACGATCTGTGTTCCATCAGGCAATTCGAGTTGAATCTAACTCGAAAAAGCGGCCCGGATCAAAATCGAAATGATTTCAAACTGGATGAAGATTTTGCGTTTAATTCGATCTCAAATCACGTCAAATAACATGATGAATTAATTGTTAAAGGGCAAAATTAAATTATAGATCCTTGAACTAGTGACGATTTATTGTCTAGTTTCGTAAACTAAAGATTCTGTTTTTAGGTCACTTAACTTTTCTACTTTTTGATCTAAGTCTTTTAATCAAATAGATTCTAACGACGTTAGAATCAGAAAACTATGGTTCTTGATGTTCATATGGATCCAAGAAATGAAGGCCGTGCTGACAATGACTGATCCATGGCGTATTAATTGATTTTGTAATTCATATAAAAAAGGCCTACTTAATTTTCTACATTGCGCCCAATGAACCGTAAGGTCCATGATCCAGTATCACGGATCATGGACGTTCGACGTTCGAGGTCCAATGTTGTGAACAGTCCGCACGAAATGGCAAAACCACTAGGAAATTGAGAAAAGTTTCTGGAACTTAATCTCTAACAATCCTTTATAAATCAAAACCCTCTTTCATACTTTACATCAATAGAGCGGCCGCCGCCCCACTCTCAAACTCCCATCTTTATCTTCGTACTTTGACCCAAATCAAATCAATAACCTATGATTATTGAAATCACATACAAATTCAAATCTTCCACCGTCTTTCAATTACACAAATTCGATACGCATATAATCATCCACTTCAAATTAGGATGTTATATTATTGCTAATAGTTTTTCCCCAGTATGTCCAATTGTTTATCAATTTACGATTGATATATAGATTGATCTCTTCAGATTGAATACCCACTATATTATTTGTTATGTTCAAGTAGTTAATGTATTATGCTTTGGATGCACCAAAGGTTCATGATAGCAGGTAGGGCTGAGCATTCGGTCGGTTCGGTCCAGAACCGGACCGAACCGAACGGACCGAAGACCGAACTTTGAAAATTTTCTGGACCGGACCGGACCGAAGTTTGCATATGGACCGAACCGGAACCGAACCGAAATAATTCGGTCGGTCCGGTCCGGTCCGCTAGAACCGAATTTTTTAAGAAAATCAAATTAATCTATATTTACAAAGAAAATTAGCAAGCATTATAAACAAGATAGTACCACAGCAGTAATCTGATCAAGCAGCTTCATGTAATCATGTATATTAACAAAGAAAGACAACTGGTACAAGAAGGAAATAAATTAAAGATACTAATCCATAGCTGAAAGTATCTACTGCTCAGTTCATGAATCTGTGGAGTTTGAATTTAACGGGGCCGGTGATTGTGTGCGGACTACGGTGTACGTGTACTACTGCGTGTGTGGCAAAGGCGCGGCTCTAGAGATAGTAGAAGATTGTTTAGTCGACTAGTGTATAGGATAGAGATAGTATAATATTTTATCTAATATATAAAATAAAATATTAATTATATATATAAAAGTTCGGTCCATTCGGTCCAGAACCGAAATTTCGCAATTGGGACCGGACCGGACCGTATTTTATTTCGGTCCGGACCGAAATACCCGAACGGACCGAAATTTCAGAAAATCAGGACCGAACCGAACCAAAATTATTCGGTTCGGTCCGGTTTTTCGGTTTCGGTTCGGTTTTGCTCAGCTCTAATAGCAGGTGAAATACTTGTTTAATGGAATTTGAGTTTTCTTCAATCGTTAATTGCATATTTGAAATATTTATTTAATTATATTCTTCAAATAGTAAATTATAGGAATCAGGTGTATATAAGGAATACTTGCATAAAACAATGAAGAAAGTGCTCCAAGATAGATTAATTTCTGCCTCCATTCTCCTTGCGGTGCTTATAGGTACGTTTAAAATAATATTGACTATGCCATAAGTGCTCATACGCAAATTTTTTGTCAGTGTTGGCACGGAAATTATTGCAGTATATCTCTGAGTTTTTTTTTAGGGAAATTTAATTCTAAAGTTCCTGAACTATAGACACTTTTTTTTCTAGGTCCCTGAACTATAAATGTCAATTCATAAGTAATTCAACTCTTAATTTTTTCCTACCTGGGTCCTTCCGTTAGATATGGTTTGAACTATAAATATTATCTTAAAGTTTATAATATAATATTTTTAAAAAGTTTCTTCATTTATCTTATAATTAATCAGATAGATTAATTAGAAAGAAAATTATTTTGATGAGATTAGATGGAGTGCTCAATGGATCTAGTTAATATCATATATGTGGTATATGTGGTGAAAGAACCATGTAATTTAGAATATAGTAGCTTATAAAATGGGTAATTTTAAATCTGTATTTTTTAAAATTTTAAATCATTATTTTGATTTTTTAAATATATGTTATATCATTTTTAATAATAACAATAACTTTTAGGGTTCTATATTAATTTTGTACTCATATAAATTAAAACAATTGAAGATTTTTTCTAACAAAAATGATGAGTTTTTAGTTAAGAGATCAAACTCTGTTTATTATTTGATATTTGTAGATGACCGACTGATATAATTGAATAAATGTGATAAGATTAAAATAATTAATAAACTAGATATCCTTTAAGAAAAGCAAATACAAACTCATAAATAAATAAATTTTGATTCAAAAAGTACTAAACATATCACCTATATAACTAACATATTATTTTTTTTCTAAAGTGTTGTTGTTGATCATATTAGAAGTTGTTAGTAAAAAAATTTCGAGTTCATAGTCTTTTATATAATAATATTGCCATTTTTCTTAATTTGTACATAATATAAATCTCTCAATTGAACAGGAGAATAGATGCTCAGATGTGTTGTGGAATTTTTTTGGCTAAATTTAGGGTTATAATTAGGATTGATCTCACTTATTTACCACTAACTTTTGATAATGTGTTTTGATGATTTGGTTTCAGTGACTGCTTTTGAATCACCAAATACTGCATTGTCGGTGTTTGAGGCAGCCAAAAACTATTTTAATATTGTAATTGCTGATCGTTACATGCCAGAAGCGAACATCTTTGAGTTTGTACATCAAATTCACAGTCTACGCGAGGACATTCCTATCATGTGTAAGCTCAAAAATTTACTGTTTCAAATTGGCTTATTATATTTAGAGCCGGTTTGTCTCGGGCTTAAAACTGTCAGGTCAAGTCATAAGTCACAATATTAAGTTTAGTTAAACGAGCTAGCTATATGCAGTGATAGATGAAAACCTTACAGTGGATTCAGCGAGAGAGGCTATTGCCAATGGGGTGTGCTACAACTTCCGGAAACCTCTTACCCACTGTGATATTGCAAGTCTATGCCTGCACATTCACAGGGTGACTGGTGAATACCCGCAACCTTTTAATAGCAGTACAGATGGGGAAGAAAGAAATGAGAATCAAAGTGATTTAAAGAGGAAAGCAAGCGATACTGATCCGGAAAATATTAAAAAAGGAAAGAATAAGGTGGCAGAAGATTCAGGTTCTTCAGTTGCCACCAATAAAGATGATGGCTGCAACTCTAAGAAGTCACGCATGACTTGGACTCCCCGTCTTCAGCAGAAGTTCTTGGCAGCAATTGAAAAGGCTGGAAAAGACGGTAACGATACCACCAGTATCTTGTATTTTTCTGTAGTTATAACACAAATCTTGTTTAACATTTATAATTTGGCGACCTATTTTTCTGGTAAGCTGCAGCTAATCCGAAGGAGCTTTTAAGCCTTATGAATGAGCCTCGCTTGACATATCACAATGTTGCTAGCCATTTGCAGGTACTACTTTTTTTTTTGAAACTTACATGATCTATTTAAGTTAACTCATTCGAACTTGAAACACTTTCTGTATTTGTTTATATATATGATTAGGAAATCATAACAGAAAAATTAGTACAACATTGCATACAATTTAGTTCCACATCACTAACCTATTTACTTAATATGAATAGACTTAGGAAATATTGCAAATTAAGCTGTATTGAATTGCATCATTATTATTATTTATACCTCATGGTTATTATTACTTAAATACATTTGTAAATTAATTAAATCTTCCATCTTGTTTGCAGAAACACAGATTGAAGGAAAAGCGCGCTGATAAGCTGCCTAGAAGTGCTAGTCCAGTAACGTCAACTGTGCAGCCTGCAGCACCCCTGAAGAGTTTCCCACAAGGACGAACATCTGGAAGTGGTACTGCAAATTTTAACTATATGGAAGCCCGCGGATCTTCCCAAATTCAGAGATCTTGTGTTTTGGAGGAAGCTCCTAATGTTAAGGGCAAGGGTCTTCTTGCTATCATGGCCAATAGAGGAAGATATGAAATAGCTCAGGTCACTGACCAGGATCATGATGATAGCATTGAGAATTATGTTGCAAATTTCAGGGAACAATCTGAAGTGGTTCCTAGGAGATTCGGTCTTGGGGCAATGGAAGACCCTCCAAATCAGGTACTGGAAAGCGGTCACTTGAGCAGTGGTGCAACCGACGTGATATCATCAAGCAGTGGGTTGCAGACTCTGAACTGGGAACCATCTGCAGGGGCAATCAGTGACGTGGTAATAGGACTGATGACATGGTTGAGGTACTCACTTGCAAAATTACTTATCTAGGTGTTAGTATCACTGCTGCTGTGTTGCAATTTCTTTGACTAGACAAATGTTATAATAGTAGTAATTCTAAATTGTTGAATGTATTGTATATGTTTCTTGAAAAACTATAAATATATCCCTTTTTGGCGGGCGACATATTCTCTAAAAAAACTCCATCTCTGTCATTGCTAATCTGTTACTGCTGGTTTGTGCCACAAGAATATGGCCTGCGCCTGCCTGGGTCCAGTTAGTTTTTGTACATACTGGTGTATTCAAATATTTCCTTGTAGTTCATTTCAGCAATTAAGAGATCAGTTTCTATGTTCTCATACTTTGTTTAAGCGTTTTACATTTAAACACTTATAGTTATATTATTCTATACATACTCAAACATAAGTTTAGGAGTTGAAGATCAGGGATGCACTTTTATAAAGAGCCCACCACCCTACTTTCCGTCACTACTTCAGCAGTTACAGCTGCACCATCAGCTTCAAAGGGTGAGGGCTTACATTCATGAAAAAAAAAATATTCTAAAATACTCATGAAAAAAAATTAAAATTGTGGGGTGCAAAGTGTAAACCCCACATCTGTTAACTTTAACAGTCAATTAAACGGAGAGTGGTCAAAGGGGTGCAAAGCGAAGCGCTTTTCGAACTTTAGGGTGCATACTGCCAAAAAATATTATTTGAGACCAAATCGAAAAGTGCCTAAACATAAGGGGCGCAAAGTGTCAATCACTCTTTCTTTTACTATATGTTATTGTATTCTCTTATTAGCATTATGATGATTTTTTATTTTTTGGTATTTTCCTTGTGGTTTTTTGTTATTTTAACATTAATGATTTTAACTTTGATCAACTAGAGGTATGGCTGTCAATTATTCATAGATTTTGTTATACTTGTTGGAGATCCGAAACAAAGGTTTACTTGTGTACACAGTTTGAAGTGGCAGAACCACTTCTGCAGAAACCATAGGCCATATCCAGACTTAAAGATTTTGTACTTGTGCTTTGATATACAGGAAAGACAAGGCAGAAGCTCTTCGCATACTCATGAATAAGTTGAAACTCTCAGCTTAGAAATGATTTATATAGAGAAATGACTCACCTGATGTCTCTTGATAATTTCAGGTAATATATAATTATTTTCTTCGTACTCGCTAGGTGGCTTTTTATTATTTTTAACATTGATGATTTTTTAATTTATTTTAATAAATATGTATTTTGTGTTTGTAGGGAGAATGAGCAACTATCCAAGTACGGTGACATGGTAGAAGCTCGTGGTGTAATGATGACGGAGCTGAAGAAGATTATTGAAGCCAATCCTGTCTTCAATGACAAGCTTGTGTTTCCTAGCTTGCGGTCATCAAGATTGCCAGCTTTGGTCAACCAGAGGTATGAATGTTAAATTGTTATAGATTGTGTTATATTTGTTGGAGATCTTGAATAAAAAGGTTTGCTGGTTTATACAGTTTGAACTGGCAGCACCACTTGTGCGGCAACCATAGGCCTTATCCAGACAATATAAAGACATTGTACACAGATAATCATCCTCAGATGATGACCTGTCATCACAACAACAGGTTTGATTCTTTTCTATATTTCTAGAAGAAATTTTAAGAGCCATAACTAAGATGCACATATACCAGCAAAACTTTCCAGTTCCCTGCCATAGAAGTTGTGATGAGGCACAATTTTCAATTATGGCAGTTGTATGTTCTCCCCTCCGTTGTTTGCTTTTGTGGTTATTCCTGTTAACACTTTTGACTTGTTGTGGCCATGCAGAATAATAACCGAAAAAGAAAACAACACTCGTCTTCTGGACCAGCTGATAGTACTGGTACAGGAAATAGTGTGGGTTCTTCACCAAATTCCCCAGCATCAACTCATGCACCTGGTGATGGGGTTAAGACTGCCAGTAGTCTGCAGCATGTAAGCAGTGGACAAAAAGGGTATATAAAATAGAATATTCGCACCAAACAATGAAGAAAGTACTCCGATATATTGATCTTGGCCTCAGTTCTCCTTATAGCGCTATGGATAAATTTGAAATAACACTTTACCTTGGATATATATTTGTAGTTACTTATCTCTAAATTATTGTCATTGACTTGGTACCAAAAAGATTTTGTTTATTAGTAATTCAATTCATCACGAGCATTTTGGGATCATTTATTTATTTAATTGTTATTTGTCATATTATTTTGTTTTAATTCACTATTTTGAAGTTTATGTTCTTCTCCATCATTTAGAAATGATTATTTAGTTCTATTCTTGAGGAAGATAATAAAGATAACATTTGAGCTGAGTTTACTATGGAATGACTGAAACTTTACTATGGAATGACTGAAACTGGTCCCAGAATTCAACAGCTAGAGTCTCGAACCCATGTGTGCTCAAGATCACAGTGCTGGGTCCTCAGAGCACACAATGCAACCTGGTCTTTTACAGTTAATCATGTGTAATTTACAGAATTTTTCTGCCTTCAGTACATTTATTGTATAGTCTTATGCCCAATTTAATTACCTGTCCATGATTTCACAGACAGATAAATTTTCCTGGTTCTATGTCAAATTCAGTGACCCTCTGACAGTTAATCATGTGTAATTTACAGAATTTGGTATGTGGATTATAGGTAAGATTCTGATTCGCGTTTTCGCGGTTCTAATATTTTTGCCTATATATAACAAGACATCTAGGCCATAAATTAAAAGTTTTGAGATCAACAAAACTTGTGCATTCAATGAAATATTTTACTAGTGGTGAGAAAATATATATATTTGAAACTATCCAAGTACGGTGACATGGTAGAAGCTCGTGGTGTAATGATGACGGAGCTGAAGAAGATTATTGAAGCCAATCCTGTCTTCAATGACAAGCTTGTGTTTCCTAGCTTGCGGTCATCAAGATTGCCAGCTTTGGTCAACCAGAGGTATGAATGTTAAATTGTTATAGATTGTGTTATATTTGTTGGAGATCTTGAATAAAAAGGTTTGCTGGTTTATACAGTTTGAACTGGCAGCACCACTTGTGCGGCAACCATAGGCCTTATCCAGACAATATAAAGACATTGTACACAGATAATCATCCTCAGATGATGACCTGTCATCACAACAACAGGTTTGATTCTTTTCTATATTTCTAGAAGAAATTTTAAGAGCCATAACTAAGATGCACATATACCAGCAAAACTTTCCAGTTCCCTGCCATAGAAGTTGTGATGAGGCACAATTTTCAATTATGGCAGTTGTATGTTCTCCCCTCCGTTGTTTGCTTTTGTGGTTATTCCTGTTAACACTTTTGACTTGTTGTGGCCATGCAGAATAATAACCGAAAAAGAAAACAACACTCGTCTTCTGGACCAGCTGATAGTACTGGTACAGGAAATAGTGTGGGTTCTTCACCAAATTCCCCAGCATCAACTCATGCACCTGGTGATGGGGTTAAGACTGCCAGTAGTCTGCAGCATGTAAGCAGTGGACAAAAAGGGTATATAAAATAGAATATTCGCACCAAACAATGAAGAAAGTACTCCGATATATTGATCTTGGCCTCAGTTCTCCTTATAGCGCTATGGATAAATTTGAAATAACACTTTACCTTGGATATATATTTGTAGTTACTTATCTCTAAATTATTGTCATTGACTTGGTACCAAAAAGATTTTGTTTATTAGTAATTCAATTCATCACGAGCATTTTGGGATCATTTATTTATTTAATTGTTATTTGTCATATTATTTTGTTTTAATTCACTATTTTGAAGTTTATGTTCTTCTCCATCATTTAGAAATGATTATTTAGTTCTATTCTTGAGGAAGATAATAAAGATAACATTTGAGCTGAGTTTACTATGGAATGACTGAAACTTTACTATGGAATGACTGAAACTGGTCCCAGAATTCAACAGCTAGAGTCTCGAACCCATGTGTGCTCAAGATCACAGTGCTGGGTCCTCAGAGCACACAATGCAACCTGGTCTTTTACAGTTAATCATGTGTAATTTACAGAATTTTCTGCCTTCAGTACATTTATTGTATAGTCTTATGCCCAATTTAATTACCTGTCCATGATTTCACAGACAGATAAATTTTCCTGGTTCTATGTCAAATTCAGTGACCCTCTGACAGTTAATCATGTGTAATTTACAGAATTTGGTATGTGGATTATAGGTAAGATTCTGATTCGCGTTTTCGCGGTTCTAATATTTTTGCCTATATATAACAAGACATCTAGGCCATAAATTAAAAGTTTTGAGATCAACAAAACTTGTGCATTCAATGAAATATTTTACTAGTGGTGAGAAAATATATATATTTATATAGGGAGATGATCAAATACAAATCACTATTAAACTAAAAACCTAAAATGAATTTTTCCAAACTTACACTTTCTACCCTAATGCCACGTCAGCACAAGGCCCCACTCAGGCTGCCACGTCAGCCCGGGGGGGGGGGGTCCACCCAGGCGGCCACGTCAGCACATGGGCTCACCCAGGCTGCCACATCAGCACTGGGGAAACAGAACTTCACAATGTACATAGCAAGGAAATGAAGTGCTGAATTAAGAATAAGAGACCAGGAAGAGATGACAATATCTAACTTAAATGTTATTTGGCCCAAAAGTTTGATAGTTAGGTGACCCGCAATCTTAATTACTCATGTGAGACGATTGTGGACCTTTAGAAAAGGGATTTTGCAGATACCTAATTCCCTATATATACTCCAAAGAAATATTGTGAGCCTATGAGGTATATTCCATAAATGTGAAGGAAATAACTTCACTTCTATTCATAACAAGGAACTGAAGCTACTTAGTGTTAATCAAGAAAGTTAAGAATACTAAGAACTTTAGTATGTGGTTTGTGTCCACCTCATGTTAGTGTCAGAAAGACATAAATAGAGGTTTCCACAAAGATTCTTCATTCATGTGTAATCTTGCAGGCAATCTTTTTTTTTTTGAATCATGATGTTAATTCAGGTTTGTCACATTTATTTTCAGACAAAAGGATTGACATGATCTCTGGACCCTTAGCTTATGTGATATGTGGAACATCTGAAATTCTGAAAGCCAGACCAGCAATTAGATAGAAAATTCTATTACCTCGTGTCAGACAGTCCACACGCTTCACCTGCATCAAAATCATAAGTAATTTATCATAGAAGGTAAATTTGTCATGCCTCGCTTGTTAACTTTAAAAAACATTTAACAGACTGAAACTCTAGGATATCCACTATGGATCTAAAAGTGAAAGACAAACCACTTGAGGCAATGCTAAAAGATTTTCACTCGTATTCTTCTCCACACACGGGTCTTCGTATGCATTTTGTATTGCCCAAGGTACCATAGCAGACACTACACAATACGCACAAAAAATTCCAACTCAGTGTTCAAATTAAGAAATAGAAAAACAGATCCAATCAATTTAAAAATGTAAACAGACAGGCTATTACAGACACAGGGGATATTTTTCAAAATATATTCTGTAAATTAAAGTAGAAGCCGGTCAAATTAATCCTGTGGACTAACCGACTGGTCAAATTCATTTTAAAATAATCACCACCAGGGTGCACTTGAGCACACTTGGGTTAACAAGTTTGGTGATCCCTAGCCCTAGGTACACCTCTTACCAGAATTTCATTTTGGTAACTGTGTGCACAATCATAAACCACTTTGCCGAGGCCCACAGATGATTTGCTCCGCTGCATTATAAACTGAAACCCATTTCAAACAGACTCATCCCATTGGAAAGCCATACAACTAAAACCATTTGGAATGTTCTGCATTGTGTATGTAATTCCTAGCTCTAAACATTTCTCAGTTCCTTCTGATGCATTGATAGTTTGATACGTTGACTCGAGCATAAATGAAATTAATTGTGCTCGAGATGTGTAGCAAGATAATGCCAAGGACAAATGAAACTACATTGGAAAGTAAACAGGCAAAAAATATATTATAGGTGATTTCATTTGCACACTCTCCATAGACATTGCGCCAGAAATCAATTTTTGAACTGTATCTGTGAGGAAGAGTGACAGGAGCTATATACAGCTGCAGACAAAGCAAAAAATAATCATGCATTATTTGTGGTTAAATAGATTTACTTACCTCTTACTACTTATTATTAATATATGTGTAAGTTAATCCTGGTTTACCATTGAAAGGTTCTTCAATATTATGCTTCAAAAGAATTATTATTCCAATATATATATATATATATATATATATATATATATATATATATATATATATATATCCTTCATTCTATGGGATTCTATTTACGATTCTATAATATTTGATTTTAACAATTTGGATGAGATTCAATGTGATATTCGATATATTAAGTTTAGTTGTTGTTTAACTCTGTGATTATAATGTAAAAAAATATTTCTTAAGAAAAATTAAGTATATAGGGATAGTATTTTTTGTTCTTTTTGTAAGGTGCAACCTATAGGGAATCTAGAACATAGGGAATCTGTAGTTACCATTATAATTATATACATATATAATACACCTCAACCTTAGTGAAGAATAATGTTCGAAAACTTCACTCAAAATTTATATAGTTCTTGCCGGTAAATGGGTCAAAGGGAATGGTCGACAAAAATCCCACTTAATCAGCCTAAGTTTGTAGAATTCTCTAGAATCCTAGACAATAATTCAAACATAAATTATTTTTTACAAAAGAATAATGTGGAATTGTCTAAAACCATGAAAGATAATTCAAAAATGAACTATTTCTCGAAAGAATCATCTAGAATTTGGCTTAAAACCTTGGGAGCTCAAGAAGGCCCAATTTTGGAAACTTACGGGATATATAAAGGCCAAGGCCCAATCCCAAAATGTTTGTGGGAATTCTAAAATAGAATTAGTTTTTGACGATCCCTGGTCCATCAGGTAATTTGAGTTGAATCTAACTCGAAAAAGCGGCCCGGAATAAAATTGAAATGATTTCAAACTGGATGAAGCTTTTGAGTTTAATTCAATCTCAAATCACGTCAAATAACATGATGAATTAATTATTAAAGGAAAAATTAAATTATAGATCCTTAACTAGTGATGATTTATTGTCTAGTTCAGTGAACTAAAAATTCTGTTTTTAGGTCACTTAACTTTTCTACGTTTTGATCTAAGTCCTTTCATCAAAAAGATTCCAACGATGTTAGAATCAGAAAACTAGGATTCTTGATGTTTTTGATGTTCATATGGATCCAAGAAATGAAGGTCGTGCTGACAATGACTAATCCATGGCGTATTAATTAATTTTGTAATTCACATAAAAAGGCTTACTTAATTTTCTACATTGCGCCGAGTGAATCATAAGGTCCATGATCCAGTATCATGGATCATGGACGTTCGTCGTTCGAGGCCCAATATTGTGAACAGTCCATACAAAGTGGCAAAACCACTAGGAAATTGAGAGAAGTTTCTCGAACTTTATCCCTAACAATCCTTTATAAATCAAAACTCTCATATTCATTCTTTACATCCTTAGAGCTGCCGCTGCCCCCCTCTCAAACTCCCATCTTTATCTTCGTACTTTGACCCAAATCAAATCAATAACTTATGATTATTGAAATCACATCCAAATTCAAATCTTCCATCGTCTTTCAATTACACAAATCGGATACCAATATAATCATTCACTTCAAATTAGGATGTTATATTATATTGCTAATAATTTCCTCCGGTATGTCCTTTTGTTTATCAGTTTATGCTTGATATATATATTGATATCTTCAGATTGAATCCCACTATATTATTTGTTCTGTTCAAGTAGTTAATGTATTATGCTTTGGATGCACCAAAGGTTCATAATAGCTGGTGAAATACTTGTTTAATGGAATTTGAGTTTTCTTCAATCGTCAATTGAAAAGTTTAAATATTTATTTAATTATATTCTTGAAATAAAAAATTGTATGAATCAGGTGTATACAAGGAATACTTGCATAAAACAATGAAGAAAGTGCTCCAAGATAGATTAATCTCTGCCTCCATTCTCCTTGCGATGCTTATAGGTACGTTTAAAATAATATTGACTATGCCATAAGTGCTCATAGGCAATATTTTTGTCGTTGTTGGCACCGAAATTATTGCAGTATATCTCTGAGTTTTATTTTTTACATGATGACATGATTACACTGTTGTATTAGAGATAAATGCAACATCACTTGCAAGTATTACATTAAACACCACCTCAAATTGTTGCAAAAGACTCGATTGTTCTAACAATTATAAAAATTAGATGTATTATGAATATATATATATATATATATATATATATATATATATATATATATATATATATATATATATATATATATATATATATAGGCCAAGGATCAAATAGAAACCAATTTTAAAATAAAAACTTAGAACTAATCTTGACCATCTATCTAATATAATTTACTTTCAATCATAGCCATTCAAATAATAAAATATGTAAAATATAAAAAACAAAGATTTTGTTTAATTGAATATCATAACTGATTTCCGTTTCTCTCTCTTCGCTCCATGATTTCACCTCCTAGCAGCTTTCTCTCTCTGAACTGTAGTTTAGCGACGCCATTGTCTTCGATTACTGTCTTCTCTGTACTCGAGCTTCGATATCTCTCTGTCTCTAACTCGAGCTTCGACTCTCTAACTCGAGCTGGCTTTTGTCTGTTTTTGACGTTTGATTGAAGCTCTCTGTCTCTGTTATTCTGGAGCTCTCTCTCTTTGTTGCTTTGTGTCTATAATTCGAGCTCGAGAAAGTGTGGTTGAAGTAGATTCGAATTGCTGAAGATGATTATATCAGACTTAACGAAGATTAGTGATAATCAAGGTAAAGTTTGTTGTTCACTGTTTTTGTTTTTGATATAATTTGATGATTATATCAGATTACAGTGTTTTCATGCTCATATTGCTTTTGTAGTTTAGGCATGCTCATATTCTTGTAGTTTCTATTTAGTGATATGTCTAATATAGTTTAGTTGTATTCGAATTGTGTATATTTTAGTTCTTGTGTTTTAGTTAGAGTTTAGACATGTAGTTGCTGGATTGATGATTGTTAGTTATAGTAATTGTGTTTATATATGATTTTTAGTCATATAGCTAATATAATTTAGTTGTATTGGAATTGTGTGTTTTTTAGTGTATGTGTTTTGGATAGATTTTAGATATGTAGTTGCTGTATTGTTGATTTTTAATGTATGATTGCAAGTTTTTGATGACTGAGTTAGTGTGTAGGTGCTGCAGTATATTAGTAGTGTTTGTTTATTATTTTCAATGTGATGCAGTAGGCAGTTATAGTATGATCCTGTTAGAGTATTATAGTATTATTTATATAATTTTTGAGTATGTCTGTTGTATTTCAGGTTCAAGTTGCGGTGATTCGTCTAATGTTTGTGTTAGTATTCCTGTTTCTTCAACAGAAAGCGAAAAATCAGTGACGAATTGCATTGTCTCTCCTGGTGGTATGAAGTATTTTATGCCTAGTTCTGTTGATGGAAGTCAAGTACCGTTTCAAAATCAGTCATTTGATAGCTTAGATAAGGCGTACAACTTTTACAGAGAGTATGGGAGGCTAGGGGGTTTTGATGTACGAAAAACAACGGAGAAGAGAGATGCTGATGGTACCATAATTTTGAAACATTTTGTGTGTAGTAAGGAAGGTTTTGTTGATGGAAGTCATTCTGAAGGAATTAGGCAAAGACGTACTGTGTCACGGAGGTGTGGATGTAAAGCAAAAGTGGTCATGAAAATTAGGAGCCAGAACAGATATTATATTTTCAATTTTGTTGAACTTCACAACCATCCGCTTGCTAGTGAAAGTGGTAGACAGTTTCTGAGGTCTAGTAGAGAGATGACAGTTAGTTTGCGAAGTTTTGTTTTTGATGCTGCGAAGGTAAATATCGGCTGCAGCAAGGCATTTAGCTTGGTCAAAGAGATGACAGGTGGATATAGTAATGTTGGGGCAACATTACGTGATTTCAGGAATTTTAATAGGGATTTAAAAGAATTTGTCGGTGAAAGGGATGGACAGATGCTGATTGACAAGTTTAAAGTATTACAGGAGACATCAAAATCATTTTATTTTGCTTATGAGCTTGATGGTGACGGGCATTTGACTATGCTTTTCTGGGCTGATCCAACTAGTAGGAGGAACTTTGAAATATACGGCGATGCTGTGTCATTTGATGCCACTTTTGATACTAACAAGTAAGTTATTTTACATTTCAAATTGTTGTCTTTTAGTAATAGAATTATTAGTTTTCTTTTTATGTAATGTCGTTAGAATGTCGATAATGGTTTATATTATACTACAATACCTTGTCTGGAACTATGAAGTAAAGTACGTATATTTGTAATTTTTTTAATTAATCTTTTTAACAAGGCTCAAGGTGCAGTAGACAATGGTATACTGGAGTTATATTTGCAGTACCTTAGTGATAATCTCAGTATATTTTAGTGATACCCTAAATATATTTTAGTGATGTCTGCAGTGTATTTTAGTGGTATATGTTAGTTTATGTGGTTTTTAATCTGTTTTATCTATGTTCAGGTATAATATGATTTTTGCGCCTTTCACTGGTGTTGACAAACATGATAGATGTGTCACATTTGCTGCTTGTTTGTTATCAAAAGAAGATGTTGCTCATTATAATTGGGCCTTTAAACATTTTGTCAAGGCTATGGGACGCAATCCAGTGGTGTTTATAACTGATCAGTGCCCTGCAATGAAGGTATCTGTGCCGGCTTCATTTTGTGGTGATAATGATTTGGTTGCTAGCAAGCATCGCCTATGTATGTGGCATATAATGCAGAAATTCCCTATTAAGGTAGTTTTTTAGTTGTTTTTTAGAAATTTGGTTCCTAGCATCTGAAATTTACTGTCATATATTTATGTAATTTTCCATAATATTGCAGCTTGGGAATCGTTTGTGTAAGGAAACAGACTTTATGGAGAAAATGAAAACTTACATATGGTCATCGAATTTGGAAATTGATGAGTTTGAAAGTGGATGGAAAGCGGTTATAGGAGAGTTTAAGTTGGAAGATAACAAATGGTTATCAGATATGTATGACATAAGAAAGTCGTGGATTCCTGCCTATTTCAGGGACAGTCCTATGTTTGGCTTGATGAGGACAACTTCAAGGTCCGAAAGTGAAATTTTTTTCTTTTCACAGTTTCACAAGCAAGGTGATACTTTATGTGAGTTTTGGATACGTTTTGAGAGTGCAATGCATAGGCAGCGGAATGAAACGGAACGTTTAGACCATGAGTCTAACTCAAGCAAACCAAACATTTTATCAAGATGGTTCATTGAAGATGATGCAGCTGAGCTATTTACACGTTCCATTTTTTACAAAGTTCAAGAAGAAATTTTGGCATCTTGCTTGGATATGCAAATCAAGAGAATGAGTGAAGAAGTTGATGGGGTAACTCATTTTGAAATAAAGGATGTCAAAGTTAAAGATAAACTTTTTAAGGTATGTGTTTTCCCCTTTATAGTAGTATTTTATATATTCTAATTTTGATTTATATTTTTTTTACAGTAGTAATTGTTATTGTGGAACAGAAAGTAAATATAAAATATTTGAAAATATGCATAATATAATTTTAGTAATGCATTATTAAAATATTTTGCATTCTGATAAATTGTAGTGGCATTAGTAGTTGTTTTGTATTGCAAGTAGTCATTAGTAGTGATTTGGATTGGAAGTAAATGTACTGGATCACCTGCCGAACTTTGGTTTTTATGTCATTTTATTTTTGAAGCATATCTCATATTGGTAATGGTTCAAAATGGTGATTTGAATGGTGATTTATGATTCATTTTGCAGGTTACTGTTAGCAAATCACATGCCGTATGTTCGTGCAAACAATTTGTTATGTGTGGAATTGTTTGTAGGCATGCTTTCTGTGGCTTAAAGCAGATTGGTGTCACAAAATTTCCAAGGAGTCTCGTGCTTAATCGTTGGATGAAAGTTGCAGAAAGTGGCACTTCATTGGAATCTAATGTTGTGTGTTCGGATTATTTTAAAATGGAGCAAGTGTCGTTGAAGTTGACAAACTTATGGTTTGATTTTCGTCAGATTCTTAGC
This sequence comes from Daucus carota subsp. sativus, assembly GCF_001625215.2. Taxonomy (NCBI): domain Eukaryota; kingdom Viridiplantae; phylum Streptophyta; class Magnoliopsida; order Apiales; family Apiaceae; genus Daucus; species Daucus carota. The sequence continues at coordinate 30,448,018 of NC_030389.2, forward strand.
AAAGCTGGAGTTGAAATGGATAAGCTTGACTATGTTCACAAAATCATTAAGCAGATAAGTAGTGATTTTGAAAAGTATGATGGAGATTCTGTTGATTTTACTAAAAAGGATCATATGGCAGCTATGGTAGGTGAACAGCCGGTTGAAGAGGTTACCATTCTTGCACCAACTGTTTCCAGGAACAAGGGAAATTATTTCAAGCGTCTTGTGAGTGATAGAGAGAAAGCAATGACAAAAGCAAATAAAAGAGTTCGAAGATGTAAAGAATGTTCGGCAACCACTCATGATTCGAGAACTTGTCCGAAGAAAAAGAAGGATGGAGGAGCTGTAGTTTCGAATATGTTGTGAATATGATTTTAATTTTCAATTTTAAAAGACCTTGTGCACTTGTCTTTATAAAGTGTTAAGTACATTTTGATTTTATGTTTTCTGAGTACATTTTGATTGTTTATAAATTGTCTTTATAAAGCATATTAGTACTGATACATTGTCAGTTTATATTGAATATATAAACTGAACTTGTCAAGTTTTGGAGTGAAAATGAGTTGGTTTTTAGTGATATAGGTAATGTAATTTAGTGGTGTTATCAGTGTAATTTAGTAGTATACATCCCAAGTTTTAGTGATATGTGTGGTTTTTTAGTGATATCCTGCTTTACTGTGTAACGAAAACAATGAAAAATCATAAAACTAAAATGAAACAATAACAAAAGTAAAAAAGCCAAATATTTACCATTGCATTTTGAGCTGGTAAAAACAAAATAACCATATCTTTACAAAAACAAACCACTAAATCATTTTCAGTCTCAACATAATTCAGCCATCTAATAATTCTGTTCAATCAGTTTCTAATATTCTAAAAAAGTGCAGTAAAACAATGCACTAAATCTAAGAAGGAGTTGGTCCTTCTTGAGACGACCTTTCTGCTTCGTGGAAAGAACTTATTAAGTTCACCGCGAATTTCACTCTCTTGCCGGATTTTTTAGTTGGAAACTTTTCTGCAGCTTTTCCAGCTAGGACGACGTTGATGATATTATGCTTCTCTGCTGTGTTGTACAAGCCTACAGCTTCTGTGGTGATAGGCTCTTTGAGTTCATTCAGGTGTGAAGATAGGATTGCTGTGTTGTACTTGAACCTCAGCCTAGTTATTTGTTTATCCTGTGTTGGCTGCAATATGATAATTTGTTTATTAGTGTTTGTTATCACATAACTTTTTAAGCCTAATAAACAGAGCAATTTGAAAAGAAATTAAGGACATGCTGCATACACATTTGAATTACAAAGATATATACACTTTAATCAATTTCACTAAAACATATTAACTATATCACTAAAACATATTAACTATATCACTAAACTATATTAAGTATATCACTAAAGTGTGTCAACTATATCACTAAAATGTAAAGCAGTATATAAGTATGTAAAATATTAAACTAATCTTACCCCTTCTTCTGTTAAGTCAGTGTTCCAGTTTTTGATATCTCCTTTGAAGGTTTCCATATGGCGCATGAGGAAGATACCACAATCTGTGGAATTGTCAGTAGTCTGCCATGGCATTTTCACAAAACGAGGCTTCATTTTCCGCACTCTTGATCCCAAATTTGGATTTTCATTCCTACTTATATAATTGCAAAAGTGAGAATGCTGTAAAAGAGAAGTAAAATATTAGTATAGTGGACTTAAAACAGTGCATGTTTATATACATAATAGTGGAATGAAGGATAAAAAAATATATTACCAAAACCTCCAAAACTCTGCTATAGTACATCTTAGGCTGTGCTTCACGTTTAATATTGTCAATTATAAAGTATCCCATGGTTTTGATACCACAGCATACCAAATAATAATGCTCATATTTATTAATAGGAAAGCACACCTGTAATCATATTAAGAGATATTTTAGTTCAACATATTTGAGAAATGTTGAGATCTATGTCAAAATTAGTTAAGAAATGACATTTACCATTTCCACGTCTTCCACTTTTTTGATGGAAAAAGTTTGAAGAATCTTGTCCATCCCACTGGCAAACGAATCATAAGTTTCAGTGACTTTCTTTTCTGGATCTATGCTGAAAATCTGGTTGATATAAATATATTAGATTCTGGTGTATGTAGTTATGAAATAACTGAAAGAAATTAATTAGAATATATATACGAAGGCAGTATATATTACCAAATCTCCTATTGTGCAGAAAAGTCTTAGTGGTGACCCATCTGCCTTGTACTTTTCACTGTCATTTAGGATTGTTGCCCATGTATCAATCACAGAGTAGTATACACTTGTTTTTGGTTTCAGCGTCAACAAGTGTTCTTTGATACATCTCACTTCCTCCCATCTAAACAAATCATCCCTGTAATTATATATATTAATTAGTATTAGGCAGATAAAGAAATGTATATAACAGAAAGGGCAAAATACTTACAATAGCTCGCCCTTTTTCTTTAGCAAGAAGACCCAATATCCAAAGTCTTCATTATTCATTCTTTCCTTGATATCAATCACCCTGTTGACATAGGGTGATTTTTGATATGGACCAACTTTCTTTGTCCGCTTGCTTTTTTCTCTCTCTTGTGGTTCTGGCTCTGGCGTGACCAAATTTTGATTCCTTTCTTTTTCTATGTCATCCAGTCCAAGGGAAAAAGGAGGGACATATCTCTCATCATCTTTCTGTTGCTCAGCAAGGATCTCAATGTCGGTTCTGTCCATTTCTTCAACAACTTCTAGGCTGGCGACTATTTCAGGTGATAATTCATCACCCAAATCATCACCAGTTTCCTGGTTAGGAATGAGATATTCTTTCAGCATTTCACCGATAATAGCAAAGTTTTTATTATCGGGAAACTTTTCCCTTGCTTTCACTAAATCTTCATCAAATTTGGACTTTATGTCCACAAGTTCCTCTGCCCTTTTACGTAAATCATGAAGTACATCCTGAGAAGTCAATGCAAAATTTAGAATTGAAATATAGTGATATATATGGTAGTATTATAATATTTTAATAGGTGATCTATCTAATATACTCTAGTGATATATATAGTAGTTTTTAGTGATAATTTGCATGAATTATAGTAGTATGTTACTAATTCATATATAATGTACCTCTTCAGTTTGTTCAACATTTCCATCAGCTGCCTCTGTTGGAGGAGTGTAATACTGTGTATTTTGTGGACTTTGGCACTGAGTTGATTCATGAGGTTGTTGTGATGTTGACTCCTTTCTCTTGAGGTAATCTTTTTCAATTCTATCCACCTCTGACCAATACTGCCACGTATCCCAGGCTCCATTTTCATTATCATTTACCTACAATTAAGGATGAAACACATTTTTATATAAAAAGAATAAGATAGGTTTTCGACTACGTATTCCATATACAAACAGGATCATACCTTTGTCTTTGGAGGTTCAGAAGGATCAATTTTTTGTAGATATTCTTTTAAACTTGGTTGGATTGATCCAACTCCAAAAGCTCCGTCAATCACCTCAATTTCTTGTCTTTGTCTCAACATTTCTAGAGTCCAACCATTGTAGGAAGGAAATTGTCTATCAACCAGGTTCATTCCTTTGTACCTCACACGGTCGACATATAACAACTACAAAGTGAAACAAGTAAAACTATTAATTAGATTTTATATTCTATTAGAATATACGGACAAGAAAAAAAAAGATTTAGATTGTTGTCTTACAGTGAGAAAGATTAGTGATCCTCGGAAAAATGTTGTTGTTGTTCTGTTCCAACTCTCCATTCCAATTACAAGGTAGCCTAGGAGGAAATCTGCCCAGTTATACTTCTTGAGATTGTCAAGGTTATCATCAAGTTGCAGCAGTTGTTTGTCCACATAAGAAGCTCCTTTTGTACCAATAAGCACATTTGACATAACAAGAAGGAAGTTTAATTTGAAGTTATCATTAACTTCTTGGTTTTTCATCACTTGAACAATCATCTGTGTTGTTATTTGATCAGATAAAGTGAATTGTGCATGCCAATCTTTGATTCTTTGACTGTACTTTCCAGGTGATGCCAGAATAATAGGATGTCCTCCATTTGGCAGGCCTAACACATCATAAACATCTTCACTTGTAATATTAATATCTCCATCCTTCAACTTTAGTGAGATTGAGTGGTGATCAAAGATTTGGAGTACATTGTAGGCGATTTTGGTTGGCAAAATGTCAAGCTCAAAATCCAGTAAGAGTGCAAAACCAGCTCTTGTAACCCAGTCCCTCTGCTCTTTTGTGAGTTCACCTACCATCTTACTAAAATGCCTTGGAGATATCCTTATCTTGACCTCGTCTTTTTTCTTATTTATATGTTTAGCCCCTTCTGTTTTCTAATGAAATAAGAGGAAATAATTAGTGTTGTAGAAACCACAAGAAACGACAGTGCAGGGCATCACTAAAATATTGTGCTCAAATTTCTAATTCTAAGTAACGAAATAAATAAAAAATACCTTAACATCCTTGTTCATGAACTTCAATAGTGGATATAATGTTCCAGCAATCCTTTTTCTTGGTATATGAGTTTCAAATGCAGCTTCCTGTTAAGAACATAAAACAATATACTAAGCAGTTGTATATTCACAAAATTATACTAAGCAGTTGTATATTCACAAATTTATAAAACTATTTAACCTGCAAAATCATAAAACTTGCAAATACATGTAAAATATACTATTTAACAAGAAGTATATTCACAAATTTATACTAAGCAGTTGTATTTTAGTGATCTTAGTTGATATACTTTAGTGATATACTTAATATACTTTAGTGATATACTTAATATAGTTTAGTGATATAGTTAATATATTTTAGTGATAGTGATATTCACCTATCTAATCCTTTAAAACAAATCAAGATTTTAAGCTACTAGTCTACATTAAACAGATAGATATCTCACAAACAACACACACAAATATACAGACATTCGATATATACTATAATTAAAGACTATATAAACGTCGATGCTTTAAAATCGAATTTAAGCACATTCGATATATATACTATATAATTAATAATGAAGAAAGTGAAGAAAGTGTACCTTTTTCCTTTTGTATTTTGTTATTTTAATCTTTGGTTGTGCATTGTTGACTTGAGCTTGATTTTCTGTTTCATCCTCTTCTTGTTCATCCTCTTCTTCTTCATCCTCATTTTCTTCTTCACTTTCGTTTAGTCCATCGTCTTGTTCATCATCTTCTTCTTCTGCACTATCTTCATCACCTTCTTCATGTTCTTGTGCACTATCGTCTTGCTCCATGTCTTCTGCACTATCTTCTTGTGCACTGTCTTCTTCACCTTCTTGCATATCTTCATCACTTTGTTTGTCATTATCTTGATCTCCATCTTGTTCATCCACCAGATTATTACAATTATGTTCATCCCCTTCTACTTCATCAACAAGTTTATTTCCCTATGAAATCATACAAAATAATGATTTAGATTAATTTATAAATCAATAATACAACTAAGAAATAATGTAGTTGATCACATACAAGAAGACTTTTGATATTTCTTCCAGCAGTAGCCTTTATGACTTTGTTATCTGGACGTCGATAGACTTTTGCAAGTGGTCTTTTGTCTCGTATGTTGTTGGTATTCATGTTTGCTTGATCTTCAGATTCTAAATCTACAGGAGTATCTGCAGTGTTTGTAAACTTTGACAAACTATGTGCACGAAGTCTTGTACTTCTTCTGCATTGAACTATGTAACCTGCAAAATCATAAAACTTGCAAATACATGTAAAATATACTATTTAACAAGAAGTATATTCCCAAATTTATACTAAGCAGTTGTATTTTAGTGATCTTAGTTGATATACTTTAGTGATATACTTAATATACTTTAGTGATATACTTAATATAGTTTAGTGATATAGTTAATATATTTTAATGATAGTGATATTCACCTATCTAATCCTTTAAAACGAATCAAGATTTTAAGCTACTAGTCTACTTTAAACAGATAGATATCTCACAAACAACACACACAAATATACAGACATTCGATATATACTATAATTAAAATTGAATTGAGGTTACCAAGAGAAGAAAATAGATTCTAACTTGTTCTGTTTTTTAGGCTTAAAAAATTATGTGATTAGAAACACTTAGCACTTAGCGCTGCTACAATAGTTTTATTAAAGAAATATTTCGGTTATACATGTTAGTCTTCACTAATAAGAAGGTCTGCAATTCTCATATCAATTCTTATTAGTCAGTCTTCACTAATAAGAATTGATTAGTAATACTTAATGTTAATTACTTAATTGATAAAATTAGCTAGCCATGTCTTAAATAATCATATTAAGCTGCTTGACATTGGTGCTGAATCAATGCCTGATTCATCATAAATCAACTTGGAGTTTGAACATGCCAGAGGGATACCAGTTAAATATTCGCTTTAATATCTGTCAGTTATTAATTGCTAAGCATCTTTTCAATACTAAATCTGAGTTTATTAGCTAAGATAAAGAGTACTTTTCCACGGCATTTGTTTCTACTTTGGGAGCTTAATCATGATTCAACTTAGTGTTATAAAATCTGTCAATTAGGCTTTTGGATTACTGATCTAGATTAACATCAAGATGTGTTATAAAATCATATGTCTCAGCCTGGTTGTGTACTAAGTACTCTACACTAAGATGATTAATATGCACTAAGTACTCTACGTACTCTACACACTACACACTAAGATCAGTACTCTACGTACTCTACAAACTGAGATTAGTAATATGCATTAACATGAGTAATATGCACTAAATCAACATCTTATTCATCAACAACATATTCATATTCATTAATTAAACAAATCAGCAACATATTCATCAACATATTATTCAATAAATCAACATATTCAGACAAGTAAATGCTTGAAATCACAAATAATTAAAAAAAACAGTGATAAAACCCTAATTTAACATACCTCCTCTAGTTCTAGCCATATTTTAGTAGCTTTCAGAGTGAAATAAGCTAATTAACAGCTGTTATGAAAGAACATTAGTAGATTGAAGTCAGTTTTCACAATAATACACAACAAAACCCTTAAAATTCAAAAAAACCGACATACACTAAAAATACGAGTTGATTAAGATGATTAACTAACTATAAATACTACTAAACTACAGAAAAGTACCTATTCAAACAAATGTTGAAGTGATTTTGCTCGGTGCTTGAGCTGCGGTTGCGAGATCCAAAAATCGCCTCGAATTTCTTCGTAGAAGCTGTAATATACCTAATTAGAACAAAAAAGAGGGAAAAAGTCGAAGAAACCGCCATTAGAGACGTACCTGAAGCTCGGTTGTGCGCGATGATGAACAGTGGAGTAGTGGAGGTGATGGACCGTTGTGCGCGAAACGTGTGTATCGTATCGGTGTGTATCGTTTTTAACTGTGCAAGCGTGTTTTGTATAAGCGGGCTGGATCATTTTAGTGGGCTGGGAGTGTTAAAAAGTGGGCTGGGCCTTGTGGTTTCTAGTTTCTATTTTAATTTGGTTTCTATTGGAGTATTACTCTATATATATATATAAATTGAAATTTCATGCTCATACATTTCACTTTCAAAGCTCTCTCGTCTCTCGAAATCTCGAAACTTCTCTTTTCTTGATGCTCTTGAAACTCACGTCTCGACTACCTTTTTTTTTAAATAGTCAACTCACATGTTTTTTTTATTTTGCTGGAATATTGAATTTTTTCGGGGTTTTCCTTTGTAGGTATAGTTGTCGTCTCTCATCTCTGTCTTTATGATTTTTTTTTACAAATTTTATGCATGCATTTAACTTGTAATTAAGGTTTCTATATTTGGGATTAATTGGGGTTTTTTTCTTGCATTTGGTAATTTGGGTTTTTTGTAATTAACCTTTATTTATGGTTTTGTATATTATAATTTGGGGTTTTTTGTAATTGAACTTTAGTTCAGATTTTTTAAGTGAACTTTAATTGTGCTTTAAAAATATACATAAAATACAAGGTTGAGCCTTATTACATATTAGTGACGAGTTAATGAAGATCCTACTAACAATGTCGAGTTTGACTATGTAGAATTTGCCCCCGTTGATGAGGATCCAACCAACAATCACAAGTTTGACTCTGATTTTGAGGAGATGCTTCAGACTTTTAATCAGGTGGTTCAGACCTTTCCTGTACTAGTGAAACTTTTTTCCTATCGTGGTTTACGAGGAACTTGTGTTCTTCTCATTCAATTTCAAATCATACTTTTACTTTAAAACTTAAGACAATTTTTAAAGTTTAATAATGTCTTCCATAAATTCTTGCATTTTCATCTTAATTTGAATTTTTAATGAACCTAAGCAAAGGTTCATAATAGTTGTAGTATAATGGTACTGTGACATGGTAGAAGCTCGTGGTATAATGATGACGGAGCTGAAGAAGTTTATTGAAGCCAATCCTGTCTTCAATGACAAGCTTGTGTTTCCTAGCTTGTGATCATCAAGATTGCAAGCTTTGATCAACCAAAGGTATGGTTGTTAATTTGTTAATGATTGTGTTATACTTGTTGGAGATCTTGAATAAAAAGGTTTGCTGGTTTATACAGTTTGAACTGGCAGCACCACTTGTGCGGCAAACATAGGCCTTATCCAGACATTATAAAAACATTGTACCCAACAATGAAGAAAGTGCTCCAATATAGTGATTCCTGCCTCAGTTCTCCTTGTAGCGCTATGGGTAAATTTAAAATAACACTTTGCCTTCGATATATATTGTAGTTACATATCTCTTTATTATTGTAATTTGCTTGGTACAAAAAGATTTAGTTTATTTTTTTTAATTTGTATTTGTCATATTATTTTGTTTTAATTCACTGTTTAGAGTTTATCTTCTTCTCCATCTTTTAGAAATGGTTATTTAGTTCTTTCTTATAATTGGGAGATTTTAATGTCGTATGAATTTTACATGTATAGCATACACGATAAAAGTATATATATATATATATATATATATATATATGTATGAGTAATTGTTCTACGTTCTATTCTACTACAATGTTTATTGTAGTATAGTCTTATGCCCAATTTCATTACCTATCCATGATTTCACCGACACGAAATTTCCTGGTTTGCTTTTTGATTCTATGTCTAATTCAGTGACCCTATGACATCCCCTGCTGTTTCCACAATCTTGCAGTCTATGGCCAAAAACTCCACAAAAAGTGTCAAAAAGGAAAAGCGTGCTGGTTCCAGTAAAGCAATTGTACTTTCAACAGCACCTGGCAGCCGCCTAGTTCAAGTCTGAGAATGATGTTTCATATTTCAGCGTTTTACAACCCGTTCCTTTTTACACACTTGAATTGGACTCACTGAGGTTACAAAAATTCCAGGTGATGGGTGTGGATTACAAAACAACATCGAAGCAAACAGTTGTATCTCGACCAATACTTTCCATATTCTGGTCTGATTGTATCATTTGTAATAGGCAGGACTCTGTATGCAGGTTATAGTCTGTCATTTTCTATGTTTTGATAAGTTCTTGGGTGAATGTGATAAAAACTTCTGCATGGAGTCCGGCATTCGGTCTTAGCTCCTTAATATATCTAAAGTCAAGTTACTTTCTGGCAAATATTCAGAAAATTTAACTTAGAAGATCATTTACCTCAGTTGTTGGACAACAACTTCATATTAGTCCATACAATTTTAACTTCATTGTTATTAAAACATAAGCACAAATTTCGTGTGTGGTTTTTAGGTAGTATTTGTGATTCTCCTTTTCGCAGTTCTAATATTTTTGCTTATATATAACAGACATATATCTAGGCCATAAAGTAAAAGTTTTGAGATCAATAAAACTTGTGCATTCAATGAAATGTTTTACTAGCGGTGAAAAATGTCTATATTATATTAAATAAATCAGAAGTATAAAAACTAATTTAAATTTAAAAGTTATGAAATTTCAGCACTGTAACGAGAGTATAAAACCCACTAAAATTTTAAAATATTATATCTTCTTAAGAAACTAGTTTTTTGTCAAAAAAACAGGACAATTTATACCGGTGGAAAAATATTCAGGATGAAAACTAATAAAAATATGATCAAAGAGTGCATTCCAAACAATTGACACAAATATGGGAAGTTGGTCATGAGAAATGCCAAAAGTGTGAATCAGAATCAGAATTCAGAACCCAGCTCTTTCTTCTAGGTTGCTCTGAAACTGAAAGTACCTCTAGCAGCTGCAAAAAGTATTTATAACACTTGCCAAGAACTTAACCAGTAATATCGAAGACCAAACCTTGGAATGGCAAACTATCTACAGCTACATAAAGAGTGATACAAACAACAGATAATTAATGGATACTACTGCTTGCTTCAATGTTGTTTTAAAGTCTACACGCTTCTACCAGACACATAAGTATTTATATCAGCATACTTCACAACAGAAACTAGGAGCTTAACATATGATTTTTTTTTTTGTTACTTAGAAGGCGAGAATGAATTTGTGAAGAGCGAGAATCATATCAGCGCATTACTGCTTCTCTCACAAAAAAATGGTGACAAGGAATGGTCAACAAAAATTTATATAGTTCTTGCCCGTAAATGGGTCAAATGACAGAGAATGGTCAACAAAAATCCCACCTAATCATCCAGTGAAGTTACAAATGAATTCTGTGAAATTGTCTAAAACCTTTAAAGATAATTTGAAAATGAATTATTTCTCGAAAGAAACATCTAGAATTTGGCTTAAAGACCTTTTGGACTCAAGAGGACCCAATTTTGGAAATTTATAGGAAATATAAAGGCCGGAGAGCCAATTCCAAATTGTTTGTCGGAATTTTAAAATAGAGTTAGTTTTTGACCATATGTGGTCCATCCGGTAATTCGAGTTTCATAAATTTAGTTTCCTAAATTTACCGTCCAATTTAGAGTTTTTTGAATTAAACTTAGTTTATGAAAAATTGAGTCATGTGAGTGTCGCTAGTGATTCAAACTTCAATTTTATTAGGTGAACTTTAATTTTGGAAATCACTAACACCTTCAAGATTGCTTTGATCCGTATAAACGTCAACAACCACTAATTTTCTGATTATAACACTGATAGTATCTTTTTGACGGAAAGACATAAATCAGAAAAAAGAAAATTTAAGTGACCAAAAAAAATAATAATAATTAGTTTAGGGAAATAGACAATAAATCATCAATATTTAGGAAGTTATAATTTAATTTTCCCGTTATTAGAGGATTAGTTCGATCTCGTTTTAGATCAATTTTTTAGTCTAGGTCGAAGTCGAAATCACGTCGACCTCGACTAGTTTTCAAGGTGTATATGACCACTTCAAAACAAAACAAAAACATTTTATCCTAGAAGGACATGGTCGACCTCGATTTAGGTCATTAAAACCATATCTAGGTCGAAGTCAAAATAATATCAATTGTTGAAGATTTCACGCAGGTCGAAGTCGAAACACTTTTGACCTGGACGGAATTTTATGCTTTTATTCGATCTGAATCCAGGTTGAAAGAGAGATCCAATTTTGCAATAATTTTGAAAAATAAAAAAAATCAACATGGACATTTTTAACCTCATTTCTGTCGAAATGACTCTAACTTTCAATCATAGTTCAAAAGTTTTATTAGAGATTTATTATTTGATAGACGTGCCAAAGCCTTGTCAAATAATTGTTCAAGTTATCACAGTACTACATAGAAATATAGTTTTTATGTCTATTTTAATATTTTCAATTGAGAAACGAACATAATGTGATCATAAAAACAAAACAAATTTATGACTCTTTTATATAATAACATTAATAATACGACAATCAATAATTTAAGAAGTTGATGTTTGAATATAGTTAAAAATGATGAAATCTTATATAATTATTTGAAGGCTAGTTTCATTATTTTAACTAAATTAAGATTGATAAGATATTTTTTATACATAAAAAGATATTTCGACACTCAGGGCTGTTCCATACCATTGAGGGCCCAAGGGCGAAACGAAAAAATGAGCCATAATTTTTTTAAGAATTAGGAATATCTAAAGAATATATATTATATTAGTGTGGGTATATATATTTAATTAATGTGTGTTTTATGCATATGTGATTAGTGAGTTTTTTTTAATAAAAAACTCACAAATCACATACCATAAAACAAAGGATTAAACAGATACTCGATAATATTTACGTGTGAGTGCATGTGTATCAGTCAGGCGATCAATTGATAGTATCATTCGTTTTGGCAAGGACATAATAATGTAGGGTAGGACAGACGGGACACACACAGAGGTTAAAATAATAAAAAAGTTAAACAAAAAGTTTAAATTACTGATATATTCTAGTAACAAATGCATTAATTATATAATTTATTTTTTGGGCCTCTAAATTTTTTGGGTCATGGGCGGTCACCGTGGACGCTCTCCCTCTGGGCCGAGCCTGTCGACACTGATAAATAAAATGATTAATTTTACATTATCATTCCATCAATTTTTTTTATTTCAAATTGTGTAATTCATTGTCTTTTCACATCTTCCCTAAATCTTTTATAAATAAATCAAAACCCTCATTTTCATTCTTCACATCATTGGAGCCGCCACCGCCCCCCTCTAAAACTCCCATCTCAATCTTCGTACTGACCCAAATCAAATCAAATCAATATTTATCTACGATTATTGAAATCAGATACAAATTCAAATCTTCCATCATCTTTCAGTTGCACAAATTTGATACAAATATAATCATCCACTTGAAATTAGGATGTTATATTATCGCCAATAATTTCTCCAGGTATGTCCGCTTGTTTATCAATTTACACTTGATATATAGATTGATCTTTTCAAATTGATTTTCCACTATATTATATGTTACTATTTAAGTGATTAATACAAACGCTTTCTCCATGTTGGATCGGTAAGTTGTATCCTTATAAAATCTACACACTGAATGCACAAATATAAAAAGTGATCAATTTATACAAGTTGGTGGGTATGATTAGTATTTTGATTAGATTAAGCCCAACCAAATATTTTGATTTTCGACCTAAAATATATTTTTTGAATATGGTTTCTATCTTTTATACGAACTTGAATTCAACCAATGTTATGGTTCGACTTTGATTAAAAATAATTATCGTATTATGATTTGGATGGGCCGATGGTTCATGATAGCAGGTGACACATTTGTTTAATGGAATCAGAGTTTTCTTCAATCGTCCGATGCACATTTGAAATATTCATTTAACGATAATATTCTTGAAATAATAAGTTGCATAAATCAGGTATATACAAAGGAATATTTGCAGAAAAACAATGAAGAAATTGCTTCAAGATAGATTGATATATCCCTGCTTCCGTTCTCCTTGGAGTGCTTATAGGTACGTTTAAAACAACATTCTCTACATCATAAGTGCTCATAGGCAATATTATTGTTTGATTTGGCACGAAAATTAGTGTAGTATATCTCTGAGTTTTATTTTTTACAATACTACAAAATAGTACTGTATTTGACATGATTACGCTATCGTATTAGAGATAAGTGCAACTTCACTTGGAAGTATTACATTAAACACCACCTCAAATTGTTGCAAAAGACTCGATCGTGTAACAATTACAAAAATTAGATGTATTATGAAAATATATATCTTTAAATTGAAATTTCATTCTCATCCATTTCACTCTTGAAACTATCACATATCTCGAACTCTCGAAACTTCTCTTTTCTTGATGCTCTCTTATATCTTGAAACTCACGTCTCGACTCCCATTTTCTAAATAGTCAACTCACATATTTTTTTATTTTGCAAGAATATTAAATTTCTATTTGGGATTTCCCGTTGTAGGTATAGCTGCAGTCTCTTTATCACTTTCTTTATGATTTTTTTTTACATATTTTTATGCATGCTTTTATTTTTTAATTAGAGTTATTATATTTAGGATTAATTGGGTTTTTTTTTAATATTGGGGTGGATGTTTTCTATTTCATTTGCAATTGAGGTTTCCATATCGTAATTTGGGTTTTTTGTAATTGAATATTGATTATGGTTCTGCATATTTTAATTTGGGGTTTTTTTGTAATTGAACTTTAATTATGGTTTTCGAAGTGAACTTTAATTGTGCTTTGATATGCAACAAAGATAGGGCCGAAGCTCATAATACAGGAGTGACTAAGTTGAAAGTAGTCGGGCTCCAAAATAATGATTTATATATAGAAATGACTCACCTGTCTTTTGATAATTTGATGTACTATATGTTATTGTATTCTCTTATTAGCATATGATGATTTGTTTTGGTACTTTCCTTGTGGTATTTTGTTATTTTCACATTAATGATTTTAACTTTGATCAACTAGAATTCACCTGTGATGATCAATGTTGATTAACTCTTTTTTACATATAGACTGCAGCCCTCAGTTGATTCAGTTGTGTTTCAGTTTTGGCATATTTTGATCTACTAATGTAGTGATGCGTTTCTGTATGAACTGATGATGGAGTTCTGTATTCATATTGTTCTTTTTCTAAGCTGATTGTGCTATATTGTAGATCATACTATCTGGTTCCTTTGCAATCTGCTTCTGAGGTCAGCACCCTCTTTAAAGAGGAAGAAGGCCTCTTCCATTGCCATCAAATACAATTGTCAATGGAAGTTTTTAGCAGCTTAGCTAATGGAGAATCCCTAGAAGAAAATAGGATGAAATGCAAACCTGCTGGAAGGAGGCGTATTTTTGTGCAGACCTACACTGGCTGTGTATTGGCAGTGGATTTGGATCGTGATGACAATGCTCATACTGTGAAAAGGAAGTTGCAGGTTTCCTAACAAAATGTACACACTAAATGAATGAATATAAAAAGTTTATCATTTTACACAAATCAGTTGATATTATATATATGTTTTAAATAGACTACATCCAATCACACATTTTCGTTTTGAATCCACCCCGGACCCGCTAGAGCCTCATCAAAGCTCCGGACAGCCTTAAGAGTCAAAAACTTGGCCCCACCATGGTGCCACTAGGCCCCATCCCAACCCTACTAGGCCCCAGTTAGACCTCATCTGGGCCTATGTTGGGTCCATCCTCGGCTCCAAAACCCTTACCATTCTGTTTGATCGCATTAGTTTGTATTTTAGTAGTTTGTATTGGAGTAGGACCCGATATATATTATAAATTTATTATTATTGTACCAAGGACCTATTAACACTGCACTCGACCATCAATTTTGTGTTAAACCTATTCTCGAGAAAGATAATAAAGATAACATTTGGGCTGGGTTTAGTATGGAATGAAATGGCATCTTAGGAGAATGAAATGAAATATGTACTCTTATTTAGAGTTGTCTATAATTTTCACTACTTCAATCATTCCATTACATTCCAAACTATTTGAACTAGAAATTCCATTTTAAACTATGTGAACTAGAAATCTAATTTTAAAAGGAATGCTCCATTCTACTTCTTTATCATTTTCCCTACGATCTTCATCATAAAATTATAAACTCACTGCTTAACTATGTGCCTGAACTGCTTCAACTTGCTTAGGATACATGCCAAGAATGAGATAATCACCGGATTGTAGTAGCTAAATATATATCTGATTCAGTTTTTTATGCATCTCAGACGATGACTCAAATGCAACAATCATCCTCTCAACATGACCAGTCATCACAACAGCAGGTTTGATTCTTTTCTATATCTCTAATAGAAATTTTAAGAGCCATAACTAAGACGTACATATACCAGCAAAACTTTCCAGTTCCCTACCATAGAAGCTAGTTGTGATGAGGCACAATTTTCAACTATTGTTCTCCCCTCGTCGTGTGCTTTTGTGGTTATGTCTGTTAACAATTTTGACTTGTTGTCGCCATGCAGAATAATAACCGAAAAAGAAAACAACACTCGTCTTCTGGACCAGCTAATAGTACTGGTATACGGGAAATACTGTGGGTCCTTCACCAAACTCCCCAGCATCAACTCATACACCTGGTGATGGGGTTAATACTGCCCGTAGTCTGCAGCATGTAAGCAGCGGACAAAAAGGGTATATAAAATAGAATATTCACACCAAACAATGAAGAAAGTACTCCGATATATTGATCTCGGCCTCAGTTCTCCTTATAGCGCTATGGATAAATTTGAAATAACACTTTACCTTCGATATATATTTGTAGTTACTTATCTCTAAATTATTGTAATTGACTTGGTACAATATGATTTAGTTTATTAGTAATTCAATTTATCATGAGCATTTTAGGATCATTTATTTTTTTAATTATTATTTGTCATATTATTTTGTTTTAATTCACTATTTTAAAGTTTATGTTCTTCTCCATCATTTAGAAATGATTATTTAGTTCTATTCTCGAGGAAGATAATAAAAATAACATTTGAGCTGAGTTTACTATGGAATGACTGAAACTGGTCCCAGAATTCAGCAGCTAGCTTCTCGAACCCATGTGTGCTCAGGTTCACAGTGCTGGGTCCTCAGAGCACACAATGCACCCTGGTCTTTTACAGTTGATAATGTGTGATGTACATAATTGTCTGCCTTCAGTACATTTATTGTATAGTCTTATGCCCAATTTAATTGCCTATCCATGATTTCACAGACAGATAAATTTCCTGGTTTGCTTTTTTGGTCCTTTGTCGAATTCAGTGACCCTGTGACATCCCCTGCTGTTTCCACCAATCTTGCAGTCAACAGCACCTGGCAGCCTACATACTGGGTTCATGTCTGAGAATGATGTTTTATATTTCAGCGTTTTACGACCCTCCTTTTGGCACACTTGAATTGGACTCATTGAAGTTACAAGAATTCTAGTTGATGGGTGTGGATTATAAAACAACATTGAAGCAAACAACTGTATCTCGACCAATACTATTCTGATCTGATTGTATCAGATCAGGTAGTCTGTCATTTCTATGTTTTGATAATTTCTTGGTGAATGTGGTAAATACTTCTGCATGATGTCTGGCATTCAGTCCTAACTCCTTAATATATCCAAAATCAAGTTACTTTCCGGCAAATATTCAGCAAGTTTAACTTAGAAAATCATTTACCTAAGTTGTTGGACAACAACTTGATATTAGTCGATACAATTTTCACTTCGTTGTTATTAAAACATAAGTACAAATTTCGTATGTGGTTTATAGGTAGGATTTCAGATTCTCCTTTTCGCAGTTCTAATATTTAAATGATTCTGGCTCCTGTATATTAATTTTCACTTCGTTGTTATTAAAATATTTCTTAAGAAAAATTAAGTATTATGATAGAATTCTTTGTTTTTTTATAAGGTGCAACCTATAGGCACTCTAGAAAATACTCTTTTATATGGAATATGTAGTTACCATTATAATTATAAACATAATACGCACCTCAAACTTAGTTAAGAATAATGTTTGAAACTTCACTCAAAATTTATATAATTCTTGCCGGTAAATGGGTCAAAAGACAAGGAATGGTCAACAAAAATCCCACTTAATCATCGGCCTAGTGAAGTTTGTAGAATTCTGTAGAATTCTCTAGAATCCTAGAGGTCCACTAGGTAATTCGAGTTCAATCTAACTCAAAAAAGCGGCCCAGATCAAAATCGAAATGATTTCAAACTGGATGAAACTTTTGCGTTTAATTCGATCTCAAATCACGTCGAATAACATGATAAATTAATTATTAAAGGGAAAATTAAATTATGGATCCTTGAACTAGTGATGTTTTATTGTCTAGTTCCGTGAACTAAAGATTCTGTTTTTAGGTCACTAACTTTTCTAATTTTTGATCCAAGTCCTTTCATCAAAAAGATTCTAACGACATGAGAATCAGAAAACTAGGGTTCTTGATGTTTTTGATGTTCATATGAATCCAAGTAATGAAGGCCGTGCTGACAATGATTGATCCATGACGTATTAATTAATTTTGTAATTCATATAAAAAAGGCCTACTTAATTTTTTACATTGCGCCCGGTGAATCGTAAGGTCCATGATCCAGTATCATGATCATGGACGTTCGTCGTTCGAGGCCCAATGTTGTGAACAGTCCATACAAAGTGGCAAACCCACTAAGAAATTGAGAGAAGTTTCTGGAACTTTATCTCTAACAATCCTTTATAAATCAAAACCCTCATTCTCATTCTTTACACCATTAGAGCGGCCGACGCCCCCCTCTCAAACTCCCATCTTTTTCTTCATACTTTGTCCCAAATCAAATCAACAACTTATGATTATTAAAATCACATACAAATTCAAATCTCCTGCTGTCTTTCAATTACACAAATTCGATACAAATATAATCATCCACTTCAAATTAGGATGTTATGTTATTGCTAATAATTTCCCCGGTATGTCCACTTGTTTATCAATTTACGCTTGATATATAGATTGATCTCTTCAGATTGATTTCCCACTATATTATTTGTTCTGTTTAAGTGATTAATACAAACACTTTGTTCATGTTGGATAGGTAAGTTTGTATCCTTACAAAATCTACACACTGAATGCACAAATATAAAAAGTGATCAATTTATACAAGTTGGTGGGTATTATAAATATTTTGATTAGAATAAACCCAACCATATATTTTGATTTTCGACCTAAAATATTTTTTTGAATTTGATTTCTATCTTTTATATAAATTGGAATTCAACCAATATTATAATTCGACTTTGATTATAAATAATTAATGTATTATGTTTTGGATGCACCAAAGGTTCATGATAGCAGGTGAAATACTTGTTTAATGGAATTTGAGTTTTCTTCAATCGTCAATTGCATATTTGAAATATTTATTAATGATATTCTTGAAATAATAAGTTGTATGAATCAGGTATATATATGGAATATTTGCATAAAACAATGAAGAAAGTGCTCCAAGATAGATTGAACCCTGATCTCTGCCTCCACCATTCTTCTTGCAGTGCTTATAGGTACGTTTAAAACCACATTGACTATGTCATAAGTGCTCATAGGCAATATTTTTTTATTGGTGTTGGCACGAAAATTATTGCAGTATATCTCTGAGTTTTATTTTTTTTTACAATACTACGAAAATGGTACTGTATTTGACATGAATACACTCTTGTATTAGAGGTAAACGCAACATCACTTGCAATTATTATATTAAACACCATCTCAAATTGTTGCAAAAGACTCGATCGTTTTAACAATTACAAAAATTAGATGTATTATGAAAAAGTATATATATCTTTAAATTGAAATTTCATTCTCACACATTTCACTCTCAAAGCTCTCTCATCTCTCGAACTCTCGAAGCTTCTCTTATCTTGAAGCTCACGTCTCAACTTCCATTTTTTAAATAGTCAACTCACATGTTTTTTTATTTTGCTAGAATATTGAATTTTTTTTTCGGGGTTTCCTGTAGGTATAGTTGCCATGTCTCTATATATCCCTCTCTTTATGATTTTTTTACAAATTTTTATGCATGCTTTTAACTTGTAATTAGGATTAATTGGGTTTTTTTTCTCCCATTTGGTAATTTGGGTTTTTTGTAATTGAACTTCATTTATGGATTTCTATATTATAATTTGGGGTTATTTGTAATTGAAACTTTAGTTCGGGTTTTTTAAGCGAACTTTAATTGTGCTTTGATATACAAAAAAGACAAGATTTTGAAGCTTATTACATATTAGTGACTGAGTTGAAAGTAGGTTGGCTCCACAATACTCCCTTCGTCTCAATATACAAGTCCCTTGAAAAAACACGCATATTAAGAAAAGAGTTAGTTAGATATGATTTTATCTTATATGTCATTAATTAGTGCATTGACATGTGATATGGGACAAAAAAATTCTTAAAATGGACTTGTAAATTGAGACAGAGGAAGTAATGATTTATATATACAAATGACTCAGCTGTCTCTTGATAATTTCATGTACTATAAGTTATTGTATGCTCTTATAGATGAAGTCTGTCCATGGAATCCCTGGTAACTAATTTTGTTAATTTTGTTTTTAATTATATACTCCACAATTTTCAGATAGTGAGGCTCATACTACGAAAAATTTTGAATCAGGCATGCCAGAGCATGAAAGAATGAATCAATGCTCTGAGGTGGGATAAAGAAATTTATGTCTTATTTTTTCTTGCAGTAATTCATAAAGTATCCATAATGAAGATCCTACTAACAATGTCGAGTTTGATTATGTAGAATTTGCACCCATTGATGAGGATCCCACCAACAATCAAAAGTTCGACTCTGATTTTGAGGAGATACTTCGGACCTTTTATTTTTCCCGTACTAGAGAAACTTTTTTCCTATTGTGGTTTACGAGGAACGTGGGTTCGTCTCATTCAATTTCACATCAGACTTTTACTTTAAAACTTAAGACAATTTTTAAAGTTTAATGTCTTCCATAAATTCTTCCATTTTCATCATAATTTGAATTTTTATTGAACCTAAGCAAAGGTTCATAATAGTTGTATGGTGACATGGTAGAAGCTCGTGGTGTAATGATGACGGAGCTGAAGAAGGTTATTGAAGCCAATCCCGTCTTCAATGACGAGCTTGTATACAGTTTGAACTGGCAGCACCACTTGTGGGGCAACTATAGGCATTATCCATACATTATAAAAACATTGTACCAACCATGAAGAAAGTGCTCCAATATATTGACCTCTATCTCAGTTCTCTTTGTAGCGCTATAGATAAATTTAAAATAACACTTTATCTTCGATATATATTGTAGTTACATTTCTCTAAATTATTGTAATTTGCTTGGTAAAAAAGAATTATTTTATTAGTAATTCAATTCATAAGCATTTTGGGATCATTTTTTTTTTGAATTTGTATTTGCCATATTATTTTGTTTTAATTCACTGTTTAGAGTTTATCTTTTTCTCTTTCTTTCAGAAATGATTATTTAGTTCTTTCTTATAATTGGCAGATGTTAATGTCATGTGAATTTAACATCTATAGCATATACGATAAAAGTCCATAAGTAATTGTTCTACGTTCTACTATGATTAATGTTTATGTTGTAGAACATAATCTGCAGGTTGTCGAATGTTTACAAAAATTTTAGAACAAAAAAAAGTTAAAATTTAGATGACTAAATTACAATTATCGAGTTTTGTACTCTAATACTCCAACGTTTTTGATTACTACATAAAACTTTCTCTTTATAATATTATTATTGTACCATGGACCAATTCACAACAATAATCAATTCACATATAGTTTTCTTGTGCCCTAATATGATTATATTATTTCAAAAATTAACTAATTATATTAAATAAATCAAAAGTGTAAAAACTAATTTAAATTTAAAAAATTATGAGATTTTAGCACTGTAATGCGAGCATATATAACTTACTAACTTCTTAAAAATATTATATTCTCTAACGAAACTAGTTTTTTGACAAAATATTAGGATAATTTATACCGGTGAAAAAATATCCACCATGAAAACTAATAAAACTATGATAAAAGAGTGCATTCCAAACATTTGACACAAACATGGGAAGTTGGTCGTAAGAAATGCTAATAGTATGAATCAGAATCAGAATTCAGAACCCTGCTCTTTCTTCTAGGTTGCTCTCAAAGTACCTCTACCAGCTGCAAAAAGTATTTATAACACTTGCCAAGAACTTAACCAGTAATATCTGAAGTCCAAACCTGGAATGGCAAACTACCTACAGCTACACAAAGAGTGATACAAACAACAGAATATGGATAGTATTAGTTTGAATACTACAGCTTGCTTCAATGTTGTTCTAAAGTCTACACGCTTCTACCAGACACATAAGTATTTATATCAGCTTACTTCATAACAGAAACTAGGAACTTAACATATCGATTTTTTTTTGTTACATAAAAGGCGAGAATGAATTTGTGAAGAGCAAGAATCATATCAGCCATTACTGCTTCTCTCACAAGAGAACGGTGACAGGGAATGGTCAACAAAAATTTCTATAGTTCTTGCCCGTAAACAGAGGCGGAAGGAACCTTGAGAGTGGGGTCCAGTGACCTTTTTTTTATAGGTTTAAGTTGTGTCCCTGTAAACAGAATATATATGGATAGTATTATATTGTTTTTAAGCGGGGGTTTAAGTTTGTTTTTAAGCGGAAAGAAACAGAGCAGATTAAAATAAACAGGGGTTGGAAAGAAACAGAGCAGATTAAAATAAACAGAGCAAACCCCCTGTCGTTGTCCACTGTCCACCGCGCAAGAAGAGGAATTGCAAGCTCCGATCAGAAATCCAAATAGCTACAAATATATCAGGATGAGAGATGAATGGATGAATGATAGTTTGGTGGTGTACATCGAGAAAGAAATATTTACAAAAATTGATAATAATGTCATTTTGTGTCTCTTCCAAAATATGGCATCTTGTAGGATTCAATTGCCATCTTCTAATAGAACCAATCAAGTGTTAGAAATTAATTAGTATTATAATTTTCATGTAATGAAAGTTAGACCATTATAATATTATGTTATTTACCTGACCCCTGCATGAATTTCTAGTTCCGCCACTGCCCGTAAATGGGTCAAATGACACGGAATGGTCAACAAAAATCCCACGTAATCAGCCCAGTGAAGTTCAGAGAATTTTATAGAATTCTCTAGAATCTTAGAAAATAATTCAAAAATAAATTATTTTTTACAAATGAATTATTTGGAATTGTCTAAAACCTTTAAAGATAATTAGAAAATGAACTATTTCTTTGAAAGAAACATTTATAATTGGGTTTAAAGACCTTGTGGGTTTAAGAAGGCCCAATTTTGAAAAATTATAGAAAATATAAAGGCCCAAGGCCCAATTCCAAAATGTTCGTGAAAATTCTAAAATAGAGTTAATTTTTAACGAATTGTGGTCCATCCGGTAATTTTAGTTGAATATAATTCAAAAAATAAAAGCGGCCCCGATCAAAATCAAAATGATTTCAAACTGAATGAAGCTTTTGCGTTTAATTCAATCTCAAACCGGGCGAGATAACATGATAAATTAATTATTATATATTTTATGTATTCATTATTTGATAGCCATGCCAGTGCCTTATCAAATAATTATTCAACTTATCATATTACCAATATAATTATAATCTTCCATGTAAATTTTTCAATTGAGAAACTAACATAATACGATTATATAAACAAAAAAACTTATGTCTCTTTTATACAATGAAATTAATAATATAACAAATAATAATCTAAGAAGTTGATGTTTATATATAGTTAGAAATTGGTGAAATCTTTTAAAATTATTTGGAGGGTAGTTATTTTAACTAAATTAAAAATAGATAAAAATATGTTTTATACGTAAAATGATATTTCGAACACTAATAAATAAAATGATTAATTTCACATAATTATTCCATCTAAATTTTTTATTTCAAATTGTGTAATTCATTGTCTTTGCACATCTTCCCTAAATCCTTTATAAATCAAAACCCTCATTTTCATTCTTTACATCACTAGAGCGGCCGCCGCCCCCCTCTCAAAACATTGACCAAAATCAAATCAATAACCTATGATTATTGTAATCACATACAAATTCAAATCTTCTACCGTCTTTCAATTACACAAATTCGATACAAATATAATCATCCACTTCATATTAGGATGTTATATTATTGCTAATAGTTTTTCCCCGGTATGTCCAATTGCTTATCAGTTTACGATTGATATATAGATTAATCTCTTCAGATTGAATATCCACTATATTATTTGTTATATTCAAGTGATTAATGTATTAGGCTTTGGATGCACCAAAAGTTCATGATAGTAGGTGAAATACTTGTCTAATGGAATTTGAGTTTTCTTCAATTGTCAATTGCTTATTTGAAATATTTATTTAATTATATTCTTGAAATAATTATAAGTTGTATGAATCAGGTATATACATGGAATATTTGCATAAAACAATGAAGAAAGTGCTCCAAGTTAGATTGATCTCTGCCTCCATTCTCCTTGCAGTGCATATAGGTATGTTTAAAATAACATTGACTATGCCATAAGTGCTCATAGGCAATTTTTTTGTCGGTGTTGGCACAGAAATTATTGCAATATATCTTTGAGTTTTGTTTTTTACATTAATACGAAAATAGTATTGTATTCATTCTCATACATTTCATCCTCAAAACTCTATCATCTCTCGAACTCTCGAAACTTCTCTTTTCTTGATGCTTTTGAAGCTCATGTCTCGACTCCCATTTTTTAAATTGTCAACTCACAGTTTTTTTTTTATTTTGCTGGAATATTCAATTTTTGTTTTGTCTCTCTATCTCTTTCTTTATGATTTTTTGTAATTTGGGTTTTTATATTTGGGATTAATTGGGGTTTTTTTTCTCGCATTTGGTAATCTGGGTTTTTGTAATTGAACTTTATTTATGGTTTTGTATATTATAATTTGGGGTTTTTTTTGTAATTGAACTTTAATTAGTTCGGGTTTTTTAAGAGAACTTTAATTGTGCTTTGGTATACGGAAAAGACAAGGTCGGAGCTCATTAAATATTAGTGACCAAGTTGAAAGTAGGTTGGCTTCACAATAATGATTTATATATAGAAATGACTATTCTCTTATAGACGAAGTTTGTCATGAAATCATGGGATTAGACTGTAATCCCAAATATATTTTTAAAAATTAGAAGTTCAAATTTTTTTTCTGTAATTGTTTTAAAGAGTAATATTTTCTCTTTTATGATAACTATCTATGGATCTAGTACCGGGTTTCCCCTCTCTCTTGCCCCCAACCAGTGAATAGGACTACTTATATAGCCATGTTAAAGTTTAATTTTTATAAAGAATGAAACTTAGGCTTCTATAATAATGGGTTCATAAAATTTTATTGTGATTTTAAAAAATTACAAAGTAGAAGTATGATTAGATGTTGAGTCATGTATGAATGCATGATTCTGTTTTTGAAATATTTATGTTGCAGTAAATAAATTTCATTCTGTAAATGAAATTACTTTATTACCAGTATACTTCTTAATATGTATATGCTTTATGGGTAACTTCAATGACATTGAATCAATGTATCAACACATATTCTAGTTTACAAATTTTCTGTTTGTTGTTGTTATTAAATCTGCAGAAGGTTGAGGTCCCTTGTCACTTCTCTTTTTCCTCTGTGGGTGGTACCACTTCCTTCATTGCTTGCAGAAATAAGAAGAAAAAGGCGGATAATACCACTATATTCAACATCCCCAGATCATTATTGCATAAGATATTTCTTGGGATACCAGCCATGACCCTTAGGAGTATGACCAAACGCGTTTGTAAAGAATGGAATGACATAATCTCAGACTCAGTCTTCGTCAGAGATCACTCCACACTTGATCCAAGTGGAGGGTTTCTGGTTCAAAAGTTTGTACATGGTAAAACTTATCCATCACAGTCCTATTTCGTTGAGATCCGTGATGACACTAATGCCGTAACCATCCATCCAGTAAACCAGGTGGGAAAAAACTGAACCTACCCCCTTCACCAAAACCAGGTGCAAGTCTTATGTTTTCAGGATTTGCACAGGATCGTAATACTGGAATATACAAGCTTGTGCATATTTATAGTGGCCCTCTCGGTGAAAATTGTTTTGTCTTAACTCTTGGTGTGGATCGTCAGTGGAGACCTATAGATGATCAACATTTTAGATACTACTCCAACTTTAAAAAAAAAAAGAGAAGACAATCTCTGCAAAATGTTGTGGAGATTTTGCATGTAAAAGTTGCATGGGCTGAACTTCTAACCAACCAGTTATCACAACAGCAGGTTTGATTCTTTTCTATATCTCTAGAAGAAATTTTAAGAGCCATATATAACTAAGATGTATATACATATACCAGCAAAACTTTTCAGTTCCCTACCATAGAAGTTGTGATGAGGCACAATTTTCAACTATGGCACTTGTATATTGTGCTCCCCTCCGTTGTTTGCTTTTGTGGTTATTTCTGTTAACACTTTTGACTTGTGGTCGCCATGCAGAATTGGGAATAGTAACCAAAAAAGAAAACAACACTCGTCTTCTGGACCAGCTAATAGTACTGGTACGGGTCCTTCACCAATCACCAGAATCCCCAGTATCAACTCATACACCTGGTGATGGGGTTAATACTGTCAGTAGTCTGCAGCATGTAAGCAGTGGGCGAAAAGGGTATACAAAATGGAATTCACACCAAAACAATGAAGAAAGTTCTCCTTGTAGCGCTATGAGTAAATTATTGTAATTGACATGGTACAAAAAGATTTAGTTTATTAATAATTCAATTCATGAGCATTTTGGGTCATATATTTTTTTAATTAATATTTGTCATATTATTTTGTTTTAATTCAGTTTTTTGAAGTTTATGTTCTTATCCATCATTTAGAATGATTATCTAGTTCTTTCTTATAATTGGGAGATGTTAATGTCATATGAATTTAACATGTATAGCATATACGACAAAAGTCTAAATATATATATTAATTTATATATTAGAAATTTATTATAATTGTACCATGAACTTATTAACACTCCACTCGACCATCAGTTAGACTTATTCTTGAGGAAGATAATTAAGATAACATCTGGGCGGAGTTTACAATGGAATGACTGAAACTGGTCCCAGAATTCAACAGCTAGAGTCTCGAACCCATGTGTGCTCAAGTTCACACTGCTGGGTCCTCAGAGCACACAATGCACCCTGGTTTGTACAGTTGATCATGTGTGATTTACAGAATTTTCTGCCTTCAGTACATATATTGTAGTATAGTCTTATGCCCAATTTAATTACCTATCCATGATTTCACAGACAGCGAAATTTCCTGGTTTGCTTTTTGGTTCTATGTCTTATGCTTCTTGTACACTTGCCAAGAACTTAACCATTAATATATTCTTGGAATGACAGTTACATGGAGAGTGATACAAACAACAGAATATGGATAGTATTAGTTTGAATACTACTGCTTGCTTCAATGTTGTTCTAAAGTCTACATGCTTCTACCAGACAAATAAGTATTTATATCAGCATACTTCACAACAGAAACTAGGAACTTAACATATGGATTTTTTTTGTTACTTAAAAGGCGAGAATGAATTTGCGAAGAGCAAGAATCATATCAGCGCATTACTGCTTCTCTCACAAAGGAACGGTGACCTGACCTGCAGTAGGAAAGATTTTCGTAAGAACATAGCTACTTCGGGAATAATAATTCCAGATGTAGGACTGAAGAAAGGAAGTGAATTTTCTCACTTGTATTCAAGGCGGATGTGCACGTTGGGACCATCTTCTTCTTGATTAGGTGTCAATGTCACAGAACCTTCAATCCGGTGACCTTGTTCAACATCTATTGGATTGTTCAAGTAGACCACCATCTGCAAATATAAATGGTTGCTTTAAGATTCAGAAAATACTATAAGTATGTGGAAAGTGGAAACAGAACTTCACAGTGTACGTAGCAAGGAAATGAAGTACTGAGTCAAGAAAATTAAGAATAAGAGACCAGAAAGAGATGACAATATCTAATTTAAAATGTTATTTGGCCCAAAAGTTTGATAGTTAGGTGAACCGACAATCTTAATTACTCATGTGAGATGATTGTGGACCTTTAGAAAAGGAATTTTTCAGATACCTAATTCCCTGTATATACTCCAAAGAAATATTGTGAGCCTATGAGGTTTCAAAAAAAGAAAAATTCAAAAATAATACTTTTAACTATCCGGTCAAAACACTTAAAAGTGTGTGCCAAAAAATCAAACCTCATATATTAAGAAACAGAGGGAATATTATTTTTATAAGAAAAATTTAGGACTGGGATATTTACGGAGAATGTTCCATAAATGTGAAGGAAATAACTGCAAGTAATTAGAAACGTAACTTCAGTCCTATCATAACAAGGAACTGAAGTTATTTAGTGTGAAGCAAGAGAGTTAAGAATACTAAGAACTTCTTAGTATGTGGTTTATGTCCACCTCATATTAATGTCAGAAAGACAACACAACAAGTAATTTACTGACAGCAGAAACTATTTTCATACGACGCTAGTTCTGGAAAATCATAATAACACTTGTTTCTTAGATTAAGTAGTACAAAATTTGGATGGGGGATAAGCACTAAGCATGAGTGTGATAGAATTTAAAGAAAGGAGAAGGTAGTAAAACACTGAAAGATAAAAATATTATTCTCATACTTGTTCCCAGTGTGTTGGTGGCTTGTCAGGTGCTGTTGACAGTACAATAGCTTCAATGGGATCGTCACGCTTTCTCTTTTGACCACTCGTAGTAAGATGATTGCTTGAAGACTGCAAGGGTGGTGCATTGCTATCAGCAGGAGATGTCACAGGGCCACTAAATTCGACATCGAACCAGAAAGCAAATCCATGAAAGGTTGCTGGCAGTGAAATTATAACGAACTAATTAAATTCGATTCAGAAAGCAAATTCTGAGAATAAAATATGTGAAATACACATGCTCAAATGTCAGTTTTCATGAGAACAGAAAAATTAATTAAATCAATGAAGTGGGATAGCGAAGGACAGTGCAAACAGTTAAGTCTTCCCATATTGATAAAAAATACTGATCACTATTTAAGACTAGATACATTTAGATTTTACACTTTTTCCATTTTGGCACACAGAGAACATAAGATGATATACTTTTTACATCATCTTTCACAAGAAAAACAAGCTAACTGAAGTAAAAAAAAAAAAAATTTAATAAATAAATAGAGGTTTCTACAGAGATTCTTCATTCATGTGGAATCTCGCAGATAATCTTTTTCTTTTTTTTTTTGAATCACTATGCTTCTTTAACTAGTTAATTCAGGTTTGTCACATTTATTTTTACACAAAAGGATTGACATGATCTCAGGCCCTTAGCTTATGTGATATGTGGAACATCTGAAATTCTTAAAGCCAGACCAGCAATTAGATAGAAAATTCTATTACCTCGGGTCAGACACTGAAACTCGAATCTTGATTTAAATGATTCTATCTCCTGTATATTAATTGTATAACAGTCCACACGCTTCACCTGCATCAAAATCATAAGTAATCTATCATAGAAGGTAAAGTTGTCATGCATCGCTTGTTAACTCTAAAAAACATTTGACCGACTGAAACTCTAGGATATCCACTGTGGATCTAAAAGTGAAAGACAAACCACTTGAGGCAATGCTAAAAGATTTTCACTCTTAATCTTCTCCACACACGGGTCTTCATATGCATCTTGTATTGCCCAAGGTACCATGGCAGACACTACAATACGCACAAAAAATTCCAACTCAATGTTCAAATTAATAAATAAATAACAGATCTCATCAATTTAAAAATGTAAACAAGATGTAGACAGACAGAGTATTACAGACACAGAGGATATTTTGAAAAATCTATTCTGTAAATTAAAGTAGAAGCCGGTCAAATTAATCCTGAGGGTAAGTAGACTCATCCCACTGGAAAGTCATACAACTAAAACCATTTGGAATGTTCAGTCTAAAAAAAAAATCTGATGGTTCCTAGCTCTAAACATTTCTCAGTTCCTTCTGATGCGTATGTATGTGGATGTCACTGAAGCAAAGTGCTGAATGTCTCCTCATTGATCATACTCTAACTACTGTGAAAAAATGTTGATGAGCGTAAGGAGTCGCTATGAGAGGCCAAATTTTGCAATTTCTTTATTTATAGCAGGATTCTAGAATAGTAGAACATTGAGAACTACTTTTAACTTCTGCTTAAGGTTTTATACAAGATGAGTGCGGAGAAAATACCCCTCCTACAGCCTCTAGGTATGAAAACTTTATGTTAGTAAAGTCCCCTGAAAGAAGATTGTGACTTGCGAGTCACTTATGCATTGATAGTTTGATACATTGACTCGAGCATGAATGAAATTAATTGTGCTTGAGATGTCTACCAAGATAATGCCGAGGACAAATGAAACTACGTTGGAAAGTAAACAGGCAAATAATATATTATAGGTGATTTCATATGCACACTCACTGTCGATTCCATAGACATTGCGCCAGAAATCAATTTTTGAACTGTATCTGTCAGGAAGAGTGACAGGAGCTATATACAGCTGCAGACAAAGCAAAAAATAATCATGCATTATTTGTGGATAAATAGATTTACTTGAACTCTTACTACTTATTATTAACATATGTGTAAGTTAATCCTGGTTTACGATTCAAAGGTTCTTCAATATTATGCTTAAAAAAAATTATTATTCCAATACCGTCGCATTTGAAGGCATAATAAGACCACCAGGTTTTAGCAAGCGATCTCTGGCTGTAAGGACGCTCCCCAACATGTTCTGCAAAGTAGCCAATAAAAGTTAAAAGGAATGGTTATAACAGTTATACCAGAAACCTAAAGTAGAACGAGATATAGAAACCAAAATCCATATGAATCCCAGAATAAAATAATAACCTCATAGTTATAGAGAAGTAACTGATCCATCCAGTCTGAAACTATAACATCGACCTTTTCATTAATCCCAACATCCTGCAGTCCATAGTGTGAGCAATGAATCTGAGTAAGTTGATTTAGCACAAGGATCTTATTGAATTATCAAAGAGAATTCTACCTCCACATATCCATGTAAAACGATGACCCTTTCAGATAGATTATTGGCCTCCATGACTTTTTGTGCCTGATAAATACAGTCAAAAAGGAGAAATTTACCATTTTACTGTTGATTCTCACAAATTTCATATTATATGATAGATCCTTAACCAGGGTATGAATCTCTATTTCTAGATATATCAGAAAGTAAGAACTTATCGCAACAGGCAAAGGTAGTTTCTTAGCAGCAGTTGGAAATACATTAAAACTGAAATTGCCTTTAAAGGACGAAGAATGACATGAAACTAGCTATTTGGATAACACAGTACACGATATAAATAATAGAACAATGTAGCATCTTGTTAACGAATGAAATAGGAAATTGTGCAAAAAATTACCTGCAAAGCTATTTCAGTGTCTTCCACAGCATAAACCTGGTAAACAATTCATGCAGAAGTATATTATTTGTAAAGATATGGCTCTAACCGGTGCTCCTCAGAAAGTTTTTACTTACACTACTGTGTCCCAACTTCAGCCATGACCAGCCTTAAATATGTGCTGCTTTTATTACTATTTCGAAAAATATTGTAGCTTTAATATATGTGAATAGGTGATGTGTGTGTATGTGTGAATAGATCAACATAGCAAATTTATGAAAATAAAGACAGAAATTCTTACTCGTTTTGCACCAGCCTGAGCACAAAATATAGAAAGAATCCCTGTTCCTGAACCAACATCAACCACAACCTGAATGCGTGGTTATAAAACATATCATCTTACTTGAAAAAAGAGCAGTAAATAGAATCATATTTCCCGTCCTAGATCTAATTTTCCGAATATATAAGGTCAGCTCAGTGCAATAAGTTTCCAGTGGCTAATACGCTGTTATATTGATATTCTGAAATCTAAAGCAGTACAATCGCCTTACTTTGTCTTTAATGTAGTTATCCTGATGATG
Organism: Daucus carota subsp. sativus; assembly: GCF_001625215.2. Taxonomy (NCBI): domain Eukaryota; kingdom Viridiplantae; phylum Streptophyta; class Magnoliopsida; order Apiales; family Apiaceae; genus Daucus; species Daucus carota. Next base: position 30,479,393 of record NC_030389.2, read on the forward strand.
CAAGATAGCGGCCCTATAAGCTTCATTGCGCACATTGTCCTGTACAGTTTAAGGAATCTCAGTAAATTGTTCAAGAGCCTAAATTATACTTTTGTACAAAGAAAGGAACTAAATGCATAGTGTTTCATTAGCAAAGGTCAAGGCTGACGCCTGACGGACCTACCCTAAAATTAAGTAAAAGGTACACAATGACCATGAATTCTGGCGTTCAGAAATCGGGATAATACAAATATAGTGCAATTAACCACAGTAAGACACAAGTTTTGTCACACCGATAAAATCAGAATCAGGTTGAACTTTTAGTATACCACGTAAGCCTTTTACCGTAGCCATAATTCTATGTAAACCTTCTGGGGTGACTGTAAAACAGCAGAGTTCCATATTTCCGAACCAAGAAGAACACGATTCGGCTGGAAATTACACATTGCTAGGACATACAATTGCAAGAATTCTTTCAAACAATGTAGCAAACACATTTCTTGAATCCAAGATTCAACTATTCACCTGCCTCAAATATCTACACAGCTTCTTGAATCTTGTTTTCTTTATATGAACAAAATATAAACAGAGTAAAGCAATATTTACAAATAATACAGACGCAAGAATAAAGTTAATGCAGGGTGAAACAGCACCTTAATCACTGCCTGATGAATGTTAAAATCGTGGAAATCATATGCAGTTTCTTCGATTTCTGTTTCTTCGTCGTCATCGTCGGAAACTTGGCGTTGATGATCACCGTCATCGCCACTGTCAGTTGCTCCTTCCATCAAGAAAGCAAAGAGAAATAAGCAGCAGAGAGAATGGAGAGTTTGAGAGATGTGGGTGGCAATTTGGTAAATAAACTTCACGCGGGCTTTCAACTATTCAACTCACAATTCACAGACCGCAGAATTATATTTAAGTTTTTTTGTTGGACTCCTGACAAAGGCTTGATGCCTTTTTAACCCTTTAACCCTCAATGTGAATGTTAGGAGGTATATACTGATGCGGTCTCAATGTATTAACTTTTAACTCGACCGATTCAACCCTTCAAGTATTCGGTTAGTTCTGATTATCCCCCATGCCGGTATGAAGTTAAAAAAGGGCATGTAACGAAGGGTAAACTTGACATTTATTATTAGAGGTAAAAGGTTTGCTCGTTCTTTTTAACCCCTAAAGTATTCATCTCGTTCCTTTTAACCCCTCGAGAATACATTAGATGTTCCTTTTAAGCCTTGATATTTAATGTTCTTTATAACTATCACGTGTGAAATGTTATTATTGTCCATCTATTATATACCGTTTCTTGACTTCATACCGGTATGAGAGTTAATCGGAACATATCGAATCGAATACTTGAAGGGTTGAATCGGCCGAGGTAAAACAATGAGGCTGTATCGGTACACACCCTCAAAATTTGAGAGTAAAAAGGGCATTTAGCCCTGACAAACTGCTATCAGCTCCCCTTGTGCTATTAGTATGTTATATGATTCATGAAAATTTCCTCAAAAATATTTACAAATTGTATATGACATGTTCTAATTAGTGAAGTTTATCCGATGTCTTATTAACAAAGAAGTTACTAATAACAACATGACATCTCATGATTTGAGAAGTTTTTTGGAAGTTCAAGCAGCTCTCTAATTTATTTAGAGTCCATTAATAATTCACAAAGACAAGGGTCTGAAATTTCGAGTCGAGCATACTCATTTCCGGGACGCATTCTAGGTCAGCCAAAAGATACAAAATTTCCTTCAATTCTTAAAGGATCAAAATTTTCACGATCAGAAAAGTAATCAGCATTGTATTCGTCGTCCAATATGCTTACCATTAAAGCAAGTTATATAGGTTGGTTCAGTTAAATATTGAAAGAAGAGTGCTAGTCACTGTTTTCTGCTGCTTCTTTTGGCAGAACGTAGATTTTTTCAGGTATGGAACATTGTTTTCTGAAGCACAGATATTAGTTTACATATTCCTCGGGTTCTTGAATGAGCAGAATGTAAAAAATAAGTGAATAAGACCTCCATTCCCTTTGAAATGGTGAAACCAGCGAAGTTGGAATCGGTTAAACTCTCGAAAGGCACCTGGACCAGTTGGAAGCAGCCTTAGAGTTTCACAAGCCACATTCCAAGAGTATTTCATCTTCCAAGCAACCGGGACAGCAGGTCTTGAACTGTTACAGATTTCTCATTATTCTCCATTAAAACTGCATTTTTCCTCTCTTTAGTGATCTCTATAAGTTCCTCGCGAAGTTATTTTCTGCTCTTAATGAAAGTCAACAACAAAGCTGCAATTTCATTTGTAGAAGCATCTGAAAACTCAGAGGAATATAAGGCCTTTCTTCGCGGACAGATGCCACCAGGACCTGACTCATTTGTTATCATTCGTGAAGACAAGCTTGTTCCCCTCTGGTCCGGATAGCCATTTTTCCCCATATAGCGTGCCATTGAATACATTTGGTGAGAATTTCTCTGTTCTTTTGTTAATAGATTTTTACAAGATACATCATACTGGATGGATTCTCTAACCGGTGCCTTCCCCTTGATCCCGGGTAAAACTTTACATTCTAGCATTTATTCTTTTGGTTTTGCAGAATAAGGAAATGAAAATGAGTGATATCGGAAGAATTAGTAATGAAAATATGGAAGTATATACAATTCATGATGATCTCTGTTTCATCCATAGCTGGATCAATGATCATAATTTTCTTGATTTATCAACAGAAACATGCACTAGGATTCAGCTAAGCAAATGGCAATATTAAAGCTAATCCAACTAGCTAGCCACTAAATGAGGTGAACACAAATGTAAAGGTGTTTTATTACATAGAAGAATACATTTTACAGAGATCAGAACTCAATCTGCCAGAGAACCTGCTTCGTAAAATAAATACAAATATCAAATTAAAGGGAACCACTACATAATAAGTTTGTCAAAGTATAGGGCTAGTTATGTTTGGTGAGGAATGAGGCGAACTGGCAGACCTTCCATCGGGACAGGGGAGGCATGGAAGACTATCTTTTCTTGGGGATTCAGTTTCTCCAATTTGAATCTGGTTACAACGTTGTACATAAACACTAGTATTTCAAGTCGAGCATACTCTTTCCCAGGACACATTCTAGGTCCTCCCCCAAAAGGTACAAAAGTGTATGGAGCAGGTCCGCTCCCTTGAAATCTTGAAGGATCAAATGTTTCTGGATCCGCAAAGTATTTTGGATTCTTGTGTGTTGTATGCACCATCCAAAATGTCTACAAAACAAACAAGACATAGTATTAGATTAAATCTAATTCACAAAATCTGGTAGTAGTCGAGTTAGGAGTCTTTTATGAGCTCAGCTGTAATTATATACCTTCCATCCTTTGGGAATGGTAAAACCAGCAAACGTAAAATCAGTGACTGCTTCTCTGAAGGCACCTTGGCCAGGTGGTGCCAACCTTAAAGACTCGCAGGCCACATTCCAAGAGTATTTCATTTTCTGAACATCTTCCCACGTCAACAGCTCCCCGTCTGCTTTTGTTTTTGCTATCTCCATTTGTTCTGCACGTTATTTTAGCCAGAAGACGGTGATTAATCACAATACTTATTGGACATAGCAGAACCAAATTACGTATAATAATTTAAAAAATATACCTTCGTAAACCTTATTATAGATATGTGGAAGCTCAGCAAGGTACTTCAGAACGAAGGTTACAGCAGTGCTTGTGGTCTCATAGCTTGCAACTAGTAAGCCAATAATGTTGTTTGAAATCTCCATTTCACTCATGCATTCTCCATTTTCATCTGTCACCAGCAGCATTCGAGACAATAAATCACGGGCTTGAGCTCCAGATTCATTTTCCTGCATTTCCCTTTTCCTCTCGGTGATGATCTTCATAAGCTCCTTACGTACTAACCTTCCTCCCTTAATAGCACCATTATAAGCAGTACCAGGCAGATCAATTGGGACAGAGAACATTCCAGACGTAACAAGAGTAAAGTGCCTGGCTAGCTTTGTAACATGCTCAGCATCAACAATACTCATAAACAATCTACACGCTAAATCAAAGGTGTATTTCTTTGACATTGGAAACACCTTGACTACTTCATTACCAGCCCATTCAGAATCTACATGCTCCCGTGCCATTGAATCCATGACTGGTATGTACTGCTTTAGTGCCTCTGGCTTCAGAATGTCATGCATGAAACTACGCTTGAGGGCTGAAACTTCCTTCAAAGAAGCCTCGACAAACTCAGGGAAAAGCAAGGCCTTTTTCATGGACTGTGGCCACCAGGAAGTAAGTAGCTTACTTTCATTTGTGAAGAGGAACTTGTTCCCCTGAGCTCCGCAGAACACAGCCATTTTTTCCCCTAGTAGCGACGTCTGAAACACATCCGAAGAGTACTTCTTTGTTCTTTCTTTGATGAATTCTTGAGGCCCTGCTAATGCAAACTTGATACTTTCTCCAACTAATGGCCATCCACTTGATCCTGGTGGAACATTTAAATTTGAGCCCTGAGAATTCGGTTTTCGCAGAATCAAGAAAAGGTACAGTGATATTGGAATGATGAGTAATGACAACATATATGGGAATGAGCTGATAACTAGTGCTTCCATAGCTAAATATTTCAGTTTCTTGATTTGTATAAAGCTCTGTAGTATGTACCTCTCTATGCTAAATCATATAAATTGTGATTGTTTAAATAGAAAAGCTCACTGAAAAAAACAAAATAAGGTATTATTGGATAGAATCTTTATTCTAATTTTCAGCATATGAGCATGCTTAATTAAGACAGGATGAAGAATATATTAAATCATTTATTTTGCAGAAGTATTTGACTCCTCTCTTTGGAACAGATGATTGTAGTGTTGTGTTCTTCAGATTACCGTTTAAATTCTCATGCTTAGCGTATTGTATTACAGAGTATATAAAATTACAATTTATTTTATGGAAACGTGAAAAAGGATGAACTTTGAGACCATCACATACATACAATCAACAAATTAATAATTAAAATATATTATGGAACTGATTTGACCGAACTGGGTCTATATGACACTTTGAGATCCTTATTTTTAGAACTTCTTTATATAGATTAATATCAGATTAAGAATGTAATTTAAGATTTTATATTTAAAATTTGAATTTTTTGTGTGAAAAATTTTATGATAATATATTAAAATTTGATTAAATATTATTAACAAGTTTAATATATTTTATTTTAGAGATTTAGTTTCTATAATATTAATATATATTGTAAATAGGTAACAGGTCGATAAGTATTCTTATTGGTTGGTTCGGTCGAAAAGTGGTTCAAGTAAGTATTCTTGTTGGTTGGTTCGGTCGAAAAGTGATCGGTTCAAGTTGGTTTGGTCGGTTTTGCAGAATCGTGTACACCCCTGTCAACAACCGGGACACTTGCTGCTGCAGCACCTTTCCACTGTAGTGTATAATTTCATAGTTTTCAAGTTGGGTTCCAAGTAATTGCTGAAGCTCTTGGATTGCCAGGCCCTTAGGGCTGTTCTTGCTATTAGTGCAATTTACCGGAGGATGCTTGGTAAATTATACTCCCTCCGTCCCACCCATTTCTTATCAAATGGGTTAGGCACGGAGGTTAAGGAATATGTATAAAGTAGTGGAAAAGAGGAAGAAAAGTGGGTAAAGTGGTGGGACCCATCGATTTTTAATGTATAAAAAGAAGATAGTGGAGTAAAAGTAGTGTAAAAAGGAAAGAAAAGTGGAGAAGTGGTGGGACCCATTGACTATTTTTGGTAAGTTTTGAAATGTAAAGAATTGGATGGGACACCCCAAAAAGGAAAGTGTAAAGAAATGGGTGGGACGGAGGGAGTATTTTTCTTGATTCAAACTAGACATTGTTAAGTGTCAGATGAATTTGTTATGGATTTATGGATCCCTCCTTCCTCAGGGCTGTGATTTATGGATGTTTTCACAAAAATGTTTGTGGTAAAAGTCTGGAGGCTAATAAACTTTCCAAGATGTTAACAATCCAAGGAAGGAGGAAATACTATGGAGGGGTAGCAATATTAGACACGACTCGAACTCGATTCGACAAAACCCGAAAATGACCCAAAATCACCTGATTGGCCCGAAATGACCCCACCCGATCGTTGACACGAACACGACCTCTTACCCGAAATCGTCACTCCCGAGTCCTGATGGAGCTCCTGCTCCATAACTTTCTTTCTCAAAATTTCAATGTTGAGGAAACCAGTGTCGCGGAAAATACACGCAGGGCCATCATTATCATGAATTACATGCATTACACGGAACACATTTGCAATGCAGTTAGCACCTCTTATTTGTCATCGGCTGCTCCACAAATTTGCAATGCATTTATTCCACACTTGTTTCCAATAATTTTCCACAAGACCTCGACTCTTGACCGATAATACTTTTCAGACATGTTCCCAGGACTTAGGAGACTTCCTGGTTGACCTGCATTTCATTAGCATATATATATGTGTGCTACTGCAGATACTGAATCAACTCAACAATGGCTTATTCCTCCCCATATATAATATGCATAATTTTGTTTGTGTTACCGTATTTAGCACTTGCTCAAGGCATTGAAACAGTATCCGTAGGCTCGTCCCTCACAGCAGCAGACAAGGACAAGGCAACCTCATGGTATTCGTTTTTTGGTGATTTTGCATTCGGGTTTAAGAAAGTCCAGGATCAGTATTTGCTTTCCATTTGGTATGAGAATATACCTGATAAAACCGTAGTCTGGTTTGTAAATGGCGGTACTACCGTTCCTGCTGGATCCAAAGTGCAACTGACTGCGGACCACGGATTAGACCTCAGTGATTCTAAAGGCAAAGAATTTTGGAGATCCGGAATGCTGGCTGGTACAGCTTCTAAAGCTGTTCTTAATGATACAGGCAATTTCATGATTTTTAATAGCCATTCAGAAAAGTTATGGGATAGCTTCAGCAATCCAACTGATACCCTTTTGCCTACTCAGACTCTGGGGATAGGTGGTACACTTTACTCTCGCCTGAGTGAAACTAACTTCACGAAAGGGAGATTTCAGTTACGCTTCCTTGATAATGGGAATCTTGTGCTCAACAGCCGAGATTTACTTACTAATTATGCTTATTATCCCTACTATGGAGATGTCAGTCCTAGCACAAATGATACTCAAGGTTACCAGATACAATTTAGTACGGCGGGTTACATGTATATTGTTAAAGGAAATGATGCTACGGAGAACCTTACTACAAAGGGGATCATTCTGTCAGAAGCTTATTATCACAGAGCAATTCTGCACTTTGATGGTATTCTTGTCCAGTATTACCACCCTAGGGAGTTAACTAAAGGGACAAAGTGGACTCCTGTGTGGCAAATTCCAGAAAATATATGTCTTGATATTTTGGGAATGGGTGGAAGTGGGGCTTGTGGGTTCAATAATGTCTGCAGACTTAATGATTCTAGAAGAGTAGTCTGTGAATGCCCGGAAAGCTACTCATTACTTGATCTTAATGATAAGTATGGCAGCTGCAAGACGAATGTCAGCCAAAATTGTGACAATAATGGTTTTCAAGAAGATGTTTATGATTTTGTGGAGATTTCTGATACCAATTGGCCACTTAATGATTATGCGCATCTAGAGCCCATTTCAGAACTTGAGTGTAAAAACCAGTGTCTAAATGATTGCTTCTGTGCTGTTGCAATTCACCGAGAAGACAGCTGCTGGAAAAAGAAGCTACCTCTCTCGTATGGGAAGAAGGAACCATCTGTAAATGGTAAAGCTTTTCTCAAATTTAGTAAAGTAGATCTCTCAACAAAGAATCGGCCCAATACTCCAAGAGTTGGAGATAATTTACCTTATAGAGAGAAGGGAAAAGGTACTTTGATCCTTGTAGGTTCAGTGCTTTTAGGCAGTTCGGTGTTTGTCAATTTTGTATTGATTATTGTTGCTTGCTTCGGCTTCTTCTACATCTACAGTAAGAAAATGCAACATTTACAACCTGCCAAGAGTAGTGTTGAAACGAATGTCCGTCATTTTACCAGTCATGAGCTAGTAGAAGCCACAAATGGGTTCAAGGAAGAACTGGGAAGAGGTTCTTTTGGCATAGTTTATAAGGGAGTGATCCAGATGTCGTCTTCAGTTATTGTTGCAGTAAAGAAGATAGACAGCCTGATTCAAGATGGTGCAAAGGAGTTCAAAACAGAGGTTAATGTTATTGCACAAACTCATCACAAGAATTTGGTGAGGTTAGTTGGATACTGTGAAGAAGAGGAGCATCACCTATTAGTCTATGAATATATGGTCAATGGAATTTTAGCAAGTTTGCTTTTCAGCAGTGTGAAGCCTAGTTGGGCACTGAGGAACCATATTGCATTGGGCATTGCAAGAGGTTTGGCCTATCTCCATGAAGAATGCAGCACGCAAATTATCCATTGTGATATCAAGCCTCAGAACATTCTTCTCGATGAACACTACAATGCTCGGATTTCTGATTTTGGGCTGGCAAAACTCTTGATGCTCAACCAGAGTAGGACCAACACAGGAATTAGAGGCACCAAAGGTTACGTTGCACCTGAATGGTTTAGAAATACTCCGGTAACTGTTAAGGTTGATGTTTATAGCTATGGTGTTTTGCTGAGAAATTATTTGTTGCAGGAAAAGTTTGGAGATAAGGCCATCCTAACAGACTGGGCTTGGGATTGCTTTCGGGATGGTAGGATGGTTGACCTTGTTGAAAACAATGAGGAGGACATCTTGAGTGACTGGGAGAGAGTAGAGAGATTTGTGATGGTGGGGATTTGGTGCATTCAGGAAGATCCATCTCTGAGGCCAACCATGAAGAAAGTTACACAGATGCTCGAAGGAGTTGTTGATGTTCCTGATCCCACTTGCCCTTCTCCTTTCCATTGAACTAGTACTTCAAGTTTGTTGCAGTTGTTGTGTTACCTGTGTATTGTGTACTCACATTTTCATCTACCAATAATAACTTTTAGTGGAAAGGGGCAGGCCTTGAATTATTACTCTTGCATGTCAGTGTAATCCATTCAATATATTGTAGTTTGTTTCAAGGTCCAAAGGTTTTTTTTTTTTTTGCTAAATAAGAAAAGAGAATGGCTTCACCATACAATCAGAAACTTGGCGTACCAAGAATCATGCAATCAAGCAGACTAAGCTAATCTTACAAAATAATCAGAATAGAAACCAAAGTTTTTGATTTTTTTAAGAACTATTGCAAGATTTGCATGCCCTTCGCATGAAGAAGATGAGAGATTGAGAAAGATTTTGGAACTATGGGTACTAATATCGCTGTCGGATTCATCGGAGATTATCTACTCTAGAATCTAAAGCCTAGTCCTTAATTTACATCATATTGCTGTCGGATTCATTGGAGACTATCTACTCTAAAGTCTAGAGCCTAGTCCTTAATTTACATCATATTCTTGTTGGATTCATTGGATTCATTGGACTATGAAGTTTAGAGCCTAGTCCTCTAAAGTCTAGGCCTTAATTTCCATGGATGGATATATTCTATAGTTTTTTCAGTTTTCTGGATTGTCTTTTGTACTTCTGAAATAGCAATTTTTATTGACTGTATTTTTAAGATTATAAAATAACAATTTTTATTGGCTCCGAAATAATTATAACTATTTATATTTATAATTCAAAAAATCGAGATTTACTGATTTATTGATTCAAAATCTATACAAGATTCATTTAAAATTTTGAAATAAATCAAAAAAATTAATTGAATCAGAATATAATTGACAAATTTAAAAATTAATCACAATTATTCAAATATTTTTATAACCGCGGTTATAGCAGATATTTTGAAGTGAAGTGGTGAGCCGGGTTTCCTAACTTTTTCCACAGCAGATATTTGTCTCTCCAGGAGTTCAGCTGGGACATGTAATCCAGTGTGTTAAATTATAATGGCGACAAAAAATTTAGAATACGTTCCTATCAATAAAATTTTACACAGTACACTAATTCATAAGAAAGTTTACAAGAAATTAAGAAAGTTTATTGTTGTGACGGCATGAACTACCTTTTAAGAGCAGGAGAGCTTCTAATATTTAGTCCATGTAGGCTGTAGCTATTATTATTACTCCCTCCGTCCCTAAATACTTTTCACATTTGTACTTATCACGTTTGCCAATACACAGTTTTGATCATTAATATCTTTAATTTTATATTTGTATTAAATATAAAACCTTCACCGTATTAAAATACACATAAATATGAATTCAACAAGATCACTCATGACTATATTTTATCTTATAGATTAGACGTAAATTAGTAATTTGTCTCATGTTATGAACAGTGCCGACATTACAAACGGGAAACGTTTTTTGGGACGGAGGGAGTAATATTTAAATACTCACTCCGTCCCAAATCACATGTTCCTTTCGTTTTTTTAGAAGTCAAATTGACCCACTTTGACTATACATAAAACAATATTTATTTATTATTTCAAAAAATAAAAAGTTACATCTTAAAATAAATTAGTTGTATTTTCTAGTGATATATTCTTTTATTTTTTCCAATAATGCATATAAATTACAGTCAAAGTATAGTAAATTTGACTAGTTAAAATTCAAATGAGACATGTATTTTGAGAAGGATATCTGACTTAATCCAACTGTCACCTGTATATCTAGAAACATTCATTCTTGAATAAGCTAACTTGTCACCTTAAAAAGTTGGTCCATGCCAATTGCCTCTATTTGGAGAGATAACTTTGTTTTGATATTTTAAAAACACAAAGGTTTAAAACTGTATTCATGGTACCAAGAGTATGGAAAAGTTTAGAGACAACAAGATATGTGACTAGTTGGAGGATACAGAATGCATATTGGCACTAAAACATGTCAATTGGTTCGAAACGAAATACGAATGAACTGATTGATATGAGGTCTATAAGCTTTAAAATACTTCCAAAGTACTAAATAGTTCAGGGATAGATAACTGACAATTACCAACGAATCCACACAACTTTCAAAAGCAAAACCATACCACAAATTTCAGGGATTAGATAGTAGATCATCTCCAATGAAACCAACAACAAGTTTAGCATCCGTAGTTCCAAAAGCTTTCTTAATTTCTGACAACTTCTCCGTGCGAAGAGACTGCTTCGCTTGCAATCTAGTCTTGGCATAATCAACGTGAGCTAGCAGATCTTGTAGTTTAGTTTTGGCATCAGCAGCTCGAGACTGCAGGTCTTGTAGTTTAGTTTTAGCATCATCAATATGACATTCAATTGAGTAAAGCTCATTAATTAGGGGCTTTGAAAACCGGAGATGTTCTATATAGGTCAGGCGGTCCACCACCCAAGTTAAGTTGAATCCCTGATTCTGCAAGTAAGAGATTACTTCCTTGTACGCAAACATCATCTCAGAATCCACATTAGTCATGGATATTTTGAAAAGGTCATTCAGTGAGGTGCACAACATATTCAGATTCATTGTACATAGCTTCTTGTTTTTTGTGGTAAAGTGCTTAAAGGTTTCTGGGTACTTATGCATAATGCGATCAAGCAGGCCCACAAACTCGGAATTAACCTCATGGCCTCGCCATAAACCAGAATCTCTCTGCCCTCCTAATGAGCTCGCCTGATCTTTGTCTGTACCTTCAACTGAAGCATCTAGCATGGAATCTTCCACTCCATGAATCTGTCAGGTGCATATAATCAGTTCACATTATAGACAATATCAATTCAGAAAATTAAAATTGTAATGCATTCTCAATCTAGAAACAACATACTCCCTCTGTCCCTCTCATTTGTTTACGGTTACTATTTTGGGATGTCCCTCTCATTTCTTTACGTTACTATAAATAGTAAGTTTTTTCCATCATTACACCCACTATCTTCCTCCACTATCTCATATTTAACAATAAAAACTACTATTACACCCACTATTTTCCTCCACTATCTCAAATCTATTATTAAATATTGGTAGGTCCCACCACTTTACCCACTTTTCATCTAACTTTACTCATTTTTTATACATTGTCTTGGTCTCCGTGTCCCCCTCCAATGTAAACAATTGAGGGGGACGGAGGGAGTATTTGATTATATTGGAGTCTAGCAATTGATTTGTGCAATACAAATTAGCAAGACAGAAGACATATTTTTTACAATAAAGAAGACAGAAAATATAACTCTGAATTTTCAAGGAGGATAATGAATTCTTGAATACCTGGGGCAATTTTGTGACGAACGTGGCATTAGGAGAGCCACCAAGTAAATAGCTTCTAAGAGCGCTAGATATACTTGATTCTTTGCATCCCGTTGGTAACTTCACATACTTCAACTCAGAGAATGGAGAAGGTAAACTCTGAAGAAGGTTGGAAATCTCATTGAGTGCCTAGAAAAACATATATGAGGAAGGAAAATTGAGCAAAATATGAAACAACAAAATAAATTAAAAACCAGGACGAAATAACTGTAAATACGAATTGTTTAATATGTAACAGCCATGGTTAAAAAAAGTGAATCAATAATATATACCTCAATACTCTCCGCGTCAAAAGTGAGATTCTTGGCATTACAAAATCCTGGAAGCATATTTGTCAACCGCCGATAATACCGTTTCCTACATGTCAATTCCATGTTCTGAAACCAACCCTGTAAACTTATATTAACATTCTCCAACTCAGGAACTCCAATTGTGGTTGCAAATATACCAAAAGCAGTGAAGTTGCAGAGTTTTGGCGCCGAAACCACAATGTTACTCCAAATATTCCCATGGTGGCAGAAGCTGCCTGTGATACTCAGGTTCAACAAGTGAGGAGGACAAGATATGAAATAATCTCGCTGAGTTGATGGTAGAATCAATGTGAGATTTTTTAACTTGACAAGTGCAAAGAGTATGTCACTCATATCATCAGGAAGACCCACACCATCCAGTTGTAGACTTAATAAATCCGGGAAGTCCCAAACTGTCGTGGGCAACGTACAGTGAGACAGACGGAGCCTTGTTAAAGCTGGCAAGCTGAAAGAAAACAATTGTGATAAATCCCAATTATGAAGACTCAGCCTCGTTAACGCAGGCAAGCACGTGAACACTGAATCCTTAAGCCATGAATTCAAACGGCTGTGACTTTCGTGTCCACGTACACAACTGAGACGGAGAGTTGTCAAGGCAGGTAAATCCCAGCAATCCGATTCCAATGCACATTCTTGTAGCCTCAGATTTAACTCAAGTTTCTTTAAAGACTTAGAGCTAAAAGTGGATAATTTAAAAGGCTTATGATCATCTAATAATTCAAGTCTTAAGGATTGCAAGTCGTGCGAGATCGCATACTCAACAAACTCTTCTAGCAAATTAGGAGAAACATCCTTACATTTAACACGGAAGTTGAGACTAAAAACATGAGAATGATGGTTTCGATTACGCAAAACATTGCAGATAAAATCAGAAACATTTTTAGGCGAAGAGTTGTGGTACCGACCGAAGTTTAGGAAAGGGAGAGTGGTCCAGACAGGCTTCCAACGTTTGGAGAGACAAGTGGTTTGAACAGCTGCTTTGGCATCTAGAAACGAGAGAATCTTGTGGATTAGATCATCAGGCAGTCTGCTGATTCTGTCTGATTCATCGCCAGCTTCAAGAGCCCTCAGTTTCTTCTGCGATGGAGAACCCATGAATGAAATGCAAGTCGATTTTATTTTTCAGCTTCTTTTTGACGCTTCAGAAGTCCTCAGCTTCTTTTTGAAGCAAGTTGAGGGTCGGTCAAGCGTGTGAGAGTTCACACAGTGATTAGTGGCAACGGGCGTTTTGACCATGTTAAAAAAAGGTGATTCTTTTGGTTAAAGTAAAGAAATCGAGTAGAACTGAGATGAGAAGTACATAGGTTAATAAATTATTTGACAAAAAAAAGTAGGGTTTGTCTAGTGCATGCTAAGCACGGAAACTCATAATTTTAGTATGTTTTTATTAGTGTGGTTGATGTGAATGCAGGGGGTCATCATTATTAAAAGGGAAATCTACAAAACTACCTACCTTTTCTTTTATTGTTTTCAAAAATACTACCTTCCAGAATTATTTTTAAAAATACCTTTTCATAAATTTTTTTTTTCAAAAATACTGTTTGCAACTTTTGCAACCTCATTTGCAACTACAGGCGGCGCCAGCCGTGTTGCAACCTCTTTTGCAACTTCATATGCAGCTGAATTCCTGATTTCAAGTTCCAGTTTTCAAATGTCATTTTCGACCTCATTTTCGGAATCGATATATATATATATATATATATATATATATATATATATATATATATATTATATATATATATAGGCACTTGCTCAAATGAGAACTTTCTTAAAATGAGAACCGTGAGAACTTTCTTAATTTATCAAAATCTCATTCATTTGAAGGGCCCCGCCAGGGGCACCTTCACAAAAAATGCATATCATTAAGGTCTCCACCTAGCTAGCCGAAAAAAAAATAAAAAAAAAATTTAAAAAAAATCACTGATGACGTGGCAGTGGACTTTTTTTTTGAATTTTTTTTTTTTGACTAGCTAGGAAGAGACTAGTTTTATATACATTTTTTATATTGGGTACCCACTAGTTTGATGTTTAGATTAGCCAAAATATGATAAATTAAGGAAGTTCTCACGGTTCTCATTTTAAGAAGTTCTCACTGGAGTAACCCTCTATATATATATATATATAGAGTTTTACTCCAATAGAAACCTTCTTATCCTAAAAACTAAAAACCAATCTGAAATATCACTAAATCCTAAAGCAGATACCACTAGATTTTTAAACAACCCTATCTCCACCTCCATCTTCACCAAAACCACCTCCATCTTCACCAACCCACCTCCACTACCACCACCTCCGTCGTCGCCTCCTTCATAACCACTACCACCTCTATGCCGCCCGCTCCCTCCATAACCACCACCTCCATCTCCACCTCCACCTCCACCTCCACCTCCATTATTTCTCTAACAACACAACCTCCACACCTCCATCTTCACCATCCCCATCTTAATCGCTACTTCAACCTCCTTCAACCATGTTCATACTTCTTTCTCCACTCGACTCAACTTCAAACGCGGAGCCGCCACTAATCCGGCAACGCTCCAACCCCCACTTCAAGCCGCTCAAACCTCCGCTACAATCATCCTTCCTCCATCTTCACCTTCACCTCCACCATCTCCACCACTATCACCACCATCTGAATTGAAAACATGAACAGATCTAGAGATTTTAAGCTGGAACATATCTGGATATTAAATTTTCACTAATTCCTGCAACACATATCACTAAATCCTAAAGAGAATATCACTAAATTGTACTGAGAATATCACTAACTTGTATTGGTTTCTAGTTTTTATTTTAAAATTGGTTTCTATTTGATCATTAGCATATATATATATATATATATATATATATATATATATATATATATAGGGGGAAGATCCTAAGAAAACCCAGCTTATCAAGAAAACTGAGGAACCCGTCTATCTACCGTTGATCTTATAATCATTATCTAATCAGTAATTTATAAAAATAGCAATGAAATCTAGTTAATAAAGGGTAGTTTAGGAATACAGAATTTCACATAATCAATCAGAGATTGATTCCATATTTAGATAGATTTTCTATTTTTGTTAATAATTTCTATCTTCAATCAGACATATACAGACATATAGACGTAATAAGAACAGCACGTTACATCCTTACGAACAACTTTTTAATAGCTTCAGTTACAAGCATAACAGCCATGGAAGATGAACAACTTGACGTCACTCAAGGTTAGTAATATTGATAGTATAATTTGTAGAATTCGCTTCGGAATAGAAGATCAGCAGAAGAAATACACAGTATGATCATTTTAAAAAACGGCATAAAAAGGTTTTTTTCACTTTTCTCTATCGATTTTATACAGGTATGGATAGTAGCAGTGAAACCAATTATCAACAAGCAAAAGTAATTATCAAGAACATTCCCACATGTGTAGTTGAGAAGAAACCGGCTTTGAATCAGAAATTCAAAGATTTACAAGCGGCTTCTTCTGCGATGGAGAACCCATGAATGAAATGCAAGTCGATTTTATTTTTCAGCTTCTTTTTGACGCTTCAGAAGTCCTCAGCTTCTTTTTGAAGCAAGTTGAGGGTCGGTCAAGCGTGTGAGAGTTCACACAGTGATTAGTGGCAACGGGCCTTTTGACCATGTTAAAAAAGGGTGGCGCTAAATGCAAATCAATTTGACTTGGTCTCGGTGCAATTCACATAAATTATCCTCATATTTTTTTACCACAATTAACATGTATTAACGCATTGACCCCATATTAAATGCAGTCCTTTCGGCCAAGTACTATTCATATTGAATCAGCACGTGAAATCACTGTCATTTTTTGTGGAATTACCGTTTTGCAACATTATCGTTAGATAATTGTATAGTTTGAATTTGATAATAATTTTTATCGTATTTTTTTATTTCAAGTGTAGTATTTAAAAATTTTACTTAACTAAAATTTTAAATTATATATTCCAAATCCTCGACTATTTATTATTTTAAAAATAATCTCATACAATCAATTATTAAAAAATATATTTTACTTCGTTAATGCTTGTTTTCATGTTCCCTGTTTATTGTGTATAATTTTGTTTTGTGAAAATCTATTTTTTCAGAAAAACAAGTAAAAATAATTTATGTTGAATCTATTTAGTTTTTTTTAAGTAAAAAAAAGAAAATTAAATAGATTCAACATATACATATGATCCAAATATAGTATAGTAATTATTTTTTTTCAATTTTATTATCTTAAATAAAGGTTTGGAATTCAAATTTTATTTAGAAATAAATTTTAAGAAATAATTAGTGGAGTAATTGTTATTTTTTATTTCTGAATTGTTGTAATCTTGAATTGAATAGTTCCTACTGTTTAGTTAAATAAATAGAAAAGAATTAAACAAGTCAAAATATTTTTTGAGAAAAATATTAATATATTTAATTTTATAATGATAAACATGTTAAAGTTGCCATACCTAACAAAACTAAAACTAAGAAAAAGGAACTGCCGTAAGCAGAAAAGATAAAACATTTTTGCCGAAGAAAAGATAAAACAATGAACACATTTAAAGCAATATCAACTACCAAGTGATGAGCTCGAACACCGGTAACTCGGTAAGTGTGTGTTCATTGTTGCACAGAATACAACGGGGGCTAGCAAAGTCTGTTGCTAAATAATAGTCGCTTTGACTTTTTGCACGTATTTTGAGGTGCAATAAAAACGTATTTTTATATGGTATTTTTTAAAATTTCTTTTTTTGAATTAAATTATAGATATCAAAGTTTTATAAAAAAGAAAGAAAATTTGAAAAATAATATGTAGAAGTATATTTTTTGTACACCTCAAATTTCGTGCACAAAGTTAAAGCGACTATTATTTAGGAACGGAGGGAGTACTAATTTGGTTGAATTGCATTAGGCAAAACTGAATTGCATTTAGCAATCATGTAAAAAAAGTGATTTCTTTGCTTAAAGTAAAGAAGTCGACTAGTCGAGTAGAATTGAGATGAGAAGTACATAGGTTAATAAATTATTTGAGAAAAAAAAGTCGGATTTGTCTAGTGTGTGCCCATGGGCACGTGCTAAGCACGAAAACTCATAATTTTGGTATGTTTTCATTGGTGTGAATACAGAGAGGCCATCATTATTAAAGGAGTGTAACCCAATCAAAACATAGAAAAACAATAAAATTTTGTGCTTATTGTGTGTCCATGAGCACACCATAGAAAAACCGAAAAAAGTAAAAGTTGTGAGTGAGAAAGATTCTCAATGTTAGGAATCAATAATTTTTGATGATAACATAAACATTTTGTAACATGTCTTACTTAGTATCTTTATCAAATTTCAGTTGTAATTTTTATATTTCTTGTCTTTGGGAATTGTCAACGGATGGGTAGAATAGGATGGCTAATTGTAAATATCCAATGTCATGTAATTTTATTTAAGTGAAGGACATTCAACTGATGAGATGTAACTATTCAACTGATGAAGACTGGATCATGTTTCAACTGATGAAAGCCAAGCATTCAACTGAAGACAAAGTATTCAGCTGATGATGCTAAGGAATTCAACTGATGAGACTGGAACAACGTTCAACTGATGAAGCTTGTAATTCATTCAACTGATGAGACCAGCGCAACATTCAACTGAAGACAAGAGCGGTTGAAAGTAACCAGAACTTTCAATGAAGCAAAGAGCAGTTGAAAGCGACTAGAGCTCAAGTCTGACAAATCACATGGATCGAAAATCACATGGATCGAATTACACTAAAATAGATATGGAAGCCTAATTAGGAGTATAAAGAAGAAGCAGAAACATACTTATCTCATGCAATGCAATCTGGATCAAATCAAGATGATGGTCAAAGATGAAGACATCTCAGAAAGCATGCATAAGACAAAGATGTGCAGCATTGTTTTTAGATTAGAGTGCATTTTGTAATCTAGCTAAAACCTTTGTAAAACTTGGAGTATATAACCAAGTTAGAAGCATCAGTTGAACTTGTTCAAATTACTTGAGAGAAAATCTGAGAGTTAGAACTTGTTTTGAGTGATGAACCAGCAGCTGTGCGAATTGTAATCAATCCACAGATTCTTCTATATAAAATCTCACGGGTGGATCATTCAATCCACCCGTATTTTTAATACTTGGTGTTTTCTGTTTTATTGTTTTAAAAGTGTCTGTTCTTGAATCTTTTAAATTTGTAAAAGATTGTATTCAACCCCCTTCTACAATCTTTTTTATAGTTGGTGTAAAATAACACTCAACTTTTAAAAATATATATGCTTATTATATAAACGTGTCAAGAAAAACAGAATTCCCGAAACAACTTCTGCTTCTTGAAAACAAACAGGATCAATAGCGAATGTTTGGCTAGCGCTGGGCTTTTAAGTCAGGAGCAGTTTATTCATACTGTTATGTACTCTCTCTGTTTTTTAATATTTGATGTTTTGATTTTGGACACGTACTTTTAAGTGTTTTGACTCAGTTGTTAAAAATATAATTTTTAAAATTTTCTTTTTTTGAATAAAAAAATATAATTAAAATTTTAATTCACAAAAAAATCAATCAAAAATAATAACTTTTACTATCTGGTCAGCTCACCTTAAGATGTGTGTCAAAAGTCAAAACGTCAAATAATAAAAAATAGAGGGAGTATAAGTTATAAGTGAGAATCTGAAAAGTTGATAATACTAATTTTTTTTGTGACTAAAATTATTTTTTTTGAAATTTGATTTTACAAATATACAGAGGACCATCTTAAAAGATAATCAATATAATTTATTATTATATTAATAATTTTTATACCGAATAGGTTGTAAAGACCAAAAAAATTATCCAAACACATAAAAAAAAGGTTACTTCTCACTTATAATTAACTTATCATTTATAAATAATAAAGACTTCTTGTAAGTCGCCAAACGACCCGTTAAATTTTAAAAATATACATTCTTAGAATTATGAAAACTAGAAGGGTACACAAGAGAAACAGGTGGATGTTCACAGAGTAATAAGCTTCAGCTTTGTTGAAGTGAGGAGTTTGTAGTGTCTGTTTTTCAAAGCAAATTCAACAGTTCTATGATTCAATATTTAATTTAAATAGGACAGGCTATACAATATTGAGCTCCATTGCAAGCTGACTACTCCATTCAGGCTAACTGAAGCAGAAACAGAAGCATGTAGTATAAACTTTGAATGCTATTTATATACATGTGCTATCTTGATGTGCTTATACAGTTCTACTTATTATTTACATACAATAAGCAGCAGCTATCTTAGATCTACCAGAAACGGTCCTTGTTGACACTCAAGTAACCGGCCATTACTTTCCCTCCTGTATTCCGCATGCCATCAATGAGGAAGCACCATGTGGAACCTAATGCGCCAATAAAAAAGTCGGATTCTGCAGCCATCAAGAAATTAACTAAAGGGTAGTTGGTGCTGATTTGCCGGCCAAGACTTGCTTCATATGTCGCCATTGTCATGTTTCCTACTTGCCGTGTAACGTTCGTGTAGTAAAACTTCCAATGAGGATATGACCTGGACTTGTCAACAACTTCCTGGAATTTTTTAATTTTTTCCAGTTTTTGGATGAATATCAAGTAAGCATTAGTTACTAGAATAGTAGAATTTACAATGAAATTAATTAAAATGCTAAACTTATACCTGCATTTCGGTGGACAACCAGATACTATTAAGATGGGGAAAGCGATTTCTGATGCGATGTGCAAGACGCATGCATGTATTCCTCAAATTCGACAACCTTCATTTCACATGCCTTATCACCCATTCTTACATGCATACTCAGCAATCATCATAAACATAAAGTACCACTACAACCATCATGGTCAGCACGATTATAGTAACTTGTGACAAGTACCCTCCTTTCATTAATTGCAATAGCAAGAAGCCCACACATGCCAGCGAACTGAGCTCCAATCCCAAATCCAGCCCCAGGAAGTCTTTCCCAGTCAGCTACAAGAAACTTTACGCTAGGATCACTGCAGTTTGAGGGATGTTGGCGGAACCAAATGTCACTTTGCACTCTCCTAGTTAGAGGATAATTTTCTTCATCTGATCCTGTGATCTGCCAAAGTCACAAATTTGTATATACCAATAAGTGGAGCCTCGTAACATAAAGGTCAAAACAGGAGATTACATACAACAACCGAGGACATAACAGTTCCCAAACCATAACCTCATGTTACCAGTGCAATAGACCAAACAATCAGTAATCATGCTAACACTATTTAATCTCATAGTATATATAGATATAGGCCAACTCATCTTAGAGTATCTCTCTTTTAAAAAAGTAAATGGAGTTTGTTTTGTTCAATGATCAACGTTAATAAGGACCGAGAAAGAAACAGTTATTAAGAGTAAAATATAGATAAATATCGACATGAAAGACAAAAGCAGCATGCTTTCTTCTACCTTACTCTCGATATTAGACAGTTATGATGCCCAAATGAACTATTCAAAATTAAAATATGTGTGTGCGTGTGTGTGTGTCCAACCCTTAAAGGGATTCTTGAGTAAAAATCGAGATAACATTGTGTGCCAACAAATAATTTATATGTTATATGTAACTAACTTGTATATGATATCTACCTGCCCAGGTTAAGGATTCACACCTTAAATGTCTTGAAATGTGGCTGTTTTTTCCTTTTTCATTTTTTGCTGATTAACTGTAGCAGTTTTCAACATTTATATCCCAAATATTATGATATACTGCCCCAACCAACCCCAACTTCAGAAAAAACCTCTGGTCCCCCTCTAGTCTATTTAAAGAAAAGGAATAACTAAATAGAAGTCAATTGCAAAGAGTTGTTCATAAACCATAGTTTTCTGTTAAAATCATATGCTGTGGCTTTCTTCCACTTTGCTTATTAGCTGGAGACATTGAAAAGTAGCTATAGTTAGGATTTAGGAGATCAGCACACATTTATTCCCTCAGTATATATCTACGTAATTACTGGCATGTTTTCCTGTAGTATATTCACCCGAATTTGCATATCAGAAGAAGAAAAAGCATATTACATTAGCACAATTAACTGGTAACGTACCCATGGAGGATAGGAAGCTCCAGGTACTGGTCGAAAGTTGTAATTCCTCAGTTGCTCTTCTGCAGACGAGAGTAGGTAATTGTGTAACGTCCCCTTCCAAATTGTCCATGGTGGTAGCAGTTCATTTTCCATGCGTTTATCAAGTTGCTGATTTACCTCCGCATTCAGTTTGCAATTTTCTAAATGAGGAGCTTTGGGATCGGGGGGATTAGGTAAGCCTGATCCATTACTATTTAGAAGTTCAAAGTCCTCAATTGATTTATTCAGGAAAGTACTCCAACTTGAGTACATTAAGGACACTCTTTCATCAATCGAAAGTTCACTATTCTTCTCAGAGTAGAACTTTTCTTCTACATCCAGTGTTGAGTTCTCAGTAAAAATAAAAACACTAAACGCTACGCTACTTTATGTAGCGTTTTCAGGTAATACGCAACTTTGTCTAACATTTTCAAACCAAAATGTTACATAATGTAGCATTTTCCTTGGTACTTTTAAAAGTTTTATACAATTCACATAAGCATTTAATAGCATGTTTTATTTTGAGTTCTGTTATTGCACTTGAGTGGAATGATAATTAGGTAAAGAATCAAATCAGTGGAGTTAAATAAAAAGCTTGAGTTCAGCTCACTTAGAACCCTGAAAAGATCAGTTAAATAAATTATGGAGTTTGAGTATGCTCCAAGTTTTCGTCCAACAAATTTTAACAAACCGAACTGAGGTTTGTATGTGTTAGAATCAGGTTCGATTGGGTGAGCTCGAGTTATGCTATTGACTTTGGTTCAACAAGCAACTATATATAAATAGCTAAACTTGTTGAAAGAAATCAGCAAGAATGCATAGTTTTTCTTGGAAGTTTGTCTTTACATAATAAATTTACAAAGTGATATTTGCATAGTTAAGAAAACTACACATAGGCTTCCAGAATCTCACACATTCACAGTATATATTTCCTTTTCATTGAGCTCAACATTATCCTTATCAAGTTAGCATACACTTTGGTCCGTCTTCTTGAAGATGGTGCCACCACAAAATTAAGCCTCAAACATCAACCTTGTAGGATAATTTGTCAATCTGGTCCATCATTCTCTCTCCTACAATCAGAGTGTATTCATACACATAATTTTTCTTGATGAGTTTGTGAATCTGGTGTATAACCAACTTCCAACTTCGATTCATGCATGCTGGCAAACTAGCCCGTATGTCATATATAATGCTTCCACAATAACTCATGATTTCAAGTGACTATTAAATAGGTAGGCACGTATTACATATCTTTCGTCGTCTTTGCCTTGGCAAAGTAAATCTGGTTAATGCTTCCTCCTCCCCATCTCCTGCAACAAGTTCAATTCTCTTTACAGCCCGTGGTAAAAGTCTCAGGACTCAGCGGGGATCAACTACTGAAGCTCTGAACATTGTTGCCGGAGCAACCTGAGATATGAGCTCAAATGTCAATGTCAAGATACCCATAATATCTTAAATAGTTTACTGGATTATAAGTATGAATAAAGATTAACCTCATAAGTTTTTGGTTGCATGAGAAAGCATTGTCTTGCAAAGATCAGACGAGAGAGGTATTTACAGAGTTTACAACTTAAAAATCTTTTTCGCTCTTATTGATTATTGAACTTGATATACTTCAAGTAAAATATAGGTTTAGAGAGGCATCAGTGGTCCACTTCCCATCAACAACTAACTACCTGAAAATAACAATTATAGAAACATAAATAAGAGGAACAAATGATGTGCTTGTGATGATAATTAAACAAATAAGTGAAACTTAGCAAATAATAAAGGAAAAAAAAAAGCATGTAGTAATGTTTAAATGTTCTTTCCAACAAAGTAGAGTGGAAAAGCATATCCTACTGGCCATACTGTATTTTCATAGTATAGAAAAACATGTTGATGATGTCATCTTTTAACAAGGATGCAAGCCTTTCCAACAATGCTAAAACCTGTCTGGCGCCAGGCAGTTCTACTACACGAGAAGTGATTCTATAGGCACCAAGTGCTCTATTTAAGACAACATTAAGGACTATTTACTCAATACTAAGTATGACCAATATAGTTGTGATTCTGAAGCCGACAGTAAAGCTCTAAATTCACCAACATAACCCATTTGTTATCAAACTCTTCTAGTGTCCTTTAGGCCCATGCTCCTGTAACTGCCAGTTGTTTACTGCCTGTGTTTACCCCTTGTCCCCTCCCTTTCTGTGTAAGGTACAAAATTTTCATGCTGTTGGTAAATAAAATATCTCTTAGTCAACACACCCTAAGAAACAAATAATATGAAAGCTCAATAATGAAATATCCTGCTGGCTACTATATAAACAGAAAGATTTATTGACATTAAGAATTTAAGTTTTAACTGCTGATAACTTTAATATCGCGACTTTGGGAAGACAGGGTAAGACACACCTTGAGTCTCTAGTCTCACTAATTGTATGGAAGTTTCAAATGAAAAATAAATCGTTTGGTATAGAACATATGTGTTTTTAAGTGGATGTTGGGCCCAAAGTGCATTCAACTTTTCCAAATCATATATTTTCAGAAGCATACAACTGCATATCTATAGGGATTATTCTTATTAGACAAATAAAATCAGGGCTATGTTATATATCCACATGCTTTATGAGTAAAAATGACAAAAACAGTTTACAATTAGCTCGATAGATCATAGAAGGCCGAGATTTTCAGATGCTCGAAATATATTGTGATTATTCTTAATAGAATACATAATATAAAAGAAGTTCTGATTTCGAAGATATTTTTAAAATGAAAATTGAATCTAAAGCAATAATATTTCAGAATACTTAGACTTTGAAAGCAGAATATACATGGCAGAAAAGTAGAAAACTAATATGTGGTGGTAAAAATGAGCAATTCAGAAC
This sequence comes from Daucus carota subsp. sativus, assembly GCF_001625215.2. Classification (NCBI taxonomy): domain Eukaryota; kingdom Viridiplantae; phylum Streptophyta; class Magnoliopsida; order Apiales; family Apiaceae; genus Daucus; species Daucus carota. The sequence continues at coordinate 30,503,816 of NC_030389.2, forward strand.
TAGCAAATATACATATATTATAGCACTTGATCATTAAGAAATTGCATACCTCTCGAAATCGAATCGTGGCTCTGGAGAAAGATCAAATTTGAACTCATTAAATGTCAAGTGGAGCCACAGAGGACTGCTGGTAATTAACCTTTTAGTGGGAAACGACGTCTGGTGTTGTAATTTACATGGAAGTATATGTCAGATGATGCTCACCAGATAACGGAAACATAAGATTGAGTAGCAGCTCAGATCAAGAACAAGGTGAGATGTTTTTATTGGTGACAATAAAATCCACAAGTTTCCAAATATTGAGAAACTTTATGAAAAAGTTCACGCGCATTGTAGATCATCCTCACCTTACCAATAATCTCCACAAGAACAGTGACCGTGCTTGAAATGATGAAAGCGACGTAAATCTCGAACAACAATTTCTCTTTCTAAAAGTAAAGACGTACACTTCATGAAGCTATGACAGTCGGTACAAACTCGTAGGTTTTTCATAATTCGAATAGGTGATCCAGTGCTAGTTTTCATGAGGGCATAAGCTATAGCAAGTTTCTCGCTGTGAAATGCAAGAAGTAATTCTTTTTGTTCTTCTTCAACATCTTGCATCACAATATTGGCTTCAGTTGAATAACCAATTTCCTTTAGTCTTTGAATTAGCTCGCTCAAGTAAGAATAAATTGCAGCTTCTTCTGGATGTGACCTATCCCCCATGACAAAACTGTGGACTTGATTTTTCAACTGGATCCAAGATTGACCAGGGTGCTTCGTAAGTCCCATATCTTTCATCAAACCTCTTACTTGAGCAACATCATCCCATTTGTCACCAGAAGCACACGTGTTTGATAACAAAATATAAGATCCAGCTGTTGGTGGCTCAAGTTCAAAGAGTTTGTCAGAAACCCACTTTGCCATCTCTATATTTTTGTGAATTCGGCAGGAGGACAAGAATGATCTCCAAACTGAAGCGACATTTGAGATCTTATTCTTTGAAATGAAATCCTTTATGCCGTCTAAACGGCCAGAACGCCCAAACAAATCTACCATACAAGTGAAATGTTCAACTTGAGGTTTGATGCCAAATTCTTCTTTCATTACCATAAAATAGTGCATGCCTTCATTTAACAAACCTGCATGACTACATGCAGTTAAGAGTCCAACGAAACTAATTTCATTTGGTTTTATACCCTCAGCTAACATCCAATTGAACATCTGAATAGCATCCCTCCCACGCCCATGTAAGCCATAACCAGATATAACTGAGGTCCACAACACAGTATTCCGAACTTTTGTTTCTCTAAATATTGACCAAGCATCATCTAGTTCTCCACATTTAGCATACATGTCAATCATCGAGGAACTTAAGAAAATATCAAAAGGTTGACCGGCTTTCACGATCTGAGCATGAATCAGCTGGCCAAGCTCCAAAAGACCAGCATTAGCACAACCGGTAACAATGCTTGTAAGTGTAAACTTGTCCACCTCAAACCTATCAGTGACCATTGTAGTGAACATCTTTAAAGCTTCTTGCAACTTTCCGTTTTGAACATAACCAGTAACCAAACTTTGTGAAAAAGAATGAGGCAGTGACTTGTTATTATTTTTGGAGCACCGGTCACTTGCATTACATTTAGGAAATCCCTGATAAACAAATGAAGCCTTCTCCATTTCCCCACACTTGGAATAAAAATCAACAAGTGAGTTTCTCAAAAAGCCATCATGATGAATTCCACTGCGCAGCAGCCGGCCATGAATTTGCATTCCTAAATCCAATGCTGTTAACGAAGCTACTAAACCAAAGGCTATGGAGAAAGTTTCTTTGCTAAGAGCAGTTCCACTTTTGACCATTTCATACAGAAGCTCCATTGCAATACCATAGTTATCATTTTGTAGATGCCCTCTAATGATTGTATTCCAACTTGAAGCATCCTTAACAGGCAACCTTCGGAACACACCAAGGGCAGTCTCCATATCGCCAATCTGCATATACGCATTAATCATAATGTTCCATGATACAATGTCTTTATCAGTCATCAACTCAAAATATAACTTCGCAGAATCAAAAGACCCACATTTCACATAAAAATCAAGAACAGAATTCTCCAATGCAGTATCTACGAAAACTCCATTACACACTATCCACCCATGAACCGACTTCCCCATTCGAACCTCATTCAACGTCGAACAACACTTGAGAACACTGGAAAACGTAAAATGATTGGGCACAATGCCTTCCTTGTGCATGTCAGTAAACATATCTAATGCCATTCGACACGAGCCAACTTGCACCAAACCTGAAATGATCATTGTCCATGACCGAACATCTCTGTCAAGCATTTCATCAAACACTTGAAACGCACAGACCAAATCTTTAGACTTTATATAAAGACTGAGCACATAATTAGTGACACTTAACTCCCCAAAAGTCCCGTTCTTGAGTAAATTGGCATGAACATAGTTTGGGAGTTGAGAATGTGATGACGAGTAGTGACGCAAATGGAATGAATGAAATGGTATTGTTCTTTCGATACGAGAGCGCAAGACAATGCCCCACATTATTTTTGAAATCGTATTAGTATTTTTTTGACTAAATTGCATTTTGCATATTGAAGAATTTTTATTCATACGACCGTGATGGCTAATATTTTTTCAGGATCGCGGATGGCCCGGGACGAGTTATACGGCATATGATTTTTAGGTCGTTAGATGAATATTTAGCGGTCAGGATTATAACATTTATTAAACAAGTACAACGTTTTTTAACCACTGTATGGGACTCGTTTAACGCTTAAAAATCGCCGTATGAGATCATTTCCCCGTGCAACGGTTAAAAAGCGCTGTACGTATTAAAAGTAAATTATAATCATGATTGCCGGATATTCATCACATGTGCTATATAACTCGTCAACAGCCATCCGCGACCTTTTTTTTTTTTAATATGTATGGTTGAGAATATGCTGTTCTTAGTGATGTGATATTGTGATGCATGATTAAAAATAAGAGAAACAAAAATGACAACGCATTAATGTTTTTCCATAATAGCCCATATATACCTGATAATCTCTCCTGATCATGGTTTGTCTTCCCGACCATGTTTTTTAACCTCAATTTGACTTATTGTCTGTTGTTATGTCAAGGAGTACAACATGGTGATATGATATACTTGGCTGGTTCAAGTACACCTGTTATGTCTACACTAGATGTAGTACAGAGCAGGGGCGGAACCAGGAGACAAACTCACCCGAGGCTCAAAAAATATTCGGGACTCAAATATTTAACAAAATTTGATTGAGAGAAAAATATCAGTTAATATAAAGATTTTTGAAATTGACCCGGGGCTCAAAAAATTTCTTTATATCATTTTCACAGAACATCGCTTAAAAAACAAAATTCTACTGATTTTTTTTCCCTGTCTGGGGCTCCAGCCCCCCTTCGCCGCCCCCCTCTGTTGCATCCGCGTTTTAACTATTCACTTGACAGGACCAAACAAAAGAAAGAGCAGTAATATTAACATAAACTTCAATAATAGCCGGATAAAAGATACTACCTTTTTATCCGGCTGACCCATCTTTTTCGTGTGCAAGTATTATAGAGAGCTCCGAACCGAATCCATTGGCCAGAAACCCATCCATGCAAGAGTAGATCTCTCGATGAAAAATATCTAAGCATGACACCACACACACAAACAGTTCTCAATAAAACGCAACTCATGCTTAAAGCAGAATACCATTACACAAAATATATTATAAAATCTCATCTAAAATTTGAATAAGATTTAACCTTTCATTATGAATAATAAAAGTATATGACATGTGTTTAACTATAAACTAGCTTATATTTATTATAAATTTATTATTATGAGAAAGATAATAAAGATAACATTTGGGCTGGGTTTAGTATGGAATGAAATGACACCTCAGGAGAATAAAATGAAATATGTACTCTTATTTAGGGTTGTCTATAAATTTCACTACTTCAATCATTCCATTACATTCCAAACTATTTGAACTAGAAATTCTATTTTAAACTATGTGAACTAGAAATCTAATTTTAAAAGGAATGCTCCATTCTACTTCTTTATCATTTTCCCTACGATCTTCATCATAAAATTATAAACTCACTGCTTAACTATGTGCATGAACTGCTTCAACTTGCTTAGAATACATGCCAAGAATGAGATAATCACCGGATTGTAGTAGCTAAATATATATCTGATTCAGTTTTTTATGCATCTCAGATGATGACTCAAATGCAACAATCATCCTCTCAACATGACCAGTCATCACAACAGCAGGTTTGATTCTTTTCTATATCTCTAATAGAAATTTTAAGAGCCATAACTAAGATGTACATATACCAGCAAAACTTTCCAGTTCCCTACCATAGAAGCTAGTTGTGATGAGGCACAATTTTCAACTATTGTTCTCCCCTCGTCGTTTGCTTTTGTGGTTATGTCTGTTAACAATTTTGACTTGTTGTCGCCATGCAGAATAATAACCGAAAAAGAAAACAACACTCGTCTTCTGGACCAGCTAATAGTACTGGTGCGGGAAATACTGTGGGTCCTTCACCAAACTCCCCAGCATCAACTCATACACCTGGTGATAGGGTTAATACTGCCAGTAGTCTGCAGCATGTAAGCAGTGGACAAAAAGGGTATATAAAATAGAATATTCGCACCAAACAATGAAGAAAGTACTCCGATATATTGATCTCGGCCTCAGTTCTCCTTATAGCGCTATGGATAAATTTGAAATAACAGTTTACCTTCGATATATATTTGTAGTTACTTATTTCTAATTTATTGTATTAATTGACTTGGTACAAAAAGATTTAGTTTATTAGTAATTCAATTCATCATGAGCATTTTAGGATCATTTATTTTTTTAGTTATTATTTGTCATATTATTTTGTTTTAATTCACTATTTTAAAGTTTATGTTCTTCTCCATCATTTAGAAATGATTATTTAGTTCTATTCTCGAGGAAGATAATAAAAATAACATTTGAGCTGAGTTTACTATGGAATGACTGAAATTGGTCCCAGAATTCAGCAGCTAGCTTCTCGAACCCATGTGTGCTCAGGTTCACAGTGCTGGGTCCTCAGAGCACACAATGCACCCTGGTCTTTTACAGTTGATAATGTGTGATGTACAGAATTGTCTGCCTTCAGTACATTTACTGTATAGTCTTATGCCCAATTTAATTGCCCATCCATGATTTCACAGACAGATAAATTTCCTGGTTTGCTTTTTTGGTCCTATGTCGAATTCAGTGACCCTGTGACATCCCCTGCTGTTTCCACCAATCTTGCAGTCAACAGCACCTGGCAGCCGCCTACGGTTCAAGTCTGAGAATGATGTTTTATATTTCAGCGTTTTACAACCCATTCCTTTCGACACACTTAAATTGGACTCATTGAAGTTGCAAGAATTCCAGTTGATGGGTGTGGATTATAAAACAACATTAAAGCAAACAGTTGTACCTCGACCAATACTATCCATATTCTATTTGATTGTATCATTTGTTAGGCAGGACTGTGTATGCAGGTAGTCTGTCATTTCTATGTTTTGATAAGTTCTTGGTGAATGTGATAAATACTTCTGCATGATTTCTGGCATTCAGTCCTAGCTCCTTAATATATCCAAAATCAAGTTACTTTCTGGCAAATATTCAGAAAATTTAACTTAGAAGATCATTTACCTCAGTTGTTGGACAACTTGATATAGTCCATACAATTTTAACTTCATTGTTATTAAAACATAAGTACAAAATTCGTATGTGGTTAATAGCTCATTAAACTGAAGGGCAAGTATCAATTTACTCAGTCTAGTTATTGGCATCTCAAATGCACCACTCTAGTAACGAGTAAGGACAGAGTCGTTAACTTATTTTGTTGACCTAACGAGAAAGATTAGGTGGCTTCATTGACTTAGACAGAACGGAATGTAACCGAACTAACTCTGTGACGTGGCCGATACAACGGCTATACGTGTATTGTGTATACCCGATTCGAATCCGAACCAAACCGAAACTCGACCGAACCCAATATTATAAATTTATCGTATATCATAATACAATACACATATAATACTTATACAAAAATGTTCCTTATAACAAGATGACAAGATATATCTAATAAAAGAATAATTGTATTGCTACTTTTTTTATTCACTTTTTTTATCATGTATTATTTTTAATCAACCTCGTATAACAAATCCATTAAAAAGAATCAGAATTCAGAACCCTGCTCTTTCTTCTAGGTTGCTCTGAAAGTACCTCTACCAGCTGCAAAAAGTATTTATAACACTTGCCAAGAACTTAACCAGTAATATCTCCTTGGAATGCAGACTACCTACGGCTTCATAGAGAGTGAAATAAACCAGTTGAGGCAATGCTAAAAGACTTTCACTCGTAATCTTCTCCAGACACAGGTCTTCGTATGCATCTTGTATTGCCCAAGGTACCATAGCAGACACTACAATACGCACAAAAAATTCCAACTCAGTGTTCAAATCAAGAAATAAAAAAACAGATCTCATCAATTTAAAAATGTAAACAAGGTATACACGGACAGAGTATTACAGACACAGAAGATATTTTTCAAAATCTATTCTGTAAATTAAAGTAGAAGCCGGTCAAATTAATCCTGTGGACTAACCAGGGTGGACTTGAGCACACTTGGGATAACAATTTTGGTGATCCCTAGGTACACCTTTTATCAGGTTTTCATTTTGGTAAATGTGTGCATAATCATAAACCACTTTGCCGAGGCCCACAGATGATTTGTTCGTTGCATTAGAAACTGAAAATGTATAGCGTTTCAAACAGACTCATCCCACTGGAAAGTCATACAACTAAAACCATTTGGAATGTTCAGTCCGAAAAAAAAAGTCTGACGGTTCTGCTGGAATCAGTTTCTGCATTGTGTATGTAATTCCTAGCTCTAAACATTTCTCAGTTCCTTTTGATGCGTATGTATGTCGATGTCACTGAAGCAAAGCGCTGAATGTCTCCTCATTAATCATACTCTAACGACTGTGAAAAAATGTTGATGAGCGTAAGGAGTCGCTATGAGAGGCCAACTTTTGCGATTTCTTTATCTATAGCAGGATTCTAGAACATTGAGAACTACTTAACTTCTGCTACAGCCTCCAGGTATGAAAACTTTATGTTAGGAAAGTCCCCTGAAAGAAGATTGTGACTTGCGAGTCACTTAAGCATTGATAGTTTGATATGTTGACTCGAGCATAAATGAAATTAATTGTGCTCGAGATGTCTAGCAAGATAATGCCAAGGACAAATGAAACTACATTGGAAAGTAAACAGGCAAAAAAGATATTATAGGCGATTTCATTTGCACACTCTCCATAGACATTGCGCCAGAAATCAATTTTTGAACTGTATCTGTGAGGAAGAGTGACAGGAGCTATATACAGCAGCAGACAAAGCAAAAAATAATCATGCATTATTTGTGGTTAAATAGATTTACTTACCTCTTACTACTTATTATTAATATATGTGTAAGTTAATCCTGGTTTACCATTCAAAGGTTCTTCAATATTATGCTTTAAATGAATTATTATTCCAATATATATATATATATATATATATATATATATATATATATATATATATATATATATATATATATCGTTATATCCTTCATTCTACGGGATTCTATTTACGATTCTATAATATTTGATTTTAATAATTTGGATGAGATTCAATGTGATATTCGATATATTAAGTTTAGTTGTTGTTTAACTCTGTGATTATAATGTAAAAAAATATTTCCTAAGAAAAATTAAGTATAAGGATAGTATTCTTTGTTCTTTTTGTAAGGTGCAACCTATAGGGAATCTGGAACATACTCTTTTATATGGAATCTGTAGTTACCATTATAACTATATACATAATACACCTCAACCTTAGTGAAGAATAATGTTCGAAAACTACACTCAAAATTTATATAGTTTTTGCCGGTAAATGGGTCAAAAGACCGGGAATGGTCGACAAAACTCTCACTTAATCAGCCTAGTGAAGTTTGTAGAATTCTCTAGAATCCTAGAAAATAATTCAAACATAAATTGTTTTTTACAAAAGAATAATGTGGAATTGTCTAAATCCATGAAAGATATTTTAAAAATGAACTATTTCTCGAAAAAATCATCTAGAATTTGGCTTAAAAACCTTGGGAGCTCAAGAAGGCCCAATTTTGGAAACTTACAGGATATATAAAGGCCAAGGCCCAATCCCAAAATGTTTGTGGGAATTCTAAAATAGAATTAGTTTTTGACGATCTGTGGTCCATCAGGTAATTCGAGTTGAATCTAACTTGAAAAAGCGGCCCGGAATAAAATCGAAATGATTTCAAACTGGATGAAGCTTTTGCGTTTAATTCGATCTCAAATCACGTCAAATAACATGATGAATTAATTATTAAAGGGAAAATTAAATTATAGATCCTTGAACTAGTGATGATTTATTGTCTAGTTCTGTGAACTAAAAATTCTGTTTTTAGGTCAACTTTTCTACGTTTTGATCTAAGTCCTTTCATCAAAAAGATACCAACGACATTAGAATCAGAAAACTAGGGTTCTTGATGTTTTTGATGTTCATATGGATCCAAGAAATGAAGGTCGTGCTGACAATGACTGATCCATGGCGTATTAATTAATTTTGTAAGTCATATAAAAAGGCTTACTTAATTTTCTACATTGCGCCCATGAATCGTAAGGTCCATGATCCAGTATCATGGATCATGGACGTTCGTCGTTCGAGGCCCAATGTTGTGAACAGTGTACACAAAGTGCAAAACCACTAGGAAATTGAGAGAAGTTTCTCGAACTTTATCTCTAACAATCCTTTATAAATCAAAACTCTCATTTTCATTCTTTACATAATTAGAGCGGCCGCCGCACCCCTCTCAAACTCCCATCTTTATCTTCGTACTTTGACCCAAATCAAATCAATAACTTATGATTATTGAAATCACATCCAAATTCAAATCTTCCACCGTCTTTCAATTACACAAATCGGATACCAATATAATCATTCACTTCAAATTAGGATGTTATATTATATTGCTAATAGTTTTTCCCCGGTATGTCCACTTGTTTATCAATTTACGATTGATATATAGATTGATCTCTTCAGATTGAATACCCACTATATTATTTGTTCTGTTCAAGTAGTTAATGTATTATGCTTTGGATGCACCAAAGGTTCATGATAGCAGGTGAAATACTTGTTTAATGGAATTTGAGTTTTCTTCAATCGTCAATTGCATATTTGAAATATTTATTTAATTATATTCTTGAAATAATAAATTGTATGAATCAGGTGTATACAAGGAATACTTGCATAAAACAATGAAGAAAGTGCTCCAAGATAGATTAATCTCTGCCTCCATTTTCCTTGCGGTGCTTATAGGTACGTTTAAAATAATATTGACTATGCCATAAGTGCTCATAGGCATTTTTTTATCGATGTTGGCACGGAAATTATTACAGTATATCTCTGAGTTATTTTTTACAATACTACGAAAATAGTATAATATTTGACATGATTACACTGTTGTATTAGAGATAAATGCAATATCACTTGAAAGTATTACATTAAACACCACCTCAAATTGTTGCAAAAGACTTGATTGTTCTAACAATTATAAAAATTAGATGTATTATGAAAACATATATCTTTAAATTGAAATTTCATTTTCATACATTTCACTTTCAAAACTCTCTCATCTCTCGAACTCTCGAAGCTTCTCTTTTCTTAATGCTCTTGAAGCTCACGTCTCGACTCCCATTTTTAAATTGTCAACTCACATGTTTTTTTTATTTTGCTGGAATATTGGATTTTTTGTTCGGGGTTTCCCTTTGTAGGTATAGTTGTTGTCTCTCTATCTCTTTCTTTATGATTTTTTTTTACAAATTTGTATGCGTGCTTTTAATTTGTAATTAGGGTTTTTATATTTGGGATTAATTGGGGTTTTTTCCTCGCATTTGGTAATTTGGGTTTTTTGTAATTGAACTTTATTTATGGTTTTTGTATATTATAATTTGGGGGTTTTTTATAATTGAACTTTAGTTCGGGTTTTTTAAGCGAACTTCGATTGTGCTTTGATATACGGAAAAGACAAGGTCGAAACTCATTAAATATTAGTGACTGAGTTGAAATTAGTAGATTGGCTTCACAATAATGATTTATATATAGAAATGACTATTCTCTTATAGACGAAGTCTGTCCTGGGATCCCCTTGTAACTAATTTTGTTAATTTTGTTTTTTATTATTTACTCCACAATTTTCAGATAGTGAGGCTCATGCTATTATGACAAATTTTGAATCAGGCATGCCAGAGCATGAAAGAATGCATCAAAGCTCTCTGAGGTGGGATAAAGAAATTTATATCTTTTTTTTCTTGCAGTATCCATAAAGTATATATAATGATTTTTTCGAATAATTTTACAAAGTCCGAATCGCCACTACAACCATTGGACTGCACCAGTTAATGAAAATCCTACTAACAATGTCGAGTTTGACTATGTAGAATTTGCACCCGTTGATGAGGATCCCACCAACAATCAGAACTTTGACTCTGATTTTGAGGAGATACTTCAGACCTTTTGATCAGATGGCTGTGATTTACGAGGAACGTGTGCTCTTCTCATTCAATTTCACATCAGACTTTTACTTTAGAATTTAAGACAAACTTTAAGGTAATGGGGTTAATACTGCCAGTAGTCTGCAGCATGTAAGCAGTGGACAAAAAGGGTGGATGATGTATGGTTCAGAAACAGCAGGTCTTGCATCACCTGCAAATCAGTTGGTAGGCCCTAAACTATTACTTATTTAAACTATATATACCATGTTTAGTGAACTCATAATCTTAACCTAATCATAAATTTACTTCATGTCACCAGCAGGAAACTCCTCAAGTAACACAGAATATAACCATGGAAGAGGAAGCTTAATGTACATCGTTTATGCTATCCTTCAGCATATGTAACTTTGGACAAATTTTGGTCTTTAAGTTCCCCAGAATTACTATTTAGTTCACCATGGAAGAGGAATACCTTCTACAGACTGGAGAATTTTTTATCAGCATCGGGACTGAGAGTCTGAGATGATTGGCACAAAGTTTTCCATCTATATTCTTATAATCTATACCTGCTACAGACTTGCTATATGTAGGCCAACAATTACAAGTCCGTCCCCTGACTAAAACTGGTCCCAGAATTCAACAGCTGGAGTACTGTCGAACGCATGTGTGCTCAAGTTCACAGTGCTGGGTCCTCAAAGCACACAATGCACCCTGGGTTTTACAGTTGATCATGTGTGATTTACAGAATTTTCTGCCTTCAGTACATTTATTGTATAGTCTTTTGCCCGATTTAATTACCTACCCATGATTTCACAAACAGGGAAATTTCTGAAACACTGTATATATTATATTTTTTTTATATATATATATATATATATGTATATATATATATATAATTTTAAATTTAATGACGACAATTTTATTATTATTTTTTTTTTGCTAAATGACAATTTTGTTTTTACTTTTAGTATTGAAAAATGTCATAATCTTTTTTTGGATCCTCACGTGACCGCACTGTTCTTTAAGGTTATTTGTTCACCACATGCATACTTATTTTAGTTTACAGAAATAATTTTTACTTCGGACTCAGAGATATAGGCCCTGTTTCGGAATTAGCGGTTAGCTGTTAGCGGATTGAATTAGATGATTTGAATAGCTGATTGAAATAGATGTTTTGACTAGCGGATTGAATTAGCAGTTTCTTGTAAAACTGTTTGGTAAATAACTATTTCATTAGCTTTTTATGACACATACCCAAATCTCTAACTCAAAAAGCTCCTCAAACTAGTTTTTGAAAATTAGCTTTTTGAGCCCAAACCGCTATTTCAATCTGCTAACTATCAAACACTATCATGAGCAGATTGAAATGGTCAAACCTAGCTCTAAATCTCCACAAACCTCTAATTTTTCCCCAAACTGCTAACTTCCAAACACGGCCATAGTAAGACTGTGTTCATAGTGATTCCGGTACACTAACGGTAGACTAGCTAATTCTAAGCAGACCTTGTAAGAACTAACACTTTCGCAGAAGGTACATCATTACTCTATGAAAGTGATGTGCATTAACTAAGTGGACTTTGAACACTTGAGGGGCCTTTGGATTGTGGGTGGAAATGGGAATCGGGTATGGGAATGCGTATTCCATGAGCCGTGAAGAAAAAAATTCAACCACTAAATGGGAATGAGGTTTCCATTCATGGGTTTGAGGTTCCGATTCTAATTAACTGGACTCATTAACCATATTCAAACATCTCCTTGATCTTCATCACTAAGTATCTTTGGAATTTAATGTTGTTCCTAGTTTCTGTGTCTTTTAGGATTTTTAAAGATTTTTTTTTTTCCATTTTTGAAATCATAGTATATTTATCAATTTGGACTTTTAAAAATGTTTAACTACTTTTTTAATTGGCTCCAATAAATTAGTCAATTGTGTAATTCTCTTTTTGATCGGCGAGTTAAATATGTGAGCACACTATCTAATATGCAAGAATTGACCATATAAAACTAAGGGAATATCTGACCTGATATAGTCAAATACATTTTTTATTTCATGAGGCATTATCTAAAGAAATTATGAGTACTTTGTGCAATAAACTAAATTTACTTATTATGTATAATATTTTTGTTTTATTTTATAACACATAACAGAGCAGTAGTTAGCTTTTGTAATAAGTAGTAAACATTAATCCATTGCAAATGTACTCACATTGGCTCAAATTCTAACAATCACTAGTTCATATTTATAGTAAAATTTGGACTATCTACTGAATTATCATAAGGTACTCCTATGTTATGGCCTACACCTAATAAAATTTAATAAGTTGATGATGCAGCATGATTACTTGAAATTTTTAAGTTCCAATTATTACTTATACTTATCATATATATAATATACTTATTACTTAACCATATTCAGTACCAATCATATGCATAATTAAATCGAATCTCACCCCCATAACATTTCCCCTTTAGAGAGGACCCTTTGAATTACGATTCTTCTTTGGTTTTTTATCATGTAAATATATGATTGAAAAGATGTTGTTTCTTAGTGATGCGATACAAAATTAAAAATAAGAAATACAAAAATAACAATGCATGCATTGTTGTTCTCCTAATCATGGTTTGTCTTCCCGGCCATGTATTTTAACAATGGTGATATAATATACTTGGCTGGTTCATATACTCCAGCCAAGTATCTATAGCGGGCGCAACTGCTTCTACTCATATGAAATTAAAATTAAAGTTCAATTTATTTATAGTGATATATCGGAACTTAAAATTCAAGTAGTCAAATTGAAATTTTGAATCACCAGCGACACTCATGTGACATCAATTTTCACAAACTAGGTTCAATTCAAAAATTCAAAAAATTAGTTTTCTAAATTCGATCAAGAATCCTAAATTTACAGTCCAATTTTGAGTTTTTTGAATTAAACTTAGTTTGTGAAAATTTTAGAAATGTGGGTGTTGCTAGTGATTCAAGCTTTAATTTTATTACCTAAATTTTAATTCTGAGTTTCACTAACACCTTCAGAATTACTTTGATTCGTATAAACGTCAACAACCACTAGTTTTCTAATTATAACGCCGATAGTATCTTTTTGACGGAAAGACTTAGATCAAAAAATGGAAAATTTAAGTGATCCAAAAAAACAAAAAAATTTAGTTGAGGGAAATATACTATAAAACGTCAATAGTAAAGGGAGTTATAATTTAATTTTCCCATTATTAAAAGGATTAGTTCGATCTAGTTGTAGATCAATTTTTTCAGACTAGGTCAAAGTCGAAATCACATCGACCTCGACTAGTTTTCAAGGTGTATATGACCTAATTGCACGTCAAAACCAAACAAAAATATTTTATCCTAGAAGGACATGGTCGACCTCGATTTAAGTCATTAAAATCATATCCAGGTCGAAGTCGAAATAATATCAGTGGAACATAGTTTTTCGGTTTAACTTGACCTCGATTCAAGTTGAAAATAAAAATCCGAAGAGGACCTAATTCACCTCAATCCAGGTCGAAGATTTCACTCAGGTCGAAGTTGAAAAACTTTCGACGTGGACGGAACTTTATACTTTTATTCGATCTGAATCCAGATTGAAAGAGAGATCCAATTTTGCAATAATTTTGAAAAATAAAAAAAATGAACGTGGACATTTCTAACCTCAGTTCTGTGGAAAATGACTCTAACTTACAATATCATATAGTTAAAAGGTTTTATTAGAGATTTATTATTTGATAGAAATGCCAAAACCTTGTCAAATGATTATTCAAATTATTATATTACTATATAGAAATATAGTTATTATGCCTACTTTAAAATTTTCAATTGAGAAACGAACATAATGTGATTATATAAATAAACAAATTTATGACGCTTTTATATAATAATGTTAATAATATGACAATCAATAATTTAAAAAGTTGATGTTGACATATAGTTAGAAATGATGATATCCTGTAAGTAGTAGGGTAAAATAGTAATTTTGTAGACTTCCTTCTATTGATTCTTTCCATACAAAAATACTATTTTACCCCTGCAGTGATTAATTTTAACAGTTAACTTGATGGAATATGGTCAAAGGGGTGCATATCGAATCATTTTTTAAACATTAGGGTGCACATTGACAAGAAATTTTGTTTGAGACCAAATTGAAAAAGCGCTTAAACTTATGGGGTGTAAAGTGTAAATTACTGTTTTTTTTTTATTTCAAACTGTTGTAATTCATTGTCGTTTCACATCTTCCCTAAATCTTTTATAAATAAATCAAAACCCTCATTTTCATTCTTTACATCATTAGAGCCGCCGCCGCCCCCCTCTCAAACTGCCATCTCAATCTTCGTTCTGACCCAAATCAAATCAAATCAATATTTATCTATGATTAGTGAAATCACATACAAATTCAAATCTTCTATCATCTTTGTTATTTTACACCAGCTATGAGAAAGATTGTAGAAGGGGGGGGTTGAATACAATCTTTTACAAATTTAAAAGATTCAAGAACAATACACTAAGAACACAATAAACAGAAAAACACCAAGTATTAAAAATACGGGTGGATTGAATGATCCACCCGTGAGATTTTATATAGAAGAATCTGTGGATTGTTTTACAATTCGCACAGCTGCTGGTTCATCACTCAAACAAGTTCTAACTCTCAGATTTTTCTCTCAAGTAATTTGAACAAGTTCAACTGATGCTTCTAACTTGGTTATATACTCCAAGTTTTACAAAGCATTTAGCTAGATTACAAAATGCACTCTAATCTAAAAACAATGCTGCACAACTTTGTCTTATGCATGCTTTCTGAGATGTCTTCATCTTTGACCATCACCTTGATTTGATCCAGATTGCACTGCATGAGATAAGTATGTTTCTGCTTCTTCTTTATTTTCCTAATTAGGCTTCCATGTCTATTTTAGTGTAATTCGATCCATGTGATTTGTCAGACTTAAGCTCTAGTCACTTTCAACTGCTCTTTGCTTCATCAGTTGAAAGTTCTGGTTGCTTTCAACTGCTCTTGACTTTATCAGTTGAATGCCTGGCTCATCAGTTGAATGAATTACAAACTCCATCAGTTGAATGCTGTTCCAGTCTCATCAGTTGAATTCCTCAGCATCATCCGTCGAACACTTTGTCTTCAGTTGAATGCTTGATTTTCATCAGTTGAACATCATCCAGTCTTCATCAGTTGAACAGTTACATCTCATCAGTTGAATATCCTTCACTTAGATAAAATTACATGGCATTGGATATTTACAATTAGCCATCCTATTCTACCCATCCGTTGATAATTCCCAAAGACAAGAAATGTAACAATTACAACTGAAATTTGATAAAGATTCTAAGTAAGACATGTTACAAAATGTTTATGTTATCATCAAAAATTATTGATTCCTAACAATCTCCCCCAATTTATGACTGGAGAAGATGCAGACATAAATTCTACACTTGATGATAACAAAACATTAATAAAATAAAATGCAGAATTTAAATACAAGAGTTAGAAAAGATTACAGATGATTATGCTCCTCTAGACTGAGCAGTTACTTGTTCCTAGAAGATCTTCTTCTTCTGGACTTAAGTTTTTCTTCAAGAATATTAATCTGCTTCTGAAAGATCCTGTAGAACCATTCTTCATCACTATCTTGTCTGTTGAGCTTGGATTGGAGAGTCTTCAGAGTATTCATGCTAGCAACCTTGAGTTGATCTTTAGGTCTGAAAAATCTCCTAACACCTTGATTGTCCCTAAATTCCATGACTGGAGTAGGTTCATGATGAATTTTCTTTCCAGTGTAGGGAATTTTCAGCCTTCTTTGTAGACTAGCATCTGAGTTCCATTCCTTCCTGATCTCAAGGATTCTCTTTAGTACCATTTGCTTTGCAGGTGGTGTAAATCCTCCAGTCCTCTTCATAGATCCATATATTTTTGTTAGAGAACTGAATCCCTCAGAATTCAGAACTCTGTGAAGAGGCCAGATGACATCACCCTTGTTTTTTTAAGAGAATACCAATCTTTCAGGTAACTTTGAAGTTGCTTCTATTCCTCTTACTTCTTGAAGATCATCCAGCTCCAGCTCCAACTCAGAAATTTCTTCAATGTTAGCAATGATCAGATAGTCATCAGGATTTTCAGGTTCTTTTGGAGGTTTAGGAGGGTTAGCCATTCTCTTAGCCACAGACTTGACTTTCTTCTTTGGCTTGGAAGATTCTTGAACAAGAAAAGCTGGAATTGGGATATCTTCCAAGTCAATTGGCTCCTCCTTTGGCATTATTGGCTCATCATGGAAGTTGACATCTGGATGTACTACTGTGGTATCCTTGATTGGAGAAGAAGGCTTTGAGATAGGCTTTTCTGGCACTTCTTCTCTTCTCTTGGCTGCCTCAGGCATCTTAGTCTTAGATTTGACTCTCTTTTTCTTTGGAGAAGATTCAAGAGGCAATCCTTTCTCATTTAAAAGCTCAGCTGCCAACTCCTCTTCCAGCTCAATAGCATACCTTTCATCCACCTCTATTTGGTTCAAAGAGAGTTGGGATTCAAACTCCTCTTTTTCACATTCTCTGGCCACCTCTTCAGCTTTTGCAAATGAGTAGTGAGGATGGCCAGTTCCAATAAACAGCTTCTGGCCTTCTCTGTAGATGATGGCAAAATGAGCCTTTAAGGCCACATCTGCACAATCTTTATAACTTTTGATTTCTTGGCCCAAAAGTTTGTACTCATTTTTGTCAGGCCTGGCTAGTGGAAAGTAGATTGAGCTTGAGTCTTTTCCAGGCCTGGAGTAACCACAATTGTTTGAAAACAGAATTGGCTTGAACTCATTCAGAAATGATGGCTCACCCTTTTCTGTCTTGGAGGGAATAACAATCTCAGGTGTAATTACCCTGAGAATTGTGGTTGTGGTTGGAAAAGAGATTTGAGCTGTGGTGGCTGTAGAAGATGTAGATGATTTCTTGCCCAGTTGAGCCACTCTCTTTGCAATGGAGTCCAATTCTTTCATCCTTGCAATCTTCTGCTTTTCCCTTTCAGTGTGGAAAGGGGGAGGAATTTGACTGATCAATTCTGCAGGACTTGGTAATTCTTTCTCCCCCTTTTTGTTAGCAGCAAGTGTAGGGGATGGACTGGGAAGTGAAACACCAGAGGCAAGAAGAAGATGTTGAAGCAGTCCAGTCTGAATTCTTTGATGCTGCAACATCTCATCCATTCTAGAGTTTAAGGTGTAGACATTTCCTTCCAGAGCTTCCACTTGCTTCTCCAATTGTAGTTGTTTTTGCTCAGATGCAGAAAGAGCTGATTTGACCTGAGCTGGAAGCTTTTCATCAATTTGCTTGGTCAGATCAGTCTTAACAGAGGCAATAAGAGAATTGAGATGCTCTATCTCATGCTGAAAATGAAGAGATTGAAACTTGTGAAGCTTGAGGTTTTCTAGAGCTTGACTGGCAATGGTGGCAGAGATGGCTGGAGAGGAGGATGAGCTTCCAGGTTGTGATTGAAGAATGGTGGAGGCTTGCCTTTCCAGCTCCATGCTAACAACAATTGCATTGGCAGACTGCATGGAGAGCCATGAAGGTAGAGAAGTTGTAGGTTGTTCAACAAGGGATTCCTCAAGAGCATCATTGAGGTCTTCATCACTATCATCATAATGAAAATCATCTCCAGCATTGGCAGGCAGAGCTGTTAATGCCTCCTTTGCTCTAAGCATTGAAGATGTAGTGTGAATCAGATTGAGGTGCCTCTCAGCTGCTTGATTGTCCAATCTGGCAAAGTCTTGAATGGAGGACATCCCATGAGTAAAAGTCTCAGGGTCTAGTGAAACACCATCCAATATGGATCTGTATTCAGCTTGAAACTCTTGTTCACTAAACCCTTCATTGACACCTGCATTTCTCTCAATTTCTCTCTGTTCTTGCATCAAGGGCTCCCCTTGGCTCACCACACCACTCACCTCTCCCTCACTTACCCTTACTAAAGGGTCACTCTTATCCTCTCCTTTTTCCTGGCTAGAAGAAAATGCCAGACTCTCCACACCCTCTCCTTTTGCCAGCTCACTAGGCTGCCTCTCCACTCCATAGCTCACTCCACTCAATCCTAGAATGTTTGTGCTACCATGTGATCAACTGCTGTAGAAAGAGGTAAATTAATTGAAGTAGCAGCAGTTGTCAACTGATGAGAGACATCAGTTGAAACATGAGTAGAAGAGGCATTCAACTGATGAGAGCTGTTAAGCAGATCAGTTGAAGGACAAACACTTGTCAACTGATGAGGGAGATCAGTTGAAGAAAATGAAGAAATAGGTTTAGAAGCTGTGATAGTTGAGTCTGTGGTGATTGATTTTAAAGGAAAATCCACAGAACACACTGTCACAGAAGAAGGAAATGGAAGAGAAAGATCCAACAAATCATCAAAATGATGATCAATCTCAGATGGGGGCTTCTCCATGAAATCCAAAGATGGAGAATTTACAAGTGTGGTGTGAATTAATTCCACATCCACAGAAGAGGTTGGGGATTGTGTTTGAGGAGTAGAAATGGTAAGATCACAAATATGGGTGATTTGTTGAGATGAAGAAGGGGGCTGTGACTCCACATTTATTGGAGTCACATCAATCTGACTTTGAGAAGTTAAAGGCATAAAATCCAGAATGGATGCCTGTGTGTGTGCAGAGTGCTTCAGTTTGTCACTTCTTAGCTTCTTTCTCCCATAGGCTTTTACTGGTGAAGAAGTGGTGTCCCTCCCCCTTTTTAACTGTGTCCCTGGTTGAGGACTATTTTCAATAGCAACATCCTTTTGGGAGGATGCTGCTAGGGATGAGTTTAATTCCATATTAACATCTACAGTCTTTTGGGAGACTGCAGAGTGGCTTGGCTGGTTAACACACATCTCTCCATCCTTATTCTTAGGGCTTCTTTTATGTTCACCCTTTCCCTCCCCCTCACAACCTCCAATCACACTCCCCTCAGGTTTGTGTTTCTTGGATTTTACAACAGATGTCTTTTGGGAGGCATCTGAGGTTGGTTTAGAAGACTTGTTTTTAGAAGGTTTTGCCACTTGTGTGGACTGTTGATGGGCCTCTTCAACAGCCCTGATGGCAGAAAGCAAAGAAGGTGAGGGTTGAGAAAGAGTAGTAGGAAAGCCATGTACCTCTTTGTGCTTTCCAGCCTCCATGGTTGGCAGGTACACCACCTCCAAGGAGGGGTATAAATTCATCCTAAAGAGGTCTTTAAAGACTCTCTTTTCCTGCACAAAACTGGGAAGCTTGGCTTCCTTGTTAGTAACAACTAGCTTATCATTGAGATGATTAGCTAGCATCATAAGAAATCTGACATAATAAATATTCCTAGGTCTATCAGTTTTATCACCTAGTTTCTCCCCAATTTCTTGGATCATCAAACCACCAAAGTTGAAATATTCATTAGTCAGGTACATGTAAAGCATTTGTAAAATCTGGGAAGTAAGAGCATTAAAATTACTAATTTTACCAGAAAATGCTTTAATAAATGCATCACATAAGTAACTCCATTCTCTCCTAAGACCCCTTCTTTCTATTTTACCTAAGGCATCAGTTGGTAAAACATAATTCATGGCATAAAGTAAATTAACCAACTGAACATCACTAGGCAAAGATAAAACAGTATCTTCAGGAATCTTAAAGCATGCTTTCATAATATCAGCATTAACAGAATGAGTTTCATTTTTAATAGAGAAAGTTAGAATTTCATTCTCACTATTAAACTCTGCAGAGGTCCACATCTCCTCCACTATTTCATGGTAGATGGTGGGAGCTTCAGTCATAGCATAAGAGAGCTGGCTTGACTTGATGAACTCCATCATCCTGTGATACTCCTTCTCCTCCACAGCCTTGGTATCCACAAATGACGCAAAGTTGTTCTTCTCATAAATAAACCCACTTGGTGCAGTATACTTCTTCATTGGTGCCATTGCAGTTACAGAGAAAGCTTGAAGAGAAATTAGAACTTGTTTTTGCACAGAGAGAGAAGAGAGCTTTGAGAATTCGAAAGAGTGAGATGAAAAGAAATGAAAATAGATGAAAACACTTAAATACTTTCTCAGAAAATTGCTGTGATTGGCTGAGAAATTACCGTTGAGAAGAAATTACTCTTATTTATCTCTACAAAAATTACACACACGATCGTGTGTATAAAGTAGGTGAGAGACAAAAGAAATTTCAACGGCTCAGATCTGATAATACTTTCAACGGATGAAATAAGCGCCTCTTTAAACTTCCTATTCAACTGATGAAGATCAGTTGAAGGCGTCTTCAACTGGTGTCATCAGTTGAATGAAAAACAACGCAAGAGGATATTGTTTCAAGCATCAGTTGAAACAATTTCACTAGTTCATCAGTTGAAATATTATAGACTTCATCCAGAATTAATTCAATTTTGATAAATCAAAATTAATCAAATTCTGGCTGCCAAATTACAGAAAAATTCACTCTAAATTAGGAGAAATTTAACATACCTAATTTACTTACCAACCTTGTGAATGTGGATTCATCAAGAGGCTTTGTGAAAATATCTGCAATCTGTTCTTCACTTGGAACAAAATGCATTTCAACAGTACCAGCCATCACATGTTCTCTTATGAAGTGGTATTTGATGTCAATGTGCTTGGTTCTTGAGTGTTGTACTGGATTTTCAGTTATAGCAATAGCACTGGTGTTGTCACAAAATATTGGGATTTTTGAGAGATTTAATCCATAATCAAGTAATTGATTTCTCATCCACAATAATTGTGCACAACAGCTTCCAGCTGCAATGTACTCAGCCTCAGCTGTAGAGGTTGATACAAAATTTTGCTTTTTGCTAAACCAAGAAATCAATCTGTCACCAAGAAATTGACAGGTGCCTGTTGTACTTTTTCTATCAATTTTGCATCCTGCAAAATCAGCATCTGAATATCCAATTAGATCAAATCCAGAGTCTTTAGGGTACCAAATACCAAGATTTGGTGTTCCCTTAAGATATCTGAATATTCTTTTTATAGCAATAAGATGTGATTCTTTAGGATCAGATTGAAATCTAGCACAGAGACATGTAGAAAACATAATATCTGGTCTACTAGCTGTCAAATATAAAAGAGAACCAACCATGCCTCTATAATTAGAAATGTCCACAGATTTCTCATTAGGACTTAATTCTAATTTAGTAGCTGTTGGCATGGGAGTCTTAGCTTCTTTGCAATCCAATAAATCAAACTTTTTAAGTAGATCATAAATGTACTTAGTTTGATTTATGAATATACCTTCCTTTACTTGTTTAACTTGTAAACCAAGAAAGTAGGTGAGCTCTCCCATCATGCTCATCTCATACTGACTTTTCATTAGATTAGCAAACTTCTTGCAAAGTTTCTCATCTGTAGAACCAAAGATTATATCATCTACATAAATTTGAACCAGAATAAAGGCACCATTTACATTTCTGTAAAATAGTGTTTTATCCACAGTTCCTCTGGAAAAATGATTATCTAACAAGAATTGAGACAGAGTGTCATACCATGCCCTAGGTGCTTGCTTTAGTCCATAGAGAGCTTTTAATAAAAAGTAAACATACTCTGGAAATTCTGGATCTTCAAAACCAGGAGGCTGACTGACATATACCTCCTCTTCCAGTTCACCATTTAGAAAAGCACTCTTGACATCCATTTGATAAACTTTAAGTTTGCATGAGCAGCATAGGCCAGGAAGATTCTTATTGCTTCCAGTCTTGCAACTGGTGCAAAGGTCTCATCAAAATCAATTCCTTCAGATTGAGAGTATCCTTTAGCAACAAGCCTTGCCTTGTTTCTGGTGACAACTCCATTCTCATCCACCTTGTTTCTGAATACCCACCTTGTTCCTACAATTGTTCTGTTTTTAGGTTTGGGTACCAGCTTCCATACATTGTTTCTCTCAAATTGATTTAATTCTTCTTGCATAGCAAGAACCCAATCAGCATCTTTGAGAGCATCTTCTATGACTTTAGGTTCATCCTGTGAAAGGAATGCACTGTACAAACACTCATCTTGAGTTGCTCTTCTTGTTTGTACAGATGCATTTGCATCTCCAATAATTAGCTCAAAAGGGTGATCCCTTGTCCACTTTCTTTGTGGTGGAAGTGATTGTCTTGATGATGTGGCTTCATTATTGAAGTTCAGGTTTCCATGTTGGAAAGCTCCCCCTAAATTTGTCATCTCATTATTTCTAGACTGATTGAAACTTTGAGACATTCTTTCAACTGATGATCCTTGAGGTGTTTCAACTGATCCCTCCAATGTAGTTTCAACTGATGCTTCAGTTGAATTTCCAATTGCAGTTGTTTCTTGCACCAGAGGGTCATCAGTTGGAATATTAATTCCAGGATTAATTCCAACATTTTGAATAATGTCATCATCATCATCACTGTCATACAGATCACCTTCACCTTCATTTTCAAATCTGAGATTATCATGAAATCCTTCATCTGAAAATCCTTGAATCTTCTTATCATCAAAAACCACATGGATTGATTCCATAACAATGTTGGTTCTCAGATTATATACTCTAAATGATTTTCCATCAGAGTATCCAACAAAAATAGCTTCATCTGCCTTGGCCTCAAATTTTCCAAGATTTTCACCTTGATTTCTTAGAACATAACACTTGCATCCAAATACATGAAGAAAGCTAATTGTTGGCTTCTTTCCTTTGAAGAGTTGAAAGGGAGTTAGATTATGAGGTTTGGTAATTAGTGAAATGTTTTGAGTGAAGCAAGCAGTGTTCACAGCTTCAGCCCAAAAATAGGTTGGAAGTTGAGCTTCATTAATCATGGTTCTCGCAGCCTCAATAAGAGTTCTATTCTTCCTTTCAACAACACCATTTTGTTGTGGAGTTCTTGGTGCAGAGAACTCATGAATAATTCCCTCTTCTTCACAAAATTCTTTCATCACAGAGTTCTTGAATTCTGTTCCATTGTCACTTCTTATCCTTCCAACTTTGACATCTGGATTGTTGTTTAATGCCTTGATATGATTGATGATGATTTTCCCAGCTTCATCCTTAGAATGTAGGAAGAAAGTCCAAGTAAATTTTGAAAAATCATCAACAATCACTAAGCAATATTTCTTCTTTGAAATGGACATTATGTTGACTGGTCCAAATAAATCCATATGCAAGAGCTGAAGGGGCTTCACAATTGATGAAAGAGTCTTGCTTTTGAAAGAGCTTCTCTTTTGCTTTCCTAGCTGACAGGCTCCACAAAGTCCATCTTTTGAGAATTCCAGCTTTGGTAGACCTCTTACCAAGTCCTTCTTTACTAACTCATTCAAGGTTTTGAAATTTAGATGAGACAATCTCTTATGCCATAGCCAACTGTCATCTGAGCTTGCTTTGCTGAGAAGGCAAGTGATAGATTCAGACTTGACAGAATTGAAGTCAGCTACATACACATTTCCTTTTCTTTGTCCAATCAGAACCACATTGTTGTCATCTCCTTTGGTGACAACACAGGCTGCAGGAGTGAAATTGACTTTGTAACCTTTGTCACAGAGCTGACTGATGCTAAGCAGGTTGTGCTTAAGACCAGACACCAATGCAACTTCATCAATGATGACATTCTCTTTTGCAATCAAGCCATATCCCATAGTATATCCTTTGCTGTCATCTCCAAAGGTAATGCTAGGGCCAGCTTTCTCCACAAACTTTGTGAGCAGGGAGGAATCACCAGTCATGTGCCTGGAGCATCCACTATCCAAGTACCACAAATTCTTCTTGTGGTTTCCCTGCACACATTTTACAAACAGATCAAGTTGATTTTGGTACCCAAATTGCTTTGGGTCCAGATTTGTTAGTCTTAGCAGCCTTTTCCACTTTCTCAACCTTTTCCTTGGATTGGATTGGTTCAATCTTTGGTTTTGGTTGAGAAATTGGAACATCAACTCTGTTTTTAAACACAGGCCTTTGAGACATGCATAAATTATTCATTCCATGCAAGTTTGAATGAAATTGAGGCATGTTAAAGGCATTGAAATAAGGATTGAACATATATGGCATGTTAGGCTGAGAATAAGGATTGTGAGGCAATAAACCAGGCATCATATTCATAGAAGATAAATTCATGTGAGGAACAGAAGTCATAGGAATAGGCAAGGATAAATTAGGAGCAACCACAGTTTTACAATTAGCAGATAAATGATTTACACTACCACACTTACTGCAGGTTTTCCTAAGAGCACTAGCATTGGGAGTGTAATTGGTGTGCTTGTTAACTCCTATTTTCCCATTTCTATTTCCTTTCTTCTTTTTAGTCTCCTCAGATTTATGCTCACTAGTATCCAACTTCTTCTTGTTCTTGTTACTGGAGTGAAGAGTGTTATTAACACTATCACTGGTCTCAGAAGAACTATTCTCACCTTTAACAAAATTCTTTTTAACAGGACCATATTTCTTGTTAAGCTTCTTGAGAACACTCTTGTCAACTGATGAGTTTTTGTTCAACTGATGACTCTCATCAGTTGAGACTTTGTTCTTCAACTGATGATCATCATCAGTATTCTCATCACCTGAACTGCTCCCAGATTTCTCAAGCACTTTCTTATTCCTCTTCCACTCATTCTCTACAAAGGTCTCTCTACCTTGCATGTTGATGATATTGGTGGAAACATCCCTACCAGATTTCCATTTGGCAATAATCTCTTGTTCCTTATCAAGCTGCTTTCTTATGATCTCTTCTCTTTTCAGAACAACCAAGAGATCATCCTTGGCTGTCTGACACTCAATTTTCAGCTTCTCAAACTCAATAAATTGAGCTTCTAAAACACTGTTTCTATCACTAAGAAAGGTGTTAGCTTCCTTAATTCTACTATTTTCCTTAGTGAGAGATTTTAAAGAAACATGCAAATGATACAATTCTGTAGACATTTCATTAATGGTAGCATTGCATTCATCTTTAGTTAACTCAACTAGGTTTGTAGTGAATACCTGACTACTGCTTCCAGTGTTTTCTTCTTGATCTGTGGAGTTGGCCATTAGAGCTAGATTGACAAACTCCTCCTCTTCATCAGAATCATCTCCAGCTGCCCAATCATCCTTTGTGATGAATGCTCTTTCCTTTTGTTTGAGAAGTTCATAATATTTCTTTTTGTAGTCAATGTTTTCACTTGACTTTTTCTCAACTTTAGGCTTTCTGCACTCATTTGCAAAGTGACCTGCATTCCCACAGTTGAAGCACTTGAATTTTGATCTGTCTACCATGCTTCTATCAGACTTGGGATTGCCTTTAAAAGATTTTGCAGAATTAAGATTCTTTTTGAATTTCAGTTTGGAGAATCTTCTTGACAGGAAGGCTAGATGTTCATCAATTCCATCACTTTCTTCACCAGAATCAGCTACTTCTTTCTCCTTTCTTCTTCCTTTGCTTGACTCTGAGCTCTCCTCTTTGACCAACTTCTCAGTTTCTTCAACTTGAGACTTTCCCTTGTCCTTGACAGTATCCTCCAGAGATGCAACTAGAGCCACAGATGAATGCCCTTTCTTTTGGCTTTTCTCAATTTCTTCATCTTGCTCCATTTCAAGCTCATACGTTTTTAAGGTTCCATACAGTCTCTCTAGAGTATAGTCTTTAAACTCTTGTGTATTTCTGAGAGAGACTGTCATGGGCTTCCATTCTTTAGGAAGAGCTCTTAAGAATTTCAAGTTTGAATCCTTAACTTGATATACTCTTCCAAAGAGCTTTAGACCATTTAACAGTTTTTGAAATCTGTTAAATGTATCACTCAAACTTTCACCAGCCTTGAAATGGAATGACTCATATTGTTGAATCAGAAGCTGCATCTTGTTCTCTCTCACTTGCTCATTCCCTTCACAGATGGTCCTGATGGTGTCCCAAACTTCTTTGGCACTTGTGCAGCTAATAACACTATCAATCATTTCTTGATCCAAACCATTGAACAGAAGATTCATGGTTTTCTTGTCCTTGTGCACTTCTTCAGTATCTTCTTGAGAATATTCATGGATAGGTTTTGGAATCATCTTACCTACCATGTCTTCACCATCAGCTCCCATACTTGTGCAGACCTTCATGGGGACATGAGGTCCTTTTTCAATACAGTTCACATAGCTTTCATCAATGGACAACAGATGCAGATGCATTCTCACTTTCCAGTGAAAATAGTTGTCTTTGTCAAGAACAGGAATCTTCACTCCAGCATCCTTCTTTCCCATCTTTCTCTAGCAGTGTTGATCTTTTTCCCTGTTTGTTGGGAACCTCGCTCTGATACCAATTGTTATTTTACACCAGCTATGAGAAAGATTGTAGAAGGGGGGGGTTGAATACAATCTTTTACAAATTTAAAAGATTCAAGAACAATACACTAAGAACACAATAAACAGAAAAACACCAAGTATTAAAAATACGGGTGGATTGAATGATCCACCCGTGAGATTTTATATAGAAGAATCTGTGGATTGTTTTACAATTCGCACAGCTGCTGGTTCATCACTCAAACAAGTTCTAACTCTCAGATTTTTCTCTCAAGTAATTTGAACAAGTTCAACTGATGCTTCTAACTTGGTTATATACTCCAAGTTTTACAAAGCATTTAGCTAGATTACAAAATGCACTCTAATCTAAAAACAATGCTGCACAACTTTGTCTTATGCATGCTTTCTAAGATGTCTTCATCTTTGACCATCACCTTGATTTGATCCAGATTGCACTGCATGAGATAAGTATGTTTCTGCTTCTTCTTTATTTTCCTAATTAGGCTTCCATGTCTATTTTAGTGTAATTCGATCCATGTGATTTGTCAGACTTAAGCTCTAGTCACTTTCAACTGCTCTTTGCTTCATCAGTTGAAAGTTCTGGTTGCTTTCAACTGCTCTTGACTTTATCAGTTGAATGCCTGGCTCATCAGTTGAATGAATTACAAACTCCATCAGTTGAATGCTGTTCCAGTCTCATCAGTTGAATTCCTCAGCATCATCCGTCGAACACTTTGTCTTCAGTTGAATGCTTGATTTTCATCAGTTGAACATCATCCAGTCTTCATCAGTTGAACAGTTACATCTCATCAGTTGAATATCCTTCACTTAGATAAAATTACATGGCATTGGATATTTACAATTAGCCATCCTATTCTACCCATCCGTTGATAATTCCCAAAGACAAGAAATGTAACAATTACAACTGAAATTTGATAAAGATTCTAAGTAAGACATGTTACAAAATGTTTATGTTATCATCAAAAATTATTGATTCCTAACAATCTTCCAGTTACACAAATTCGATACGAATATAATCATCCACTACTTCAAATTAGGATGTTATATTATTGCTAATAATTTCCCCGGGTATGTCCATTTGTTTATCAATTTACGCTTGATATATAGATTGATCTCTTCATATTGGTTTTCCACTATTTTATTCGTTCTGTTCAAGTGATTAATACAAACACTTTGTTCATGTTGGATCGGTAAGTTGTATCCATACAAATCTACACACTGAATGCACAAATATAAAAAAATGATCAAATATTTATACAAGTTGGATGGTGTGTATTATAAATATTTTGATTAGATTAAACCCAACCAAATATTTTGATTTTGGACCTAATTTTTTTTTTGAATATGGTTTCTAACGTTTATATGAACTTGAATTTAACCAATATTATGGTTCGACTTAAATTATAAATAATTATTATATTATGATTTGGATGCACCGATGGTTCATGATAGCATGTGACATATTTGTTTAATTGAATCTGAGTTTTCTTCAATCGTTCGATGCACATTTGAAATAATTCATTATTTGACGATATTCTTGAAATAAAGTTGTATAAATCTTATATATATATATATATATATATATATATATGGGAATATTTGCAGAAAACAATGAAGAAATTGCTCCAAAATAGATTGATATATCTCTGCCTCCATTTTCCTTGGAGTGGTTATAGGTACGTTTAAAACAACATTCTCTCTACGTCATAAGTGTTCATAGGCAATATTTATTGTTGGCTTTGGCACGAAAATTAGTGTAGTACATCTCTGAGTTTTATTTTTACAAATCTACAAAATAGTACTGTATTTGACATGATTACACTATTGTATTAGAGATAAATGCAACTTCACTTGCAAGTATTACATTAAACACCACCTCAAATTGTTGCAAAAGACGATCATTTAACAATTACAAAAATTAGATGTATTATGAATATATATATATATATATATATATATATATATGTGTGTGTGTGTGTGTGTGTGTGTGTGTGTGTGTGTGTGTATCTTTAAATAAAAATTTCATTCTCATCCATTTCACTCTCGAAACTATCACATCTCTCGAACTCTCGAAGCTTCTCTTTTCTTGATGCTCTCTTATCTCTTGAAGCTCACGTCTCGACTCCAATTTTCTAAATAGTCAACTCGCATGTTCTATTTTATTTTGGAGGAATATTAAATTTCTATTTGGGGTTTCCCTTTGTAGGTATAGTTGTAGTCTATTTATCTATGTCTTTATGGGTTTTTTTAATTTACATATTTTTATGCATGCTTATAATTTGTAAATAGAGTTTTTATATATAGGATTAATTGGGTTTTTTTTAAAATTGGGGTCAATTGGATGTTTTCTGTTTGATTTGTAATTGAGGTTTCAATATCGTAATTTGGGTTTTTTGTAATTGAACTTTAATTGTGGTTTTGTATATTATAATTTTGGGTTTTTTTGTAATTGAACTTTAGTTAGGGTTTTCTAAGTGAACTTTAATTGTGCTTTGATATGCAGCAAAGACAAGGCCGAAACTCATAATATACAGACTGAGTTGAAAGTAGTCGGGCTGCACAATAATTATTTATATATAGAAATGACTCACATGTCTCTTGATAATTTCTTTTAGAGTGATTGACACTTTGCACCCCAGAATTTTAGGTGCTTTTTCGATTTGGTCTCAAACAATTTTTTTCTTCAATATGCACCCGAATATTTAAAAAGTATACGCACCCCTTTGACCATCTTCGGTCAAGTTGACCATTAAAGTTAACAGATGTAGGGTTTACACTTTGCAGCCCATAAGTTTAATTATATTTTTTCAGGTGCGTTTATCTTCTGTTGTTGCCAAGATATATTGCTTTCCTTTTTATAGGCGTACTTCCATAATTACTGTTTTTATGGTACTAACTTAGTGTTCAAGAACTAATAATTTTGCATATGCATGGCTAGCTGTTTATGTTAATTAAATATTTGTTTTATGATATGCAGGACCTTCTAGCCAGTATATTAGATTTGCTTACTTCTGAACAAGGTTAGCTGCATGCTCATTACTTTATCATATACATAACTGCTTTTGTAGGTGATCAAGGTACCTTTAGACTCCACTCCCAATCGTTGTTTTTAATTATATATTATTGTTGCTCACCTCTCATGTGGCTTGCGGTGTTGCATTAGAAGGATATAGAAGTTTTCACTTTCTTCTGTAAAGAATCTTCTCAATCCATATATATCTAAAGAAACAAACTATACTCCAGAGTTATACTAAGTCAATTGATTGCCTCTGTAATCCACTCAACAGTATCAGCGACCTCTAATAACTTATTTCACACATCAATATCCTGTGTATGTGGTGTCTCATCACCATATGTTTGAATACTGGTGTATTCAAACATTTCCTTGTAGTTCATTTCAGCAATTAAGAGATCAGTTTCTATGTTCTCATACTTTGTTTAAGCGATTTACATTTAAACACTTATAGTTATATTACTCTATACATACTCAAACATAAGTTTAGGAGTTGAAGATCAGGGATGCACTTTTATAAAGAGCCCACCACCCTACCTTCCGTCACTACTTCAGCAGTTACAGCTGCGCCATCAGCTTCAAAGGGTGAGGGCTTACATTCATGAAAAAAAATATTTCAAAATACTCATGAAAAAAAATTAAAATTGTGGGGTGCAAAGTGCGAACCCCACATCTGTTAACTTTAACAGTCAATTAAACGGAGAGTGGTCAAAGGGGTGCAAAGCGAAGCGCTTTTCGAACTTTAGGGTGCATACTTCCAAAAACAATTATTTGAGACCAAATTGAAAAAGTGCCTAAACATAAGGGGCGCAAAGTGTCAATCACTCTTTCTTTTACTATATGTTATTGTATTCTCTTATTAGCATTATGATGATTTTTTATTTTTTGGTATTTTCCTTGTGGTTTTCTGTTATTTTAACATTAATGATTTTAACTTTGATCAACTAGAGGTATGGCTGTCAATTTTTCATAGATTTTGTTATACTTGTTGGAGATCTGAAACAAAGGTTTACTTGTGTACACAGTTTGAAGTGGCACAACCACTTGTGCAGAAACCATAGGCCATATCCAGACTTAAAGATTTTGTACTTGTGCTTTGATATACAGGAAAGACAAGGCAGAAGCTCTTCATATACTCGTGAATAAGTTGAAAATATTCTCTCAGCTTAGAAATGATTTATAGAGAAATGACTCACCTGATGTCTCTTGATAATTTCAGGTAATATAAAATTATTTTCTTCGTACTCGCTTGGTGGCTTTTTATTATTTTTAACATTGATGATTTTTTAATTTATTTTAATAAATATGTATTTTGTGTTTGTAGGGAGAATGAGCAACTATCAAAGTACGGTGACATGGTAGAAGCTCGTGGTGTAATGATGACGGAGCTGAAGAAGATTATTGAAGCCAATCCTGTCTTCAATGACAAGCTTGTGTTTCCTAGCTTGCGGTCATCAAGATTGCCAACTTTGGTCAACCAGAGGTATGAATGTTAATTTGTTATAGTTTGCGTTATATTTGTCGGAGATCTTGAATAAAAAGGTTTGCTAGTTTATACAGTTTGAACTGGCAGCACCACTTGTGCGGTAACCATAGGCCTTATCCAGACCATAGAAACAAGGAACGGGGGACGTAGCCCCGTTTTGCGATCCGGATACTTCGTCCCCGATTCGGGAACAAACACGTCTCAGTTCGCTGGGGATCGCGTATCGGTTCGCTCGTAGTGACGAACCGACGGATATGAATGATTTGCACTGATTTGGGAGGAAGCAGGCGAAGGGAAAGGAAGAAGAGAAGACGAGGGGCATGACGGAGAACGATTGTATATATCTGTATCTATGTTACATAAGCGGTTGAAATTAGTTTTAACAATGTCTGCTTAATTTGGGCCCTTGTATAGGCCCAAAACTCTATTTTAAAGTTATAAACAGTCCAGTACTAGTGTTATGTAAGCTCATCTAATGTTTTATATACACTGAGTTCAACCAATTGGATCATTCAATTTTAGTAATGTTACAGATCATAAATAATCATATTAAACTTATAATGAATACACAATAATTTTGTAATAAATATTTATAAAATTAATTACAATGTATATTTTATTTAAGATTATATATATAATTAATTGAAAAAAATATTATCGTACCCAAACGTCCCATCGTACCTGTTAACGGAGAAAACTGGTAGGTTAACAAAGCTGAGGTTCGCGGCGTGGATCAAGATTCTTGTTGGCGAGAATATAGGAAGTGGTTAGTTGTTTGTTATGGAGGTGGCTGCAATTGTAAGCAAAGGGTTCAAGATTGCTAACTGGAATAGCTCTCAAGAATGATCGATGCTTACAATCTGCCTACGTACCCCTATTTATAGGGGATCAAGCCGGCACGTAGTTCTTTCTCCTAAGAGACCCATGTGGGCTGGGCCTCCCCTTCTAGAATCTTCCTCCCGAAAGAGGCCCAATACGATGAGGCCTAGTCTTGGGCCTTGTAGACTCTCGAGCACCCAAGACTTACCCCAAATGCATGGACACTACTCTACTCCCCGACAGGGACAACCCGCCAGACTACAGAGATAGAGCCTTCCAGGGCGCATCTTCTCTTTAACCTCTACCTCCCAAGGAGGACAACTCCTCAGACTACAAGGTAGGGCCTTTGATGATTCAACAGTAGGATTTACTTATGATTAAGGGCGTCCCCCTAAACAAGAAGTATCTCCTTCTGTTCTTCTAAATTACTGTTAACTAGACTGTCCTCGGCAGAGTGGCGCGCCCAGAAGATAGGGCGTGCCCTATCTTTTAACAGGGTCACTTTGAAGTCGTGTTGATCTTGATTCTCCTGGCCCAAATAGGCCTTCTTTTGTGGGCCCGGCCCATTTAGTTAATCTTCATAATTTTGCACCCTAAGTGGTCTCTTCTGACTAGCATGACTAGTTTGGGGTTGGTCCAATTTTGAAGCTGTCAGCCCATCCTAGTCTTCTTTCATGGGTTTGGCCCATGAAGTCGGTCTTCATATAAATCATTTACTTATGATGCTGAAAGGTGGCTTCTCCCTCCAATCAGGGCGCGCCCTCATGGAGGTCCGTCTGGGCGTGGTCAGATACGTGGGCGCGCCCACATATTGCCAAGCCCAATCTTGAGTGTGTCAGTCCATATCTTCACCTTCTATACGGGCCTAGCCCACTAGTAAAGTTCATGTCGAATTTTGGGTATAACAACTACCCCCGATTCCGACGTGTATTGAAGATACAGGTTGGAATCATAATTTATCCAAAATTCTTCTTCTCTGATGAGCTGTTTATATAAGTCACACGCCTTCCTTGAAGAGTTGTTCGTAGGGTTGGACAACATTATTGTATGTTTCTTAATCATATTGCACTGAGCAGGTCCGACCTCTGACATATAATTTAGAGGAAGTCTGGTTCGACGTATTACCTGGGGCAAGTCTGGTTCGAGTAATATTTAGCATGGATCATGGATGGTATGTAGAGCAGATCATTGATGGTTGATGATCATGTGAGGATGAATGAATATGCTGCCAAGATAAATGAAGTACGACTCTGTAGATATAAGGATGCGTCGTTGAAGATTGGAGATCATGCACTTGGAGAATGTTGAGAATTGATGAAGACGGTGTTATGAAGGTGAAAATATTTTGCGACGTAATATATTCACTCTGCATTTCATGACGCGCCTTGTTAGGCTAGATGTTTTGGGAGTGTCCTCTTTGATGGAGGCAACTTGATGGCTTAGTACTCCTACTATGCTGCAAATAGTCATAATGTTGACACCAACGAATCCTTACCTGACCACAATGAATGTTCCTGTGGTGAATGTAGTCCAGCCATATTGCGGTTGCTTTGGTATGGCGCGTCTACATCATTTCATTTTTTTTTATCAAAATCGATCAGCCCACCATCATGTTCATATATCACAATATCTTTCGTATTCTTGCATCAATCACTACTTGAATAAAGTCCTGGTTTGAAGTAAGTCGTCTTATGTAACCATGCAGCCACGTAGATAGCAACTGACCCCTAAAATTTTGTTAATTGACTTGCGTTGGACTCTGAACTATAATATAGGCCTGCTCCTTCACTTAGTATCATATTTTGATAAATTTTTAATTTAAGAACCCATATATGTCTCACCTTGTCATCATAATATCTTTCTTCATCGAGATCCTGGGACAGCATGAGCACCCATTTATTGTCTTGAGCTCTGGACGCGCCTAATATTTAAGCAAAGATGAGTTTCAAGTTCTCGAGTGCTCCTTCATATTCTGAAATAAGTCTTGCCTCCTTTATTTATTTCTTTTCAATATTTGATGTCACCATCGCACGTTATTGTACTGCATGCTGCTTTTCATCTTTAACTTCACATAACCGTAATTAGCTTGACTCCTAGGCGCGCCGCAACTTATATATTTGATCGCTCCTCCAGGCGCGTCCACATAATATAGTAACCGGAAGGAAGTCAAGAATGAATACAATTCGATAGACATGCGGGCTTGCTGGTTTTCTAAAGAGAGATGAGAGCATATATGATGATTTCGGAGCAGGCCATAGTTCTGCTAGCATCTCTGTTGGCTTCGGTACCCGAAGTTCTTGAGCCTTAACTGGGCACGCCTCACATTTTTAAACAGCTAAGTACAGCCTGCAAGTAATGACTCCCGATACGGTCTTCTCCTCTCTCTTTTTGTTCAATGCTTTCTATCAAATGGTTCCAAGGCGACTCGCTGCATTGGCTGGTACCGAACCTGTTCATCTTTGCTCTCGGAACTAAACAAACCATCACCACGGTTTGTTGACTTCATAGAATGAGCCTGGACACAAAGCATATAGTGTCCGCCGGTTTTAAGAAAATACCGAACGTTCAAATATGCCGTGTGGACCTTTCGTGGACGATCAGGAGCAGCAAACATTACATCCACCATATTAATAAGCATGCGGTAATATTTGGCTGTTTTTGTCAAGCTTGTTCCTGGCGCGCCATCTTTTCCCGTCACATACACGATGAAGCAAGTACTCTTTTGTTTTCATAATAATAAACAATAGTTTCCTTCATTCCTGCAGTTATATAATAGTTCTTGACAAAAATGGCGCGCCTTAACTCAACATAATCTTCTCTTTCTTGCTTCGACTGCTCTAACTTTGCATAGCCACTTGCTGAGGTATGTTATAGTTTTGGCTAATTAGGTACTCTCCGTTGATTTGATTCCATGCAAAATAACCTTGAATCAACTTTATATTTCCTCAACATTATAATTTCTCATTAGTTCCATGCGGGACCAACATATTTGATGTGTTGTCATGTCATCAATACTTGTCAAGATATAGTGTAGCTTTAGATCTCAAATAATCATGAGGGAGCACTATCTTTTGTCTTTAAACAACGGGGCCCATCAACTTGCATGCACCACATAATAATCTCTCACACGTTTACTTACCTCCTGGCTTTTGATATTTATAATTTAAACTTGTGCTCCATCTTCTTGGTGGCACCCACACATCACATGCATCTTCAAAAAAACATTATAGTATTCCACTGCCAAGTACCAACTCCTGTATGTTACTTCCACCAGAATCTCACCATCTTTATGTACTTCTTCTTCTGCAATGACCGCATGCCAATTTCATATTTTTATTTTTAACTGAATCGTTCCTTGGAGGCGCGCCTTTCATTTTTCTTCTTCAACAAAAATCTTCCATTATTTCTTTCTTTACTTTATCTGTTCTGTTTTGCTTTGTTTTTACTTGAACCACGTCTTCAAATTTGCTTAATTTTCCTTTGTATGAGAATGCAGGAGGTCCCACTAATTTGCATGGCCTCTACTAAATCCATGACATGGTAACTCTCGCTCCCTTCTTTTGTATACTTCCGTTCCGTGCCCTCCGGTCTTCAGTATATTGTACTCAAGTGAATTTCTTGTGATGGTCCCCCACATAACAAGCTTGTATAATTTTTTATTCGCCAACACCTACTTGCATCTCTTATTTTTATTTTCTTCAGCCGAATACATATAATATAATTGTATTTTGAAGCTTTGACCTTGACTTAGGGCGCGTCCAGGACCAAAGCCGCTCTCCAAGATATCTTGAGCTAATCATCTCCTACTTGTATTCTGGAATTTATTTTGTGTGTTTGACCTGTATCATCAGGCTTGCCTCACGTCTTCGACCTGTGTCTCCGGGCTTGTCTTGTGTCTTCGACCTGTGTCTTCGGGCTTGTCTTGTGTCTTCGGCTTGTATCCTGAAACTTGTCCTGGATCTCCGACCTGTCCTCGGAGCTTGTCCTGCGTCTTCAACCTGTACCTCGATGCGTGTCCAGGGCTTCAGCCTTCAGCCTGTATCCTAGAGCTTGTGGTAGGTCTTCCCTCATAATCCTCTGCTGTATATATCTCCGAGACGAGCTTTTCCCTGCAGATGCTCCAAGCGATGTGTCCCTCCAAAGATTTCGCATATGATTCGATAGGGTTCTTCCCAGTTAACACCGGACACTCCATGACTTGACAAGTTCATTCCTGGCATCATCCTGCATAGCACTAGGTCCCCCGTCTTCAAATACTTGACCTTCACCTTGCTATTGTAGAATCGAGATGTTCTCTGTTGATATGCCGCCTTCCTGATTCGTGACTCTCTTCTGACTTCTTTCACCATATCGGGGTGAAGCCTCTGATTAACTTCATTTGCCTCCTGCTCGAAGTTGTCTCTCCTTAAAGAACTTGCTTCAACCTCGACTGGAACCATTGCCTCAGGATCTTTAGAGCAAGTGAACTACCCCCCGAGTGATTGCCACATATTTCTTCATGTACTTCCCTCATCTACCAGGAAAACAATGGCGTTGGTGTGTAGTTTCTTCTATTGGTGGTATTGTCTCTGTTTGGATTTTGATGTCTGCTTCTATGCTCCGGGCTGAAAGATTGTTCTCGTCTCCTCTTCTTGATCTTTGAAGGACTTTGAGATTCATTCTTCTCGCTTTCAGCCAAGGATTATTCCACGTTCTTATACGCTTCGGCCCGAGCGTAAAGGTCAGCCAGGGACTTGGGTCGTTGACTTGTAGATGATTCCAAAAGTCTGTTCCCACTCTGAGACCTGTATCCAAGAAACTCTTCTGCATCTCGACATTGAACCTGTCAAGAAACTCAACAACATCGGAGTTGCCATGAAATTTGAGATCTGATGTGTGTTCTTGATGGGTGAAGGAGCCTTGATGACTTCGGCAAAGACTGGTTCTTGACCGGAGGTGACGTCTTTCCTTCATCAAAGTGTGTCGAGATCCTCCTGAGAGTGTTGATGTTGATAGCACCGATCCCTAAAATTTTCAGGATATTAGGTTGGACAAGCGTTGTAGATGGGATTCCCCCTGTAACTATGAGGTCGCTTGGCGGCGGAGCAAGGAGATTCGACGAAGTGGCAAGATTTGACGGAGCAAGGAGATTCGACAACGGAACAAGATTTGATGAGGGAGCATGAGATGATGACGGAGTGAGAAGATTGGCCGATGTCTGTTGTAGGGTTGTGTGGTTGATCTGTGCCTCTATGAGATTGAAGTGAAGCGCATCTGTGCTATGTTAGAAGGAGGTGCACCTCCTAACATACTTCCTCCCTGCAAAAGATACAATCGACACAATATATCGTATACGAGTATCAAGAAGAGTATTTACCTTACAGCGCGCCCGGTCAGGGGGAGGCGCGCTTCGATCTATTTTGTCAGCCGCGGGACTTGCTTCCTTCCGACGCCTTTAGAAAGTCTTCGAAATCCGCAAATCGTGCTTCCCTCATATGTTGGCCTCTTGAACCTTCGCTCTGATCTTGCCTTCATCTTTCAACCTTGCCTTGTTCAATATCGATAACAAACAACCATGCTTACCGTCGTCTTTTCCCTCTGAACATACTTCTCCATCGAACCCGTCTTCTCCTTCATAACGGTCTTCTCCTTCGATCCCATCGCCTTCTCCCTTGAAGGGACTTCTCAGATAATTCATCGTTACTCACCAAGATTGGCGGCGACTTGGCGACCGGCCATTGTAGACTGACGTTGTCTCCATCTGTTATCACAATTGCCTGTTCTTGGGGGGTGTTCCCGACCGTGGTGTTGTCTCGCCGTGGTTCGACATCTTTCTCCTTGATGGAAAATCTTGAACTAGCCCCTCCTACCAGCGCCAATTTGTTAACGGAGAAAACTGGTAGGTTAACAAAGCTGAGGTTCGCGGCGTGGATCAAGATTCTTGTTGGCGAGAATATAGGAAGTGGTTAGTTGTTTGTTATGGAGGTGGCTGCAATTGTAAGCAAAGGGTTCAAGATTGCTAATTTGGATAGCTCTCAAGAATGATCGATGCTTACAATCTGCCTACGTACCCCTATTTATAGGGGATCAAGCCGGCACGTAGTTCTTTCTCCTAAGAGACCCATGTGGGCTGGGCCTCCCCTTCTAGAATCTTCCTCCCGAAAGAGGCCCAATACGATGAGGCCTAGTCTTGGGCCTTGTAGACTCTCGAGCACCCAAGACTTACCCCAAATGCATGGACACTACTCTACTCCCCGACAGGGACAACCCGCCAGACTACAGAGATAGAGCCTTCCAGGGCGCATCTTCTCTTTAACCTCTACCTCCCAAGGAGGACAACTCCTCAGACTACAAGGTAGGGCCTTTGATGATTCAACAGTAGGATTTACTTATGCTTAAGGGCGTCCCCCTAAACAAGAAGTATCTCCTTCTGTTCTTCTAAATTACTGTTAACTAGACTGTCCTCGGCAAGGTGGCGCGCCCAGAAGATAGGGCGCGCCCTATCTTTTAACAGGGTCACTTTGAAGTCGTGTTGATCTTGATTCTCCTGGCCCAAATAGGCCTTCTTTTGTGGGCCCGGCCCATTTAGTTAATCTTCATAATTTTGCACCCTAAGTGGTCTCTTCTGACTAGCATGACTAGTTTGGGGTTGGTCCAATTTTGAAGCTGTCAGCCCATCCTAGTCTTCTTTCATGGGTCTGGCCCATGAAGTCGGTCTTCATATAAATCATTTCCTTATGATGCTGAAAGGTGGCTTCTCCCTCCAATCAGGGCGCGCCCTCATGGAGGTCCGTCTGGGCGTGGTCAGATACGTGGGCGCGCCCACATATTGCCGAGCCCAATCTTGAGTGTGTCAGTCCATATCTTCACCTTCTATACGGGCCTAGCCCACTAGTAAAGTTCATGTCGAATTTTGGGTATAACAGTACCCAAGCGTTCCATCGTATCGGATACACTAAAAGTGATGTTTCGCGTATCCGTTTCCGTACCCCGTTTCGTATCGAACCCGGTCCTATGTAACACTGATCCAGACAATATAAAGACATTGTACACAGATAATCATCCGCAGATGATGACCTGTCATCACAACAACAGGTTTGATTCTTTTCTATATTTCTAGAAGAAATTTTAAGAGCCATAACTAAGATGCACATATACCAGCAAAACTTTCTAGTTCCCTGCCATAGAAGTTGTGATGAGGCACAATTTTCAATTATGGCAGTTGTATGTTCTCCCCTCCGTTGTTTGCTTTTGTGGTTATTCCTGTTAACACTTTTGACTTGTTGTGGCCATGCAGAATAATAACCGAAAAAGAAAACAACACTCGTCTTCTGGACCAGCTGATAGTACTGGTACAGGAAATAGTGTGGGTTCTTCACCAAATTCCCCAGCATCAACTCATGCACCTGGTGATGGGGTTAAGACTGCCAGTAGTCTGTAGCATGTAAGCAGTGGACAAAAAGGGTAT
Organism: Daucus carota subsp. sativus; assembly: GCF_001625215.2. Classification (NCBI taxonomy): domain Eukaryota; kingdom Viridiplantae; phylum Streptophyta; class Magnoliopsida; order Apiales; family Apiaceae; genus Daucus; species Daucus carota. The sequence continues at coordinate 30,543,444 of NC_030389.2, forward strand.
ATAAAATAGAATATTCGCACCAAACAATGAAGAAAGTACTCCGATATATTGATCTTGGCCTCAGTTCTCCTTATAGCGCTATAGATAAATTTGAAATAACACTTTACCTTCGATATATATATTTGTAGTTACTTATCTCTAAATTATTGTAATTGACTTGGTACAAAAAGATTTAGTTTATTAGTAATTCAATTCATCATGAGCATATTAGGATCATTTATTTTTTTAATTATTATTTGTCATATTATTTTGTTTTAATTCACTATTTTAAAGTTTAAGTTCTTCTCCATCATTTAGAAATGATTATTTAGTTCTATTCTCGAGGAAGATAATAAAAATAACATTTGAGCTGAGTTTACTATGGAATGACTGAAACTGGTCCCAGAATTCAGCAGCTAGCTTCTCGAGCCCATGTGTGCTCAGGTTCACAGTGCTGGGTCCTCAGAGCACACAATGCACCCTGGTCTTTTACAGTTGATAATGTGTGATGTACAGAATCTTCTGCCTTCAGTACATTTATTGTATAGTCTTATGCCCAATTTAATTGCCTATCCATGATTTCACAGACAGATAAATTTCCTGGTTTGCTTTTTTTGGTTCTATGTCAAATTCAGTGACCCTGTGACATCCCCTGCTGTTTCCATCAATCTTGCAGTCAACAGCACCTGGCAGCCACCTACATACTGGGTTCAAGTCTGAGAATGATGTTTTATATTTCAGCGTTTTACAACCCATTCCTTTCGACACACTTAAATTGGACTCATTGAATTTACAAGAATTCCAGTTGATGGGTGTGGATTATAAAACAACATTGAAGCAAACAGTTGTATCTCGACCAATACTATCCTTATTCTGATCTGATTGTATCATTTGTTAGGCAGGATTCTGTATGCAGGTAGTCTGTCATTTCTATGTTTTGATAAGTTCTTGGTGAATGTGATAAATACTTCTGCATGGAGTCTGGCATTCGGTCCTAGCTCCTTAATATATCCAAAGTCAAGTTACTTTCTGGCGAATATTGAGAAAGTTTAACTTAGAAGATCATTTACCTCTTGTTGGACAACAACTTGATATTAGTCCATTCAATTTTAACTTCATTGTTATCAAAATATAAATAAAAATTTTGTATGTGGATTATAGGTAGGATTCTGATTCTCGTTTTCGCGGTTCTAATATTTTTGCCTATATATAACAAGACATCTAGGCCATAAATAAAAAGTTTTGAGATCAATAAAACTTGTGCATTCAATGAAATATTTTACTAGTGGTGAGAAAATATATATTTATATCGGGAGATGATCAAATAAAAATCACTATTAAACTAAAAACCTATAAACTAAATTTTAAATGATCAAATATCTCCACATACTTTTTAAAACTTACAATATGCACCCCCTAGTTGGTACATCAATTTTTCAAAACTTACACTTTCTACCCAAATGCCACGTCAGCACAGGGGCCCACCCAGGCTACCACGTCAGCACTGGGGTCCACCCAGGCCGCCACGTCTGCAGTCACGTGCCACGTCGGCACTGGGGAAACAGAACTTCACAATGTACATAGCAAGGAAATGAAGTACTGAGTCAAGAAAATTAAGAATAAGAGACCAAAAAGAGATGACAATATCTAACTTAAATGTTATTTGGCCCAAAAGTTTGATACTTAGGTGACCCAGCAATCTTAATTACTCATGTGAGATGATTGTGGACCTTTAGAAAAGGGATTTTGTAGATACCTAATTCCCTATATATACTCCAAAGAAATATTGTGAGCCTATGACGTATATTCCATAAATGTGAAGGAAATAACTTCACTTCTATTCATAACAAGGAACTGAAGCTACTTAGTGTTAATCAAGAAAGTTAAGAATACTAAGAACTTTTAGTATGTGGTTTGTGTCCACCTTATGTTAATGTCAGAAAGACATAAATAGAGGTTTCCACATAGATTCTTCATTCATGTGAAATCTTGCAGGCAATCTTTTTTTTTGAATCATGATGCTTTTTAAGCTAGTTAATTCAGGTTTGTCACATTTATTTTCAGACAAAAGGATTGACATGATCTCTGGACCCTTAGCTTATGTGATATGTGGAACATCTGAAATTCTGAAAGCCAGACCAGCAATTAGATAGAAAATTCTATTAACTCGTGTCAGACAGTCCACACGCTTCACCTGCATCAAAATCATAAGTAATCTATCATAGAAGGTAAATTTGTCATGCATCCCTCGTTAACTCTAAAAAACATTTAAGAGACTGAAACTCTAGGATATCCACTATGGATCTAAAAGTGAAAGTGAAAGACAAACCACATGAGGCAATGCTAAAATATTTTCACTCTTAATCTTCTCCACACACGGGTCCTCGTATGCATCTTGTATTGCCCAAGGTACCATAGCTGACACTACAATACGCACAAAAAATTCCACCTCAATGTTAAAATTAAGAAATAGAAAAACAGATCCAATCAATTTAAAAATGTAAACAAGGTATAGACAGACAGACTATTACAGACACAGGGGATATTTTTCAAAATATATTCTGTAAATTAAAGTAGAAGCCGGTCAAATTAATCCTGTGGACTAACCGACTGGTCAAATTCATTTTAAAATAATCACCTAGCCCTAGGTACACCTCTTACCAGAATTTCATTTTGGTAAATGTGTGCATAATCATAAACCACACTTTGCCGAGGCCCACAGATGATTTGCTCCGCTGCATTATAAACTGAAAATGTATAGCGTTTCAAACAGACTCATCCCATTGGAAAGCCATACAATTAAAACCATTTGGAATGTTCTGCATTGTGTATGTAATTCCTAGCTCTAAACATTTCTCAGTTCCTTCTGATGCGTATGTAAGGAGTCGCTATGAGAGGCCAACTTTTGCAATTTCTTTATCTATAGCAGGATTCTAGAACATTGAGAACTAATTAACTTCTGCTACAGCCTCCAGGTATGAAAACTTTATGTTAGTAAAGTCCCCTGAAAGAAGATTGTGACTTGTGAGTTACTTAAGCATTGATAGTTTGATACGTTGACTCGAGCATGAATGAAATTAATTGTGCTCGAGATGTCTACCAAGATAATGCCAAGGACAAATGAAACTACATTGGAAAGTAAACAGGCAAAAAATATATTATAGGTGATTTCATTTGCACACTCACTGTCGATTCCATATACATTCCGCGAGAAATCAATTTTTGAACTGTATGAGTGAGGAAGAGTATGACAGGAGCTATATATAGCTGCAGACAAAGCAAAAAATAATCATGCATTATTTGTGGTTAAATAGATTTACTTACCTCTTACTACTAATTATTAATATATGTGTAAGTTAATCCTCGTTTACGATTCAAAGGTTGTTCAATATTATGTTTTAAAAGAATTATTATTCATATATATATATATATATATATATATATATATATATCCTTCATTCTACGCTGGATTCTATTTACGATTATGTAATATTTGATTTTAATAATTTGGATGAGATTCAATGTGATATTTGATATATTAAGTTTAGTTGTTGTTTAACTTTGTGATTATAATGTAAAAAAATATTTCTTAAGAAAAATTAAGTATTATGATAGTATTCTTTGTTCCTTTTATAAGACAATCTATAACATACTCTTTTATATGGAATCTGTAGTTACCATTATAATTATATACATAATACACCTCAACTAATACCTTAGTGAAGAATAATGTTCGAAAACTTCACTCAAAAATTATATAGTTCTTGCTGGTAAATGGGTCAAAAGACAGGGAATGGTCAATAAAAATCCCACTTAATCAGCTCAGCTGTATATAGCTGAGCTTTAGCTGAGCTTTAGCTGAGCTTTATATAGCTCAGCTATATACATGCATTGTTTGTGGTTAAATAGATTTACTTACCTCTTACTACTTATTATTAATATATGTGTAAGTTAGATTCAAAAGTTCTTCAATATTAAGCTTTAAAAGAATTATTATTCCAATATATATATATATATAGGCACTTGCTCAAATGAGAACTTTCTTAAAATGAGAACCGTGAGAACTTTTTTAATTTATCAAAATCTCATTTATTTGAAGGACCCCGCCAGGGGCACCTTCACAAAAAATGTATATCATTAAGGTCTCCACATAGCTAGCCAAAAAAAAAAAATCACTGATGACGTCGCAGTGGACTTATTTTTTTGAATTTTTTATTTTGACTAGCTAGGGAGAGACTAGTTTTATAAACATTTTTTATATTGGGTACCCACTAGTTTGATGTTTAGATTAGTCAAAATATGATAAATTAAGGAAGTTCTCACGGTTCTCATTTTAAGAATTTCTCACTGGAGTAACACACACTCTCTCTCTCTCTCTCTCCCTCTCTCTCTCTCTCTCTCTCTCTCTCTCTCTCTATATATATATATATATATATATATATATATATCGTTATATCCTTCATTCTACGGGATTCTATTTACGATTCTATGATATTTTATTTTAATAATTTGGATGAGATTTAATGTGATATTCGATATATTAAGTTTAGTTGTTGTTTAACTCTGTGATTATAATGTAAAAAAATATTTTCTAAGAAAAATTAAGTATAAGGATAGTATTCTTTGTTCTTTTTATAAGGTGCAACCTATAGGCAATCTAGAACATACTCTTTTATATGGTTTCTGTGGTTACTATTATAATTATATACATAATACACCTCAACCTTAGTGAAGAATAATGTTCGAAAATTTCACTCAGAATTTATATAGTTCTTGCCGGTAAATGGGCCAAAAGACAGGGAATGGTCGGCAAAAATCCCACTTAATCAGCCTAGGTAAGTTTGTAGAATTCTCTGAAATCCTAGAGAATAATTCAAAAATAAATTGTTTTTTTACAAAAGAATGATGTGGAATTGTCTAAAACCATGAAAGATAATTCAAAAATGAACTATTTCTCGAAAGAATCATCTAGAATTTGGATTAAAAACCTTGGGGGCTCAAGAAGGCCCAATTTTGGAAACTTACCGGATATATAAAGGCCAAGGCCCAATCACAAAATGTTTGTGGGAATTCTAAAATAGAATTAGTTTTTGACGATATGTGGTCCATCAGCTAATTCGAGTTAAATCTAACTCGAAAAAGCAGCCCTGAAAAAAATCGAAATGATTTCAAACTGGATGAAGCTTTTGCGTTTAATTCGATCTCAAATCACGTCAAATAACATGATGAATAAATTATTAAAGGGAAAATTAAATTATAGATCCTTGAACTAGTGATGATTTATTGTCTAGTTCCATGAACTAAAAATTCTGTTTTGAGGTCACTTAACTTTTATACTTTTTGATCTGAGTCTTTTCATCAAAAAGATTCCAACGACGTTAGAATCAGAAAACGAGGTTCTTGATGTTTTTGATGTTCATATGGATCCAAAAAATGAAGGTCGTGCTGACAATGACTGATCCATGGCGTATTAATTAATTTTGTAACTCATATAAAAAGGCTTATTTAATTTTCTACATTGCGCCCAGTGAATCGTAAGGTCCATGATCCAGTATCATTCGTCGTTCGAGACCCAATGTTGTGAACAGTCCACACAAAGTGGCAAAACCACTAGGAAATTGAGAGAAGTTTCTCGAACTTTATCTCTAACAATCCTTTATAAATCAAAACCCTCATTTTCATTCTGTACATCATTAGAGCGGCCGCCGCCCCCCTAAACCCTAAACCCTCTCAAACTCCGATCTTTATTTTCCACCGTCTTTCAATTACACAAATCGGATACCAATATAATCATTCACTTCAAATTAGTATGTTATATTATATTGCTAATAATTTCCTCCGGTATGTCGACTTGTTTATCAATTTATGCTTGATATATAGATTGATATCTTCAGATTGATTTCCTAGTATATTATTTGTTCTGTTAAAGTGATTAATACAGACACTTTGTTCATATTGGATCGATAAGTTGTATCCTTACAAAATCTACACACTGAATGCACAAATATAAAAAGTGATCAATTTATACAAGTTGGTGGGTATTATAAATATTTTGATTAGATTAAACCCAACCAAATATTTTGATTTTCGACCTAAAATATTTTTTTCGAATATGATTTTTATCTTTTATATAAATTGGAATTCAACCAATATTATGACTCGATTTTTTTTCCCACAATATTATGACTCGATTTTGATTATAAATAATTAATTTATTATGTTTTGGATGCACCAAATGTTTATGATAGCAGGTGAAATACTTGTTTAATGGAATTTGAGTTTTCTTCAATCGTTAGTTGCATATTTGAAATATTTGTTTAATGATATTCTTGAGATAATAAGTTGTATGAATCAGGTATATACAAGGAATATTTGCATAAAACAATGAAGAAAGTGCTCCAAGATAGATTGATCTCTGCCTCCATTCTCCTTGCAGTGCATATAGGTACGTTTAAAATAACATTGACTATGCCATAAGTGCTCATAGGCAATTTTTTTGTCGGTGTTGGCACGGAAATTATTGTAGTATATCTTTGAGTTTTATTTTTTACATTAATACGAAAATAGTATTGTATTCATTCTCATACATATCACCCTCAAAACTCTCTCATCTCTCGAACTCTCGAAACTTCTCTTTTCTTGATGCTTTTGAAGCTCACGTCTCAACTCCCATTCTTTTAATTGTCAACTCACATGTTTTTTTTTTATTTTGCTGGAATATTCAATTTTTGTTTTAGCTCTCTATCTCTTTATGATTTTTTGTAATTAGGGTTTTTGTATTTGGGATTAATTTGGGGTTTTTTCTCGCATTTGGTGATATGGGTTTTTTGTAATTGAAATTTATTTATGGTTTTGTATATTATAATTTGGGGGTTTTTTGTAATTGAACTTTAGTTCGGGTTTTTTAAGCGAACTTTAATTGTGCTTTGATATAGAGAAAAGACAAGGTCAAAACTCATTAAATATTAGTGACCGAGTTGAAAGTAGGTTGGCTTCACAATAATGATTTATATATAGAAATGATTATTCTCTTATAGACGAAGTCTGTCTAAAATCATGGGATGAGACTGTAACCCCAAATATATTTTTGAAAATTAGAAGTTCAATTTTTTTTTTGTGTAATTGTTTTGAAGAGTGATATTTTCTTTTTTTATGATAACTATCTATGGATCTAGTATCAGGTTTCCCCTCTCTCTTGCTTTCATCCAGTGAATGGGACTACTTATATTGTCATGTTAAAGTTTGATTTTTATAAAGAATGAAACTTAGGCTTCTATAATAATGGGTTCATAAAATTTTATTGTGATTTTAAAAAATTACAAAGTAGAAGTATGATTAGATGTTGATTCATGTATGAATGCATGATTCTGTTTTTGAAATATTTATGTTGCAGTAAATAAATTTCATTCTGTAAATGGAATTACTTTATTACCAGTATACTTCTTAATATGTATATGCTTTATGGGTAACTTCAATGACATTGAATCAATGTATCAACACCGCATATTCTAGTTTACAAATTTTCTGTTTGTTGTTGTTGTTATTAAATCTGCAGAAGGTTGAGGTCCCTTGTCACTTCTCTTGTTCCTCTGTGGGTGGTACCACTTCCTTCATTGCTTGCAGAAATAAGAAGAAAAAGGCGGATAATACCACTATATTCAACATCCCCAGATCATTATTGCATAAGATATTTCTAGGGATACCAGCCCTGACCCTTAGGAGTATGACCAAACGCGTTTGTAAAGAATGAAATGACATAATCTCAGACTCAGTCTTCGTCAGAGATCACTCCACACTTAATCCAAGTGGAGGGTTTCTGGTTCAAAAGTTTGTACATGGTAAAACTTATCCATCACAGTCCTATTTTGTTGAGATCCGTGATGACACTAATGCCGTAACCATCCATCCAGCAAACCTAGAATTTAAAACCGTTATTGCCAGTTCTGGAGGTTTTTTATATATCGAAGAATGTACACCAACTTCAAAATTCTCAATTTTGGAACCTGTAAGTGGGAAAAAACTGAACCTACCCCCTTCACCAAAACCAGGTGCAAGTCTTATGTTTTCAGGATTTGCACAGGATCGTAATACTAGAATATACAAGCTTGTGCATATTTATAGTGGCCCTCTCGGTGAAAATTGTTTTGTCTTAACTCTTGGCATGGATCTTCAGTGGAGACCTATAGATGATCAACATTTAAGATACTACTCCAACTTTAAAAAAAAAAAAGAGAAGACAATCTCTGCAAAATGTTGTGGAGATTTTGCATGTAAAAGTTGCATGGGCTGAACTTCTAACCGACTAGTTAGAAGTTGTGATGAGGCACAATTTTCAACTATGGCACTTGTATATTGTGCCCTCCTCCGTTGTTTGCTTTTGTGGTTATTTCTGTTAACACTTTTGACTTGTGGTCACCATGCAGAATTGGGAATAGTAACCAAAAAAGAAAACAACACTCGTCTTCTGGACCAGCTAATAGTACTGGTACGGGTCCTTCACCAATCACCAGACTCCCCAGTATCAACTCATACACCTGGTGATGGAATTTATACTGCAGTAGTCTGCAGCATGTAAGCAGTGGGCGAAACGGGTATACAAAATGGAATTCACACCAAAACAATGAAGAAAGTACTCCGATATATTGATCTCGGCCTCAGTTCTCCTTGTAGCGCTATGAGTAAATTATTGTAATTGACGTGGTACAAAAAGATTTAGTTTATTAATAATTCAATTCATGAGCATTTTGGGTCATTTATTTTTTTAATTAATATTTTTTATTTTATTTTGTTTTAATTCAGTATTTTGAAGTTTATGTTCTTCTCCATCATTTAGAAATGATTATCTAGTTCTTTCTTATAATTGGAAGATGTTAATGTCATATGAATTTAACAGGTATAGCATATACGACAAAAGTCTAAATATATATATATTTATTTATATATTAGAAATTTATTATTATTGTACCATGAACTTATTAACACTCCACTCGACCATCAGTTAGACTTATTCTTGAGGAAGATAATTAAGATAAGATTTGGGCGGAGTTTACAATGGAATGACTGAAACTGGTCCCAGAATTCAACAGCTAGAGTCTCTAACCCATGTGTGCTCAAGTTCACAGTGCTGGGTCCTCAGAGCACACAATGCACCCTGGTTTGTACAGTTGATCATGTGTGATTTACAGAATTTTCTGCCTTCAGTACATAAATTGTAGTATAGTCTTATGCCCAATTTAATTACCTATCCATGATTTCACAGACAGCGAAATTTCCTGGTTTGCTTTTTGGTTCTATGTCTTATGCTTTTTGTACACTTGCTAAGAACTTAACCAGTAATATATCTTTGGAATGACAGCTACATAGAGAGTAATACAAACAACAGAATATGGATAGTATTAGTTTGAATACTACTTCAGTGCTGTTCTAAAGTCTACACGCTTCTGCCTGACAAATAAGTATTTATATCATCATACTTCACAACAGAAACTAGGAACTTAACGTATGGATTTTTTTTGTTACTTAAAAGGCGAGAATGAATTTGCGAAGAGCAAGAATTATATCAGCGCATTACTGCTTCTCTCACAAAGGAACGGTGACCTGACCTGCAGTAGTAAAGATCTTGGTAAGAATACAACTACTTGGGGTATTATAATTCCAGATGTAGGACTGAAGAAAGGAAGTGCTTTTTCTCACTTGTATTCAAGACGGATGTGGACGTTGGGACCATCTTCTTCTTGATTAGGTGTCCATGTCACAGAACCTTCAATCTTGTGACCTTGTTCAACATCTATTGGATTGTTCAAGTAGACCACCATCTGCAAATATAAATGGCTGCTATAAGATTCAGAAAATACTATAAGTATGTGGAAAGTGGAAACAGAACTTCACAATGTACGTAGCAAGGAAATGAATTGCTGAGTCAAGAAAATTAAGAATAAGAGACCAGAAAGAGATGACAATATCTAACTTAAAATGTTATTTGGCCCAAAAGTTTGAAAGTTAGGTGAACCGACAATCTTAATTACTCATGTGAGATGATTGTGGACCTTTAGAATAGGGATTTTTCAGATACCTTATTCCCTGTATATACTCCAAAGAAATATTGTGAGCCTATGAGGTATATATGTTCCATAAATGTGAAGGAAATAACTGCAAGTAATTAGAAACATAACTTCAGTCCTTTTTTTTTTATTTTTTTTTGCCACGAACTTCAGTCCTATTCATAACAAGGAATTGAAGTTATTTAGTGTTAAGCAAGAGAGTTAAAATACTAAGAACTTCTTAGTATGTGGTTTATGTCCACCTCATATTAATGTAAGAAAGACAACACAACAAGTAATTTACTGACAGCAGAAACTATTTTCATACGACGCTAGTTCTGGAAAATCATAATAACACTTGTTTCTTAGATTAAGTAGTACCAAATTTGGATGGGGGAGAAGAATTAAGCTCATGAGTGTGATAGAATTTCAACAAAAGGAGAAGGTAGTAAAACACTGAAAGATAAAATATTATTCTCATACTTGTTCCCAGTGTGTTGGTGGCTTGTCAGGTGCTGTTGACAGTACAATAGCTTCAATGGGATCGTCACGCTTTCTCTTTTGACCACTTGTAGTGGGATGATTGCTTGAAGACTGCAAGGGTGGTGCATTGCTATCAGCAGGGGATGTCACAGGGCCACTAAATTCGACATCGAACCAGAAAGCAAATCCATGAAAGGTTGCTGGCAGTGAAATTGTAACGAACTAATTAAATTCGATTCAGCAAGCAAATTCTGAGAATAAAATATGTGAAATACACATGATCAAATGTCAGTTTTCATGAGAACAGAAAAAATAATTAAATCAATGAAGAGAGATAACGAAGGACAGTGCAAACAGTTAAGTCTTCCCATCTTGATCAAAAATATTGATCACTATTTAAGACTAGATACATTTAGATTTTGCACTTCTTCCATTTTGGCATACAGGGAAAATAAAATGATACACTCTTTACATCATCTTTAACAAGAAAAACAAGCTAATTGAAGTAAAAAAAAAAAAAGTAAATAGAGGTTTCCACATAGATTCTTCATTCATGTGAAATCTTGCAGACAATCCTTTTTTTTTTTTTAATCATGATGCTTTTTAAGCTAGTTAATTCAGGTCTGTCACATTTATTTTCACACAAAGGGATTGACATGATCTCAGGACCCTTAGCTTATGTGATATGTGGAACATCTGAAATTCTGAAAGCCAGACCAGCAATTGGATAGAAAATTCTATTACCTCGTGTCAGACACTGAAACTCGAATATTGATTTAAATGATTCTAGCTCCTTTATATTAATTGTATAACAGTCCACACGCTTCACCTGCATCAAAATCATAAGTACTCTATCATAGAAGGTAAATTTGTCATGCAACGCTTGTTAACTCTAAAAAACATTTAACAGACTGAAACTCTAGGATGTCCACTATGGATCTAAAAGTGAAAGACAAACCACTTGAGGCAATGCTAAAAGATTTTCACTCTTAATCTTCTCCACACACGGGTCTTCGTATGCATCTTGTATTGCCCAAGGTACCATAGCAGACACTACAATACGCACAAAAAATTCCAACTCAATGTTCAAAACTTCAAATTAAGAAATAGAAAATCAGATCTCATCAATTTAAAAATGTAAACAAGGTATAGACAGACAGAATATTACAGACACAGGGGATATTTTTCACAATCTATTCTGTAAATTAAAGTAGAAGCCGGTCAAATTAATCCTGTGGACTAACCGACTGGTAGATATAAAGGATTCCTTTATAAATTATCACCACCAGGGTGCACTTGAGCATACTTGGCTTAACAATTTTGGTGATCCCCAGGTACACCTTTTACCAGGTTTAAATTTTGGTAAATGTGTGCATAATCATAAACCACTTTCCACAGACGACTTTGTTCCGCTGCATTTGAGACTTGGCAACTAGTGTATATCGTTTCAACACACTCATCCCATTGGAAAGTCATACAACTAAAACCATAAGAATGTTCAATCTGAAAAAAAAAAAGTCTAATGGTTCTGCTGGAATCAGTTTTCTTCATTGTGTATGTTATTCCTAGCTCTATACATTTCCCAGTTTCTTCTGATGTGTATGTATGTGGATCTCATTGAAGCAAAGCGCTGAATGTCTCCTCATTGTTAATGATGAATGGCCAACTTCTGCAATTTATTTGTCTATAGCGGATTCTAGAACATTGAGAACTACTTTAACTTCTGCTTAAGGTTTTATTCTTATCCTAGATGAGTGGGGAGAAAATACCCCTCCTACAGCCTCTAGGTATGAAAACTTTATGTTAGTAAAGTCCCCTGAAAGAAGATTGTGACTTGCGAGTCATTTAAGCATTAATAGTTTGATACGTTGACTCGAGCATGAATGAAATTAGTTGTGCTCGAGATGTCTACCAAGATAATGCCAAGGACAAATGAAACTACGTTGGAAAGTAAACAGGCAAATAATATATTATAGGTGATTTCATATGCGCACTCACTGTCGATTCCATAAACATTGCGCCAGAAATCAATTTTTGAACTGTATCTGTCAGGAAGAGTGACAGGAGCTATATACAGCTGCAGACAAAGCAAAAAATATCATGCATTATTTGTGGTTAAATAGATTTACTTACCTCTTACTACTTATTATTAACATATGTGAGAAGTTAATCCTGGTTTACGATTCAAAGGTTCTTCAATATTATGCTTAAAAAAATTATTATTCCAATACCGTCGCACTTGAAGGCATAATAAGACCATTAGGTTTTAGCAAGCGATCTCTGGCTGTAAGGACGCTCCCCAACATGTTCTGCAAAGTAGCCAATGCAAGTTACAAGAAACGGTTATAACATTTATACCAGAAACCTAAAGTAGAACAAGATATAGAAACCAAAATCCATATGGATCCGAGAACAAAAAAATAACCTCATAGTTATAGAGAAGTAACTGATCCATCCAGTCTGAAACTATAACATCGACCTTTTTATTAATTCCAACATCCTGCAGTCCATAGTGTGAGCAATGAATCTGAGTAAGTTGATTTAGCACAAAGATCTTATTGAATTATCAAAGAGAATTCTACCTCCACATATCCATGTAAAACAATGACCCTTTCAGATAGATTATTGGCCTCCATGACTTTTTGTGCCTGATAAATACAGTCAAAAAGGAGAAATTTACCATTTTACTGTTGATTCTCATAAAATTTAATATTATATGCTAAATCCATAACCAGGGTATGAATCTCTATTTCTAGATATATCAGAAAGAAAGAACTTATCGCAACAGGCAAAGGTAGTTTTCTTAGCAGCAGTTGGAAATACATTAAAACTAAAATTGCCTTTAAAGGACGAAGAATGACATGAAACCAGCTATTTGGATAACACAGTGCACGATATAAATAATAGAACAATGTAGCATCTTGTTAACGAATGAAATAGGAAATTGTGCAAAAAAATTACCTGCAATGCTATTTCAGTGTCTTCCACAGCATAAACCTGGTAAAAAAATTCATGCAGAAGTATATTATTTGTGAAGATATGGCTCTAACTGGTGCTCCTCAGAAAGTTTTTACTTACACTACTGTGTCCCAACTTCAGCCATGACCAGCCTTAAACATGTGCTACAGTTATTACTATTTCGAAAAATATTGTAGCTTTAATAAATGTGAATCGGTGATGTGTGTGTATGTGTGAATAGATCAAAACAGCAAATTACTGAAAATAAAGACAGAAATTCTTACTCGTTTTGCACCAGCCTGAGCACAAAATATTGAAAGAATCCCTGTTCCTGAACCAACATCAACCACAACCTAAAAGCGTGGTTATAAAACATATCATCTTACTTGGAAAAAGAGCAGTTAATAGAATCATATTTACTGTCTTAGATCTAATTTTCCGAATATATAAAGTCAGCTCAGTGCAATAAGTTTGCAGTGGCTAATACGCTGGTATATTGATATTCTGAAATCTAAAGCAGTACAATCGCCTTATTCTGTCTTTAATGTAGTTATCCTGATGCTGCAAGATAGCGGCCCTATAAGCTTCATTGCATGTCCTGTACAGTTTAAGGAATCTCAGGAAATTCTTCAAGAACCTAAATTATATTGTACAAAGAAAGGAACTAAATGCATAGTGTTTCATTAGCAAAGTGTTACGGCTGACGCCTGACGGATCTACCCTGAAATCAAGTGAAAAGGTAAACAATGACCATAAATTCTGGTGTTCAGAAATCCGTATAATACAAATATAGTGCAATTAACTACAGTAAGACACAACTTCCGTCACACCAATAAAATCAGAATCAGGAACTTTTAGTATACCACGTAAGCCTTTTACCGTAGCCATTCTGTAAACCTTCTGGTGTGACTATGAAACAGCAGAGTTCCATATTTCAAAACCAAGAAGAACAGGATTCGGCTGGAAATTACACATTGCTAGGACATACAATTGCAAGAATTCTTTCAAACAATGTAGCAAACACATTTCTTGAATCCAAGATTCAATTCTACACCTGCCTCAAATATCTACACCGCTTCTTGAATCTTGTTTTCTTTATATGAACAAAATATAAACAGAGTAAAGCAATATTACAAATAATAGAGACGCAAGAATAAAGTTAAGGCGGGGTGAAACAGCACCTTAATGACTGCCTGATGAATGTTAAAATCGTGGAAATCATATGCAGTTTCTTCGATTTCTGTTTCTTCGTCGTCGTCGGAAACTTGGCGTTGATGATCACCGCAAGGAAATATATTGTGATTATTCTTAATAGAATACATAATATAAAAGAAGTTCTGATTTCGAAGATATTTTTAAAATGAAAATTGAATCTAAAGCAATAATATTTCAGAATACTTAGACTTTGAAAGCAGAATATACATGGCAGAAAAGTAGAAAACTAATATGTGGTGGTATAAATGAACAATTCAGAACTAGCAAATATACATATATTATAGCACTTGATCATTAAGAAATTGCATACCTCTCAAAATCGAATCGTGGCTCTGGAGAAAGATCAAATTTAAACTCATTAAATGTCAAGTGGAGCCACAGAGGACTGCTGGTAATTAACCTTTCAGTGGGAAACGACGTCTGGTGTTGTAATTGACATGGAAGTATATGTCAGATGATGCTCACCAGATAACGGAAACATTAGATTGAGTAGCAGCTCAGATCAAGAACAAGGTGAGATGTTTTTATTGGTGACAATAAAATCCACAAGTTTCCAAATATTGAGAAACTTTATGAAAAAGTTCACATGCATTGTAGATCATCCTCACCTTACCAATAATCTCCACAAGAACAGTGACCGTGCTTGAAATGATGAAAGCGGCGTAAATCTCGAACAACAATTTCTCTTTCTAAAAGTAAAGACGTACACTTCATGAAGCTATGACAGTCGGTACAAACTCGTAGGTTTTTCATAATTCGAATAGGTGATCCAGTGCTAGTTGTCATGAGGGCATAAGCTATAGCAATTTTCTCGCTGTGAAATGCAAGAAGTCATTCTTTTTGTTCTTCTTCAACATCTTGCATCACAATATTCGCTTCAGTTGAATAACCAATTTCCTTTAGTCTTTGAATTAGCTCGTTCAAGTAAGAATAAATTGCAGCTTCTTCTGGATGTGACCTATCCCCCATGACAAAACTGTGGACTTGATTTTTCAACTGGATCCAAGATTGACCAGGGTGCTTCATAAGTCCCATATCTTTCATCAAACCTCTTACTTGAGCAACATCATCCCATTTGTCACCAGAAGCACACGTGTTTGATAACAAAATATAAGATCCAGCTGTTGGTGGCTCAAGTTCAAAGAGTTTGTCAGAAACCCACTTTGCCATCTCTATATTTCTGTGAATTCGGCAGGAGGACAAGAATGATCTCCAAACTGAAGCGACATTTGAGATCTTATTCTTTGAAATGAAATCCTTTATGTCGTCTAAACGGCCAGAACGCCCAAACAAATCTACCATACAAGTGAAATGTTCAACTTGAGGTTTGATGCCAAATTCTTCTTTCATCACCATAAAATAGTGGATGCCTTCATTTAACAAACCTGCATGACTACACGCAGTTAAGAGTCCAACGAAACTAATTTCATTTGGTTTTATACCCTCTGCTAACATCCAATTGAACATCTGAATAGCATCCCTCCCACGCCCATGTAAGCCATAACCAGATATAACTGAAGTCCACACCACAGTATTCCGAACTTTTGTTTCTCTAAATATTGACCAAGCATCATCTAGTTCTCCACATTTAGCATACATGTCAATCATCGAGGAACTTAAGAAAATATCAAAAGGTTGACCGGCTTTCACGATCTGAGCATGAATCAGCTGGCCAAGCTCCAAAAGACCAGCATTAGCACAACCGGTAACAATGCTTGTAAGTGTAAACTTGTCCACCTCAAACCTATCAGTGACCATTGTAGTGAACATCTTTAAAGCTTCTTGCAACTTTCCGTTTTGAACATAACCAGTAACCATTGAACTTTGTGAAAAAGAATGAGGCAGTGACTTGTTATTATTTTTGGAGCACCGGTCACTTGCATTACATTTAGGAAATCCTTGATAAACAAATGAAGCCTTCTCCATTTCCCCACACTTGGAATAAAAATCAACAAGTGAGTTTCTCAAAAAGCCATCATGATGAATTCCACTCCGTAGCAGCCGGCCATGAATTTGCATTCCTAAATCCAATGCTGTTAACGAAGCTACTAAACCAAAGGCTATGGAGAAAGTTTCTTTGCTAAGAGCAGTTCCACTTTTGACCATTTCATACAGAAGCTCCATTGCAATACCATAGTTGTCATTTTGTAGATGCCCTCTAATGATTGTATTCCAACTTGAAGCATCCTTAACAGGCAACCTTCGGAACATACCAAGGGCAGTCTCCATATCGCCAATCTGTATATACGCATTAATCATAATGTTCCATGATACAATGTCTTTATTAGTCATCGACTCAATATATAACTTGGCAGAATCAAAAGACCCACATTTCACATAAAAATCTAAAACAGAATTCTCCAATGCAGTATCTACGAAAACCCTATCCACCCATGAACCGACTTCCCCATTCGAACCTCATTCAACCTCGAACAACACTTGAGAACACTGGAAAACGTAAACTGATTGGGCACAATGCCTTCCTTGTGCATGTCAGCAAACATATCCAATGCCATTCCACACGAACCAACTTGCACCAAACCTGAAATGATCATTGTCCATGACCGAACATCTCTCTCAAGCATTTCATCAAACATTTGAAATGCACAGACCAAATCTTTAGACTTTATATAAAGACTGAGCACATAATTAGTGACACTTAACTCCCCAAAAGTCCCGTTCTTGAGTAAATTGGCATGAACATAGTTTGGGAGTTGAGAATGTGATGACGAGTAGTGACGCAAATGGTTCGAATGAAATGGTATTATTCTTTTGACACGAGAGCCCAAGGCAATGCCCCACATTATTTTTGAAATCGTATTAGTATTTTTTTGACTAAATTGCATTTTGCATATCGAAGAATTTTTATTCATACGACCGTGATGGCTAATATTTTTTCAAGATGGCGGATAGTCGTGAACGAGTTATATAGCATATGATTATTAGGTCGTTAGATTAATATTTAGCGGTCACGATTATAACATTTATTAAACATGTACAACGTTTTTTAACCGCTGTACGAGACTCGTTTAGCGCTTAAAAATCGCTGTTGTAAACTCTGTAAATACCTCTCTCTCCTGAGCATGGTTTGTCTTCCCGGCCATGTTTTTTAACCTCAATTTGACTTATTGTCTGTTGTTATGTCAAGGAGTACAACATGGTGATATAATATACTTGGCTGGTTCAAGTACACCTGTTATGTCTACACTCCGGATATTAGAATGCATTCTGTTAGATGTAGTACAGAGCAGGGGCGGAACCGGGAGACAAACTCACCCGGGGCTCAAAAAATATTCGGACTCAAATATTTAACAACATTTGATTGAGAGAAAATATAATATAAAGATTTTTGAAATTTACCCGGGGTTCAAAAAATTTCTTTATATCATTTTCACAGAATATCCGGCCTTAAAAAAAAATTCTACTGATTTTTTTTCCCTGGCCGGGCTCTAGCCCCCCTTCGCCGCCTCCCCTCCTCTGTTGCATCCGTGTTCTTACTATTCACTTGCCAGGACCAAACAAAAGAAAGAGCAGTAATATTAACATAAACTTCAATAATAGCCGGATAAAAGATACCACCTTTTTATCCGGCTGACCCATCTTTTTGGTGTGCAAGTATTATAGAGAGCTCCGAACCGAATCCATTGGCCACAAACCCATCCATGCAAGAGTAGATCTCTCGATGAAAAATATCTAAGCATGACACCACACACACAAACATAGTTCTCCATAAAACGCAACCCATGCTTAAAGCAGAATACCATTACACAAAATATATTATAAAATCTCATCTAAAATTTGAATAAGATTTAACCTTTCATTATGAATAATAAAAGTATATGACATGTGTTTAACTATAAATTAGCTTATAACTCGTGCCATGCACGAGCAATTTATAATATTTATAAATTTAGTGTCTGTATTTTAATTTAATTGAAATATAAACCGATCATACTGATTAAATTTTAAAATATTTGATTTAATTGATAATAAAAAGTTTTATTAGAATACATTATATATTAAGAAGACCCGTAAAATAATATCGACCAACTGATAAAACTCGACGGACATCATCTATTTAATAATTATATATAACAATATTATGTTTGTTATATTATGTTGCATGTGCTATTTTTATAAAATCGATATTTAGTTCGGAATATGAAAAAGATAATGTGTTTTAGTTAAAAAGGGTATTTGGTAATTACTTGCTATATTGTTCAATGTTATCTTTTGAAAATTGAGTTTTTTTAGTTAGAAAATATAAACAAGATAATGATTTTAGTTAAAAAGGATATTTTTTTTTGGACAGAAAATAAACTTGCTCGTATCGATATACGCCAATACTCCGAGGAGTTTCTTTCATTCAAAAAAGCTTATCATCTAACCGAAAGACATGAAAATGTCTCCAGAAGTTTAGACAATAAGACCTTAATGTCCGAAAAGAAAACGTCCCAACTTGTAAGACCATGCTACTTGAAACAAATACGATTCATTAATAACAAGAAAATAATAATAATAAATATAATAATTAAAATCAGTATAGTTTATCAAAAGATGGTAAAAGTAAATGAAATGATAAATATAAAAATAATTCGACAAAAAGAAGATAATATAAGAAAGAAAACAGAAAATATATCTAACCAAAGGGATATTATTTATCTTGTTAAAAAGGATAATTGATTATATAAAAAGGCTCGTAATTTCGCCCTAGTACTAACCGACCAAACATTAAGTTAAAAAGGATAACTGATTATATAAAAGGCCCATAATTTGGCCCAAATACCGACCGACCAAATTTTTAATGTTTGGGTTTAAATAGTATAGTATAGATATGTATCAAACATAACATGATTCTACGTATAATCTATCATATAACACACACACATATATATCATTGTATCCTGCATTCTACGTTGGATTTTATTTACAATTCTATAATATTTGATTTTAATAATTTGGATGAGATTTAATGTTATGTTCGATACATTAACTTTAGTTATGGTTTAACTATGTGATTATAATCTAATAAAATAATTTTTTAAGAAAAATTAAGTACTATTATAGTATTCTTCGTTCTTTTTATAAGATGCAACCTATAAGCACTCTAGAGTATTATCTCTTATATGGAAGAAATTTGTAGTAATTACCACTATAAATATATACCGAGTACACAACTCAGTTTTAGTGAAGAATAATGTTCGAAGACTTCAATCAACATTTATATATATAGTTCTTGAAACCAGATGTTTTGTCGGGAAACGGGTCAAATATAAGGGAAAGGTCGATAAAAATCCCACGAAATCAGCCGGGTGAAGTTTAGAGAATTTTGTAGAATTCTCTAAAATCCTAGAAAATAATTCAAAAATGTAATGTTTTTGACAAATGAAGCCTGTGGGATTGTCTTAAACCCTGAATAATAATTCAAAAATGAACTATTTCAAAAAAGAAGCATCCAGAATTTGACTTCAAGACCTTGTGGGCTCAAGAAGTAGGGTTGTCAATCGATACGGACTATTCGGTGTCTTAGCTCATATCCGGCTCGAAAATATGATACATGATATCCGTTTTAGAAACGATCCAAATGTGGCAGCAAAATTAAGCCCGTATAATTATATATGATCCCGGATATGAGCACTCCTATACCTCCTCAAATTAGGTCTCATAATTTTTCATAATATGATCCTACTCGAATACCCGAATATAATCCATGGCTCATATTCGATTCAAACTCATATACATATTATATTTTTAATCGATCATTCATTTATTGGAGTCAAAACATTTGGTATAAAAAATGGAATTTGTATGTAAAAAGTCATCATTTTATAAAATTTTAATATCTTATTTAGGTTTAAATCTTCATAAAGTGTGATTTATTCGAAGTGATAATGCTTATTATTATCTTCGTATATATATATTTAATAAATTATATAAACCTACATACAATTGTATGTTTTATTTTAAAATTATTATATTTTATAATATTATGTTTATTTGGACAAAATGATAATTATTTGAATAATTGAGATAATAATGATATTTTATGTTATAGGATCATATCCAGGTCATATTCGATGGATCATAGACTACCCGGTTAAAAAATAGAAAATATGATACTGGATCATATTCGGACCTCAAATACCCGGGATCGTTTTATATTCGAAAAAAATGATCTCGAACCCAAATCTGGACAAGTTAAAAATAATATGGTCCTATACTTGAGTAGAGGGGTACCTGTATCAGCTGATCATTTTACACCGCTATCAAGAAGGCCCTATTTTGAAAACTTATAGAAAATATAAAGGCCCAAGGCCCAATTCCAAAATATTAGTGGGAATTCTTAAATAGAGTTAGTTTTTGATGATTTGTGGTCCATTAGGTAATTCGAGTTGAATCTAACTCAAAAAAGCGGCCCAGATCGAAATCGAATGAACTGGATGAAGCTTTTGCGTTTAATTTGATCTCGAACTAGGTCAAACAACAAGATAATTAATTATTAAAAGAAAAAAAAATTAAATTATAGATCCTTGAACTAGTGACATTTTATTGTCTAGGTCTATGAACTAAAGATTTTGTTCTTAGGTCACTTAAATTTTTGCGCCTCCTTGTCCCCCTCTCCCTCTCTAAACCCTAGCCTCCATTAAAAAATTTTGAGGGGGCTTCCATCGGTTTTCACCGGTGGAAAGCCCCAATTCTTTTTTTCTATTTTTATGTTTTGCAATCTTATTTTCCATTCAATAAGTTCCCAATTTATTTGGGTTTTGTTAGTCTCTCCTTCTTGTGAGAGTTGATTTGTTTTGTTTTGGTGTGTTTTGATGTTCTTCGTGACGGAAGTTGTAGATCCGCATGATTTTTATGGGTTTGATTCAGGCTTGAAGGTTATTATGGAATCGCATTTGTGGTCGATTGTTCAGAACAGTCAGGTGAAAACCAATCAGATGGAAACAATGAAACAAGTGTATATATTCATCATCTTCAAATCGCTCAGTTGCCTCTCCAAGAAGGAAGGATTCAACAGCGATATTCTTCAGCGTTTGTCCAATTTCGATTATATTTGTGGATGCCGTATGGCTTTTAATTAATGAATTGATTCCTTTTTATCAACTTTTTTTTTAGCTTTTTAATCCAAGTCCTTTCATCAAAAAGATTCTAACGAGGTTATAATCAGAAAACTAAGATTCTTGATGTTCATACAGATCAAAACAATTTTGAAGGCATTAGTGATATCGAAACTTAAAGTTCAAGTAGTCAAATTGAAACTTTGAATCACTAGCTACACTCATATGACATCCGTTTTCACAAACTAGGTTCAGTTAAAAAAATTCATAAATTTGGTTTCACAAATTTAGTTTCCTAAATTTACAATCTAATTTATAGTTTTTTGAATTAAACTTAGTTTATGAAAAATTGAGTAATGTGAGTACCGCTAGTGATTCAAACTTCAATTTTATTACTTGAACTTTAATTTTGGAAATCACTAACACTTTCAAGATTGCTTTGATCCGTATAAACGTCAACAACCACTAATTTTCTGATTATAACACTGATAGTATCTTTTTGACGGAAAGACTTAAATAAATAAAAAAAGAAAATTTAAGTGACCAAAAAAATAATAATAATTAGTTTAGAGAAATAGACAATAAATCGTCAATAGTTAGGAAGTTATAATTTAATTTTCCCGTTATTACAGGATTAGCTCGATCTCGTTTTAGATCAATTTTTTAGTCTAGGTCGAAGTCGAAATCACGTCGACCTCGACTAGTTTTCAAGGTGTATATGACCACTTCAAAACCAAAAAAAAACATTTATCCTAGAAGGACATGGTCGACCTCGATTTAGGTCATTAAAACCATATCCAGGTCGAAGTCAAAATAATATCAATTGTTGAAGATTTCACGTAGGTCGAAGTCGAAACACTTTTGACCTGGACGGAATTTTATGCTTTTATTCGATCTGAATCCAGGTTGAAAGTGAGATCCAATTTTGCAATAATTTTGAAAAATAAAAAAATCAACATGGACATTTTTAACCTCATTTCTGTCGAAATGACTCTAACTTACAATCATAGTTCAAAAGTTTTATTAGAGATTTATTATTTGATAGACGTGCAACGAAAATAATGTGATCATAAAAACAAAACAAATTTATGACTCTTTTATATAATAGCATTAATAATACGACAATCAATAATTTAAGAAGTTGATGTTTGAATGTAGTTAAAAATGATGAAATCTTATGTAATTATTTGAAGGCTAGTTTCATTATTTTAACTAAATTAAGATTGATAAGATATTTTTTATACATAAAAAGATATTTCGACACTCAGGGCTGTTCCATACCATTTAAGGGCCCAAGGGCGAAACAAAAAAATGGGCCCTAATTTTTTTAAGAATTAGGAATATATAAAGAATATATATTATATTAGTGTGGGTATATATATTTAATTAATGTGTGTTTTATGCGTATGTGATTAGTGAGTTTTTTTAATAAAAAACTCACAAAATCACATACGCATAAAACAAAAGATTAAACAGATACTCGATAATATTTACGTGTGAGTGCATGTGTATCAGTCAGGGGATCAATTGATAGTATCATTCGTTTTGGCAAGGACATAATAATGTAGGGTAGGAGAGACGGGACACACACGGAGGTTAAAATAATAAAAAAGTTAAACAAAAAGTTTAAATTACTGATATTCTAGTAACAAATGCATTAATTATATAATTTATTTTTTGGGCCTCTAAATTTTTTGGGTCATGGGCGGTCGCCCTGGACGCCCTCCCTCTGGGCCGGGCCTGTCGACACTGATAAATAAAATGATTAATTTTACATTATCATTCCATCAATTTTTTTTATTTCAAATTGTGTAATTCCTTGTCTTTTCACATCTTCCCTAAATCTTTTATAAATAAATCAAAACCCTCATTTTCATTCTTCACATCATTGGAGCCGCCGCCGGCCCCCTCTAAAACTCCCATCTCAATCTTCGTACGGACCCAAATCAAATCAAATCAATATTTATCTATGATTATTGAAATCAGATACAAATTCAAATCTTCCATCATCTTTCAGTTGCACAAATTTGATACAAATATAATCATCCACTTGAAATTAGGATGTTATATTATTGCCAATAGTTTCTCCAGGTATGTCCGCTTGTTTATCAATTTACGCTTGATATATAGATTGATCTTTTCAAATTGATTTCCCACTATATTATATGTTACTATTCAAGTGATTAATACAAACGCTTTCTCTATGTTGGATCGGTAAGTTGTATCCTTACAAAATCTACACACTGAATGCACAAATATAAAAAGTGATCAATTTATACAAGTTGGTGGGTATGATTAATATTTTGATTAGATTAAGCCCAACCAAATATTATGATTTTCGACCTAAAATATATTTTTTGAATATGGTTTCTATCTTTTATACGATCTTGAATTTAACCAATGTTATGGTTCGACTTTGATTAAAAATAATTATTGTATTATGATTTGGATGCACCGATGGTTCATGATAGCAGGTGACATATTTGTTTAATGGAATCAGAGTATTCTTCAATCGTCCGATGCACATTTGAAATATTCATTTAACGGTAATATTCTTGAAATAATAAGTTGTATAAATCAGGTATATACAAAGGAATATTTGTAGAAAAACAATGAAGAAATTGCTCCAAGATAGATTGATATATCCCTCCTTCCGTTCTCCTTGGAGTGCTTATAGGTACGTTTAAAACAACATTCTCTACATCATAAGTGCTCATAGGCAATATTATTATTTGATTTGGCACGAAAATTAGTGTAGTATATCTCTGAGTTTTATTTTTTACAATACTACAAAATAGTACTGTATTTGACATGATCACACTACCGTATTAGAGATAAGTGCAACTTCTCTTGGAAGTATTACATTAAACACCACCTCAAATTGTTGCAAAAGACTCGATCGTGTAACAATTACAAAAATTAGATGTATTATGAAAATATATATCTTTAAATTGAAATTTCATTCTCATCCATTTCACTCTCGAAACTATCACATATCTCGAACTCTCGAAACTTCTCTTTTCTGGATGCTCTCTTATATCTTGAAACTCACGTCTCGACTCCCATTTTCTAAATATTCAACTCACATGTTTTTTTATTTTGCAAGAATATTATATTTCTATTTGGGATTTCCCGTTGTAGGTATAGCTGCAGTCTCTTTATCACTTTCTTTATGATTTTTTTTACATATTTTTATGCATGCTTTTAATTTTTAATTAGAGTTATTATATTTAGGATTAATTGGGGTTTTTTTTTTAATATTGGGGTGGATGTTTTCTATTTCATTTGAAATTGAGGTTTCCATATCGTATTTTGGGTTTTTTGTAATTGAATATTGATTATGGTTTTGCATATTATAATTTGGGGTTTTTTTGTAATTGAACTTTAATTAGGGTTTTCGAAGTAAACTTTAATTGTGCTTTGATATGCAAAAAAGACAAGGCCGAAGCTCATAATACAGGAGTGACTAAGTTGAAAGTAGTCGGGCTCCAAAATAATGATTTGTATATAGAAATGACTCACCTGTCTTTTGATAATTTGATGTACTATATGTTATTGTATTCTCTTATTAGCATATGATGATTTGTTTTGGTACTTTCCTTGTGGTATTATGTTATTTTCACATTAATGATTTTAACTTTGATCAACTAGAATTCACCTGTGATGATCAATGTTGATTAACTCCTTTTTACATATAGACTGCAGCCCTCAGTTGATTCAGTTGTGTTTCAGTTTTGGCATATTTTGATCTACTAATGTAGTGATGCGTTTCTGTATGAACTGATGATGGAGTTCTGTATTCATATTGTTCTTTTTCTAAGCTGATTGTGCTATATTGTAGATCATACTATCTGGTTCCTTTGCAATCTGCTTCTGAGGTCAGCACCCTCTTCAAAGAGGAAGAAGGCCTCTTCCATTGCCATCAAAGTTCACCGCCAAAAGATCAAATACAATTGTCAATGGCAGTTTTTAGCAGCTTAGCTAATGGAGAATCCCTAGAAGAAAATAGGATGAAATGCAAGCCTTCTGGAAGGAGGCGTATTTTTGTGCAGACCTACACTGGCTGTGTATTGGCAGTGGATTTGGATCGTGATGACAATGCTCATACTGTGAAAAGGAAGTTGCAGGTTTCCTAACAAAATGTACACACTAAATGAATGAATATAAAAAGTTATCTTTTTACACAAATTGGTGGATATTATATATATGTTTTAAATAGACTACATCCAATCACACATTTTCGTTTTGAATCCACCCCGGACCCGCTAGAGCCTCATCAAAGCTCCGGACAGCCTTAAGAGTCAAAGCTTGGCCCCACCATGGTGCCACTAGGCCCCATTTAACCCTACTAGGCCCCAGTTAGACCTGTCTGGGCCTATGTTGGGGTCCATCCTCGGCTCCAAAACCCTTACCATTCTGTTTGATCGCATTGGTTTGTATTTAGTTTGTATTTTAGTAGTTTGTATTGGAGAAGGACCCGATATATATTATAAATTTATTATTATAGTACCAAGGACCTATTAACACTGCACTCTGACCATCAATTTTGTGTTAAACCTATTCTTGAGAAAGATAATAAAGATAACATTTGGGCTGGGTTTAGTATGGAATGAAATGGCACCTTAGGAGAATAAAATGAAATATGTACTCTTATTTAGGGTTGTCTATAATTTTCACTACTTCAATCATTCCATTACATTCCAAACTATTTGAACTAGAAATTCCATTTTAAACTATGTGAACTAGAAATCTAATTTTAAAAGGAATGCTCCATTCTACTTCTTTATCATTTTCCCTACGATCTTCATCATAAAATTATAAACTCACTGCTTAACTATGTGCATGAACTGCTTCAACTTGCTTAGAATACATGCCAAGAATGAGATAATCACCGGATTGTAGTAGCTAAATATATATCTGATTCAGTTTTTTATGCATCTCAGATGATGACTCAAATGCAACAATCATCCTCTCAACATGACCAGTCATCACAACAGCAGGTTTGATTCTTTTCTATATCTCTAATAGAAATTTTAAGAGCCATAACTAAGATGTACATATACCAGCAAAACTTTCCAGTTCCCTACCATAGAGGCTAGTTGTGATGAGGCACAATTTTCAACTATTGTTCTCCCCTCGTCGTTTGCTTTTGTGGTTATGTCTGTCAACAATTTTGACTTGTTGTCGCCATGCAGAATAATAACCGAAAAAGAAAACAACACTCGTCTTCTGGACCAGCTAATAGTACTGGTGCAGGAAATACTGTGGGTCCTTCACCAAACTCCCCAGCATCAACTCATACACCTGGTGATGGGGTTAATACTGCCAGTAGTCTGCAGCATGTAAGCAGTGGACAAAAAGGTATATAAAATAGAATATTCGCACCAAACAATGAAGAAAGTACTCCGATATATTGATCTCGGCCTCAGTTCTCCTTATAGCGCTATGGATAAATTTGAAATAACACTTTACCTTCGATATATATTTGTAGTTACTTATCTCTAAATTATTGTAATTGACTTGGTACAAAAAGATTTAGTTTATTAGTAATTCAATTCATCATGAGCATTTTAGGATCATTTATTTTTTTAGTTATTATTTGTCATATTATTTTGTTTTAATTCACTATTTTAAAGTTTATGTTCTTCTCCATCATTTAGGAATGATTATTTAGTTCTATTCTCGAGGAAGATAATAAAAATAACATTTGAGCTGAGTTTACTATGGAATGACTGAAATTGGTCCCAGAATTCAGCAGCTAGCTTCTCGAACCCATGTGTGCTCAGGTTCACAGTGCTGGGTCCTCAGAGCACACAATGCACCCTGGTCTTTTACAGTTGATAATGTGTGATGTACAGAATTGTCTGCCTTCAGTACATTTACTGTATAGTCTTATGCCCAATTTAATTGCCTATCCATGATTTCACAGACAGATAAATTTCCTGGTTTGCTTTTTTGGTCCTATGTCGAATTCAGTGACCCTGTGACATCCCCTGCTGTTTCCACCAATCTTGCAGTCAACAGCACCTGGAAGCCGCCTACGGTTCAAGTCTGAGCTAGAATGATGTTTTATATTTCAGCGTTTTACAACCCATTCCTTTCGACACACTTAAATTGGACTCATTGAAGTTGCAAGAATTCCAGTTGATGGGTGTGGATTATAAAACAACATTGAAGCAAACAGTTGTACCTCGGCCAATACTATCCATATTCTATTTGATTGTATCATTTGTTAGGCAGGACTGTGTATGCAGGTAGTCTGTCATTTCTATGTTTTGATAAGTTCTTGGTGAATGTGATAAATACTTCTGCATGATGTCTGGCATTCAGTCCTAGCTCCATGATATATCCAAAATCAAGTTACTTTCTGGCAAATATTCAGAAAATTTAACTTAGAAGATCATTTACCTCAGTTGTTGGACAACTTGATATAGTCCATACAATTTTAACTTCATTGTTATTAAAACATAAGTACAAAATTCGTATGTGGTTAATAGCTCATTAAACTGAAGGGCCAGTATCAATTTACTCAGTCTAGTTATTGGCATCTCAAATGCACCACTCTAGTATCGAGTAAGGACAGAGTCGTTAACTTATTTTGTTGACCTAACGAGAAAGATTAGGTGGCTTCATTGACTTAGACAGAACGGAATGTAACCGAACTAACTAAGTGACGTGGCCGATACAACGGCTATACGTGTATTGTGTATACCCGATTCGAATCCGAACCAAACCGAAACTCGACCGAACCCAATATTCTAAATTTATCGTATATCATTATACAATACACATATAATACTTATACAAAAATGTTCCTTATAACAAGATGACAAGATATATCTAATAAAAGAATAATTGTATTGCTACTTTTTTTATTCACTTTTTTTTATCATGTATTATTTTTAATCAACCTCGTATAACAAATCCATTAAAAAGAATCAGAATTCAGAACCCTGCTCTTTCTTCTAGGTTGCTCTGAAAGTACCTCTACCAGCTGCAAAAAGTATTTATAACACTTTCCAAGAACTTAACCAGTAATATCTCCTTGGAATGGCAGACTACCTACGGCTACATAGAGAGTGAAATAAACCAGTTGAGGCAATGCTAAAAGACTTTCACTCGTAATCTTCTCCAGACACGGGTCTTCGTATGCATCTTGTATTGCCCAAGGTACCATAGCAGACACTACAATACGCACAAAAAATTCCAACTCAGTGTTCAAATCAAGAAATAAAAAAACAGATCTCATCAATTTAAAAATGTAAACAAGGTATAGACGGACAGAGTATTACAGACACAGGGGATATTCATTTTAGCTTTTTAATCCAAGTCCTTTCATCAAAAAGATTCTAACGAGGTTATAATCAGAAAACTAAGATTCTTGATGTTCATACAGATCAAAACAATTTTGAAGGCATTAGTGATATCGAAACTTAAAGTTCAAGCAGTCAAATTGAAACTTTGAATCACTAGCAACACTCATATGACATCCGTTTTCACAAACTAGGTTCAGTTAAAAAAATTCATAAATTTGGTTTCATAAATTTAGTTTCCTAAATTTACAGTCCAATTTAGAGTTTTTTGAATTAAACTTAGTTTATGAAAAATTGAGTCATGTGAGTGCCGCTAGTGATTCAAACTTCAATTTTATTACTTGAAGTTTAATTTTGGAAATCACTAACACCTTCAAGATTGCTTTGATCTGTATGAACATCAAGAACCACTAATTTCTTGATTATAACACTGATAGTATCTTTTTGACGGAAATACTTGGATAAAAAAAAAAAGAAAATTTAACTGACCAAAAAAAAATAATAATTAGTTTAGGGAAATAGACAATAAATCGTCAATATTTAGGAAGTTATAATTTAATTTTCCCGTTATTACAGGATTAGTTCGATCTCGTTTTACATCAATTTTTTAGTCTAGGTCGAAGTCGAAATCACGTCGACCTCGACTAGTTTTCAAGGTGTATATGACCACTTCAAAACCAAACAAAAACATTTATCCTAGAAGGACATGGTCGACCTCGATCTAGGTCATTAAAATCATATCCAGGTCGAAGTCAAAATAATATCAATTGTTGAAGATTTCACGCAGGTCGAAGTCGAAACACTTTTGACCTGGACGGAATTTTATGCTTTTATTCGATCTGAATCCAGGTTGAAAGTGAGATCCAATTTTGGAATAATTTTGAAAAATAAAAAAATCAACATGGACATTTTTAACCTCATTTCTGTCGAAATGACTCTAACTTACGATCATAGTTCAAAAGTTTTATTAGAGATTTATTATTTGATAGACGTGCAACGAACATAATGTGATCATAAAAACAAAACAAATTTATGACTCTTTTATATAATAACATTAATAATACGACAATCAATAATTTAAGAAGTTGATGTTTGAATGTAGTTAAAAATGATGAAATCTTATATAATTATTTGAAGGCTAGTTTCATTATTTTAACTAAATTAAGATTGATAAGATATTTTTTATACATAAAAAGTTATTTCGACACGACGACACTGATAAATAAAATGATTAATTTTACATTATCATTCCATCAATTTTTTTTATTTCAAATTGTGTAATTCGTTGTATTTTCACATCTTCCCTAAATCTTTTATAAATAAATCAAAACCCTCATATTCATTCTTCACATCATTGGAGCCGCCGCCGCCCCCCTCTAAAACCCCCATCTCAATCTTCGTACTGACCCAAATCAAATCAAATCAATATTTATCTATGATTATTGAAATCAGATACAAATTCAAATCTTCCATCATCTTTCAGTTGCACAAATTTGATACAAATATAATCATCCACTTGAAATTAGGATGTTATATTATTGCCAATAGTTTCTCCAGGTATGTCCGCTTGTTTATCAATTTACGCTTGATATATAGATTGATCTTTTCAAATTGATTTCCCACTATATTATATGTTACTATTCAAGTGATTAATACAAACGCTTCCTCCATGTTGGATCGGTAAGTTGTATCCTTACAAAATCTACACACTGAATGCACAAATATAAAAAGTTATCAATTTATAAAAGTGATATATATATATATATATATATATATATATATATATATATATCATTATATCGTTCATTCTACGCTGGATTATATTTACGATTATGTAATATTTGATTTTAATAATTTGGATGAGATTCAATGTGATATTTGATATATTAAGTTTAGTTGTTTAACTTTGTGATTATAATGTAAAAAAATATTTCTTAAGAAAAATTAAGTATTATGATAGGATTCTTTGTTCTTTTTATAAGACAATCTAGAACATACTCTTTTATATGGAATCTGTAACCATTATAATTATATACATAATACACCTCAACTAATACCTTAGTGAAGAATAATGTTCGAAAACTTCACTCAAAAATTATATAGTTCCTGCCGGTAAATGGGTCAAAAGATAGGGAATGGTCGACAAAAATCCCACTTAATCAGCCCATTGAAGTTTGTAGAATTCTCTAGAATCCTAGAAAATAATTCAAAAATGAATTGTTTTTTACAAAAGAATTATGTGGGATTGTCTCTAAAACCATGAAAGATAATTCAAAAATGAACTATTTCTCGAAAGAAACATCTAGAATTTGGCTTAAAAACCTTGTGGGCTCAAGAAGGCCCAATTTTGGAAACTTATAGGATATATAAAGGCCAAGGCCCAATTCCAAAATGTTTGTGGGAATTCTAAAATAGAATTAGTTTTTGACGATCTGTGTTCCATCAGGCAATTCGAGTTGAATCTAACTCGAAAAAGCGGCCCGGATCAAAATCGAAATCATTTCAAACTGGATGAAGCTTTTGCGTTTAATTCGATCTCAAATCACGTCAAATAACATGATGAATTAATTATTAAAGGGAAAATTAAATTATAGATCCTTGAACTAGTGACGATTTATTGTCTAGTTCCGTAAACTAAAGATTCTGTTTTTAGGTCACTTAACTTTTCTACTTTTTGATCTAAGTCCTTTAATCAAATAGATTCTAACGGCGTTAGAATCAGAAAACTAGGGTTCTTGATGTTCATATGGATCCAAGAAATGAAGACCGTGCTGACAATGACTGATCGATGGCGTATTAATTGATTTTGTAATTCATATAAAAAAGGCCTACTTAATTTTCTACATTGCGCCCAATGAATCGTAAGGTCCATGATCCAGTATCAGGATCATGGACGTTCGTCGTTCGAGGCCCAATGTTGTGAACAGTCCACACAAAATGGCAAAACCACTAGGAAATTGAGAGAAGTTTCTGGAACTTAATCTCTAACAATCCTTTATAAATCAAAACCCTCTTTCATTCTTTACATCAATAGAGCAGCCGCCGCCCCACTCTCAAACTCCCATCTTTATCTTCGTACTTTGACCCAAATCAAATCAATAACCTATGATTATTGAAATCACATGTAAATTCAAATCTTCCACCGTCTTTCAATTACACAAATTCGATACGCATATAATCATCCACTTCAAATTAGGATGTTATATTATTGCTAATAGTTTTTCCCCGGTATGTCCAATTGTTTACCAATTTACGATTGATATATAGATTAATCTCTTCAGATTGAATACCCACTATATTATTTGTTATGTTCAAGTAATTAATGTATTATGCTTTGGATGCACCAAAGGTTCATGATAGCAGGTGAAATACTTTTTTAATGGAATCTGAGTTTTCTTCAATCGTCAATTGCATATTTGAAATATTTATTTAATTATATTCTTGAAATAATAAATTGTATGAATCAGGTGTATACAAGGAATACTTGCATAAAACAATGAAGAAAGTGCTCCAAGATAGATTAATCTCTGCCTCCATTCTCCTTGCGGTGCTTATAGGTACGTTTAAAATAATATTGACTATGCCATAAGTGCTCATAGGCAATTTTTTTGTCAGTGTTGCCACGGAAATTATTGCAGTATATCTCTGAGTTTTATTTTTCAGGGAAAATTAATTCTAAAGTTCCTGAACTATAGACACTTTTTTTTCTAGGTCCCTGAACTATAAATGTCAATTCATAAGTAATTCAACTCTTGATTTTTTCCTACCTGGGTCCTTCCGTTAGATATGGTTTGACGCCGTTAGTTCTTCTTAAGTTCATATGAGAATCAAAGATAACTTTGAAGGTGATTCCGGTATCCAAATTTGAAGTTTGAGTGATCAAATTGCTCGTTTTTCAATCCCCTATCCATCTATACCATCAAAATTTAATTTGGTAATTTCCGAATATTGAGTTGAATATTAGTTTTCATTTTAATAGCTTTTATTCGAATTATAATGATGTAGATTGATAGATCGTGCGATTATGAGCATGTTCATATCATTTTCGTGATTTTTAATGTTCAAATTAGCCTCGTCGGAAAATTCGAGCTCATCGGATTTGAGCTTTTCCGACCAAGTTCGCCGGAAAAACTAACGATGTCAAACCATATCTAACGGAAGGACCCAAGTAGAATAAAATCAAGAGTTGAATTACTTATGAATTGACATTTATAGTTCAGGGACCTAGAAAAAAAAGTGCCTATAGTTCAGGGACTTTAGAATTAATTTTTCCTATTTTTTTACAATACTACGAAAATAGTATAGTATTTGACATGTGATTACACTGTTGTATTAGAGATAAATGCAACATCACTTGCAAGTATTACATTAAACACCACCTCAAATTGTTGAAAAGGACTCGATTGTTTTAACAATTATAAAAATTAGATGTATTATGAAAATATATATGTGTGTGTGCGTGTCTATATATATATATATATATATATATATATATATATATATATATATATATATATATATATATATATCTTCAAATCGGAATTTCATTGAAACTATCACATCTCTCGAACTCTCGAAGCTTGATCTTTTCTTGAAGCTCTCTTATCTCTTGAAGCTCACGTCTCGACTCCAATTTTCTAGATAGTCAACTCGCATGTTTTTTTATTTTGGAGGAATATTAAATTTCTATTTGGGGTTTCCCTCTGTAGGTATAGTTGTAGTCTATTTATCTTGTCTTTATGGGTTTTTTTAATTTACATATTTTTATGCATGCTTATAATTTGTAATTAGAGTTTTTATATTGAGGATTAATTGGGTATTTTTTAAAACTGGGGTCAATTGGATGTTTTCTGTTTGATTTGTAATTGAGGTTTCATTATCGTAATTTGGGTTTTTTGTAATTGAACTTTAATTATGGTTTTGTATATTATAATTTTGGGTTTTTTTGTAATTGAACTTTAGTTAGGGTTTTCTAAGTGAACTTTAATTGTGCTTTGATATGCGGCAAAGACAAAGCCGAAGCTCATAATATATAGACTGAGTTGAAAGTAGTCGGGCTCCACAATAATTATTTATATATAGAAATGACTCACATGTCTCTTGATAATTTCTTTTAGAGTGATTGACACTTTGCAACCCAGAATTTTAGGCGCTTTTTCGATTTGGTCTCAAACAATTTTTTTCTTCACCCGAATATTTAAAAAGTGCTTCGATACGCACCCCTTTGACCATATTCCGTCAAGTTGACCATTAAAGTTAACAGATGTAGGGTTTACACTTTGCACCGCATAAGTTTAATTATTTTTTTTCAGGTGCGTTTATCTTCTGTTGTTGCCAAGATATATTGCTTTCCTTTTTATAGGCGTACTTCCATAATTACTGTTTTTATGGTACTAATTTAGTGTTCAAGAACTAATAATTTTGCATATGCATGGCTAGCTGTTTATGTTAATTAAATATTTGTTTTATGATATGCCGGACCTTCTAGCTAGCCAGGATATTAGATTTGCTTACTTGTGAACAAGGTTAGCTGCATGCTCATTACTTTATCATATACATAACTGCTTTTGTAGGTGATCAAAGTACCTTTAGACTCCACTCCCAATCGTTGTTTTAAATTATATATTGATGTTGCTCACCTCTCATGTGGCTTGCGGTGTTGCATTAGAAGGATATAGAAGTTTTCACTTTCTTCTGTAAAGAATCTTCTCAATCCATATCTAAAGAAACAAACTATACTCCAGAGTTATACTAAGTCAATTGATTGCCTCTGTAATCCACTCAACAGTATCAGCGACCTCTAATAACTTATATTAAAAGATGCATATTGATTTTTTTTTATTCTTGAAATTTTTCCTATTACTTTTTTTTACATATATCTGAGATTAAAGTTTTTGCTTATGCATTCCTCAGTTTTTCCAATGCCATCAACAAGTGCCTCAACTAGTGCCGCAGCAAGGGTTGATGGAAATGAAAATGTAGTGTAAGCTATTAATGACGTTTACGCGTGAGTTTTATTATTTACTTGATATAAGTAGATACTAATTATGTCTATTGATTGAATAGAAAAAACATATCAAGAAAAACTGTAGCTTAATTACAAACAATCACACCTGGTCTTTCCTCCAATTCTTATATTTCTTGTTCCATTCTGTTTAAATGATCCTTTCATTTCACACATTTTACTACTCTTTGGTGATCAGATGCATGCTGGAAGAAGAGTATGTGTGAGATTCAGAAAGAGAGAGTAGGCCAATGATCTCCTGTGTATGTATGATAATAGGACTGATGACATGGTTGAGGTACTTACTTGCAAAATTACTTATCTAGGTGTTAGTATCACTGCTGCTGTGTTGCATGTATAATAGTAGTAATTCTAAATTGTTGAATGTATTGTATATGTTTCTTGAAAAACTATAAATATATCCCTTTTTGGCGGGGGACATATTCTCTAAAAAAACTCCATCTCTAGGAGTGACTAAGTTGAAAGTAGTCGGGCTCCAAAATAATGATTTATATATAGAAATGACTCACCTGTCTTTTGATAATTTGATGTACTCTATGTTATTGTATTCTCTTATTAGCATATGATGATTTGTTTTGGTACTTTCCTTGTGGTATTTTGTTATTTTCACATTAATGATTTTAACTTTGATCAACTAGAATTCACCTGTGATGATCAATGTTGATTAACTCTTTTTTACATATAGACTGCAGCCCTCAGTTGATTCAGTTGTGTTTCAGTTTTGGCATATTTTGATCTACTAATGTAGTGATGCGTTTCTGTATGAACTGATGATGGAGTTCTGTATTCATATTGTTCTTTTTCTAAGCTGATTGTGCTATATTGTAGATCATACTATCTGGTTCCTTTGCAATCTGCTTCTGAGGTCAGCACCCTCTTCAAAGAGGAAGAAGGCCTCTTCCATTGCCATCAAAGTTCACCACCAAAAGATCAAATACAATTGTCAATGGCAGTTTTTAGCAGCTTAGCTAATGGAGAATCCCTAGAAGAAAATAGGATGAAATGCAAACCTGCTGGAAGGAGGCGTATTTTTGCGCAGACCTACACTGGCTGTGTATTGGCAGTGGATTTGGATCGTGATGACAATGCTCATACTGTGAAAAGGAAGTTGCAGGTTTCCTAACAAAATGTACACACTAAATGAATGAATATAAAAAGTTATCATTTTACACAAATCGGTGGATATTATATATATGTTTTAAATAGACTACATCCAATCACACATTTTCGTTTTGAATCCACCCCGGACCCGCTAGAGCCTCATCAAAGCTCCGGACAGCCTTAAGAGTCAAAGCTTGGCCCCACCATGGTGCCACTAGGCCCCATCCCAACCGTACTAGGCCCCCGTTAGACCCCGTCTAGGCCTATGTTGGGGTCCATCCTCGGCTCCAAAACCCTTACCATTCTGTTTAATCGCATTGGTTTGTATTTAGTTTGTATTTAAGTAGTTTTTATTGGAGAAGGACCCGATATATATTATAAATTTATTATTATTGTACCAAGGACCTATTAACACTGCACTCTGACCATCAATTTTGTGTTAAACCTATTCTTGAGAAAGATAATAAAGATAACATTTGGGCTGGGTTTAGTATGGAATGAAATGGCACCTTAGGAGAATAAAATGAAATATGTACTCTTATTTAGGGTTGTCTATAATTTTCACTACTTCAATCATTCCATTACATTCCAAACTATTTGAACTAGAAATTCCATTTTAAACTATGTGAACTAGAAATCTAATTTTAAAAGGAATGCTCCATTCTACTTCTTTATCATTTTCCCTACGATCTTCATCATAAAATTATAAACTCACTGCTTAACTATGTGCATGAACTGCTTCAACTTGCTTAGAATACATGCCAAGAATGAGATAATCACCGGATTGTAGTAGCTAAATATATATCTGATTCAGTTTTTTATGCATCTCAGATGATGACTCAAATGCAACAATCATCCTCTCAACATGACCAGTCATCACAACAGCAGGTTTGATTCTTTTCTATATCTCTAATAGAAATTTTAAGAGCCATAACTAAGATGTACATATACCAGCAAAACTTTCCAGTTCCCTACCATAGAGGCTAGTTGTGATGAGGCACAATTTTCAACTATTGTTCTCCCCTCGTCGTTTGCTTTTGTGGTTATGTCTGTCAACAATTTTGACTTGTTGTCGCCATGCAGAATAATAACCGAAAAAGAAAACAACACTCGTCTTCTGGACCAGCTAATAGTACTGGTGCAGGAAATACTGTGGGTCCTTCACCAAACTCCCCAGCATCAACTCATACACCTGGTGATGGGGTTAATACTTCCAGTAGTCTGCAGCATGTAAGCAGTGGACAAAAAGGGTATATAAAATAGAATATTCGCACCAAACAATGAAGAAAGTACTCCGATATATTGATCTCGGCCTCAGTTCTCCTTATAGCGCTATGGATAAATTTGAAATAACACTTTACCTTCGATATATATTTGTAGTTACTTATCTCTAAATTATTGTAATTGACTTGGGACAAAAAGATTTAGTTTATTAGTAATTCAATTCATCATGAGCATTTTAGGATCATTTATTTTTTTAGTTATTATTTGTCATATTATTTTGTTTTAATTCACTATTTTAAAGTTTATGTTCTTCTCCATCATTTAGAAATGATCATTTAGTTCTATTCTCGAGGAAGATAATAAAAATAACATTTGAGCTGAGTTTACTATGGAATGACTGAAATTGGTCCCAGAATTCAGCAGCTAGCTTCTCGAACCCATGTGTGCTCAGGTTCACAGTGCTGGGTCCTCAGAGCACACAATGCACCCTGGTCTTTTACAGTTGATAATGTGTGATGTACAGAATTGTCTGCCTTCAGTACATTTACTGTATAGTCTTATGCCCAATTTAATTGCCTATCCATGATTTCACAGACAGATAAATTTCCTGGTTTGCTTTTTTGGTCCTATGTCGAATTCAGTGACCCTGTGACATCCCCTGCTGTTTCCACCAATCTTGCAGTCAACAGCACCTGGAAGCCGCCTACGGTTCAAGTCTGAGCTAGAATGATGTTTTATATTTCAGCGTTTTACAACCCATTCCTTTCGACACACTTAAATTGGACTCATTGAAGTTGCAAGAATTCCAGTTGATGGGTGTGGATTATAAAACAACATTGAAGCAAACAGTTGTGCCTCGACCAATACTATCCATATTCTATTTGATTGTATCATTTGTTAGGCAGGACTGTGTATGCAGGTAGTCTGTCATTTCTATGTTTTGATAAGTTCTTGGTGAATGTGATAAATACTTCTGCATGGTGTCTGGCATTCAGTCCTAGCTCCTTAATATATCCAAAATCAAGTTACTTTCTGGCAAATATTCAGAAAATTTAACTTAGAAGATCATTTACCTCAGTTGTTGGACAACTTGATATAGTCCATACAATTTTAACTTCATTGTTATTAAAACATAAGTACAAAATTCGTATGTGGTTAATAGCTCATTAAACTGAAGGGCCAGTATCAATTTACTCAGTCTAGTTATTGGCATCTCAAATGCACCACTCTAGTAACGAGTAAGGACAGAGTCGTTAACTTATTTTGTTGACCTAACGAGAAAGATTAGGTGGCTTCATTGACTTAGACAGAACGGAATGTAACCGAACTAACTCAGTGACGTGGCCGATACAACGGCTATACGTGTATTGTGTATACCCGATTCGAATCCGAACCAAACCGAAACTCGACCGAACCCAATATTCTAAATTTATCGTATATCATTATACAATACACATATAATACTTATACAAAAATGTTCCTTATAACAAGATGACAAGATATATCTAATAAAAGAATAATTGTATTGCTATTTTTTTTATTCACTTTTTTTATCATGTATTATTTTTAATCAACCTCGTATAACAAATCCATTAAAAAGAATCAGAATTCAGAACCCTGCTCTTTCTTCTAGGTTGCCCTGAAAGTACCTCTACCAGCTGCAAAAAGTATTTATAACACTTTCCAAGAACTTAACCAGTAATATCTCCTTGGAATGGCAGACTACCTACGGCTACATAGAGAGTGAAATAAACCAGTTGAGGCAATGCTAAAAGACTTTCACTCGTAATCTTCTCCAGACACGGGTCTTCGTATGCATCTTGTATTGCCCAAGGTACCATAGCAGACACTACAATACGCACAAAAGATTCCAACTCAGTGTTCAAATCAAGAAATAAAAAAACAGATCTCATCAATTTAAAAATGTAAACAAGGTATAGACGGACAGAGTATTACAGACACAGGGGATATTTTTCAAAATCTATTCTGTAAATTAAAGTAGAAGCCGGTCAGATTAATCCTGAGGGTAAGTAGACTCATCGCACTGGAAAGTCATACAACTAAAACCATTTGGAAAAATGATTTCTCAGTTCCTTCTGATGCGTATGTATGTGGATGTCACTGAAGCAAAGCGCTGAATGTCTCCTCAATAATCATACTCTAACGACTGTGAAAAAATGTTGATGAGCGTAAGGAGTCGCTATGAGAGGCCAACTTTTGCAATTTCTTTATCTATAGAAGGATTCTGGAACATTGAGAACTACTTTAACTTCTGCGACAGCCTCTAGGTATGAAAACTTTATGTTAGTAAAGTCCCCTGAAAGAAGATTGTGACTTGCGAGTCACTGAAGCATTGATAGTTTGATACGTTGACTCGAGCATAAATGAAATTAATTGTGCTCGAGATGTCTAGCAAGATAATGCCAAGGACAAATGAAACTACATTGGAAAGTAAACAGGCAAAAAATATATTATAGGTGATTTCCACTACAAGGAAAACAGCATCAGACAACGGTTTTTGCCCGTTGTCTGAGACCTCGGAAAACCGTGGTCTATCGAGACGCCGTATGATATGCATATCAGACAACGGGCGTACCGTTGTGTGATAGTGCGCAACACGATGGTTTACGCTAAATAAAATGTTGTGCAACACCCAGAAACAACAACGTTACTCTTAAAAGGAGTGTTGTTATAAATGCTTCTTAACAATAGTCGTTTTACAAATTTGTGTTGTTAGTAAGACTATCCACAACAGTTTTAAGAGTTAGCTAGACTTGTTGGTAATAGGATCATACAACGAAATTTGAAGTAGAGATGCTCATGTTTTACTCTCTATCACAACGGGTTTAGAGCACAAGAACACTTGTATAAGGACCCTTCCAACAATATTTTAACTTTTGTGGCAGTTGTGCGAAACCTCTTGTACAATGTTTTTTGTTAACAAATGCTTGAAGAATATCCATTTAGACAATGGTTTTAACTCTATTATTAGGTTGTTTGTATGTCTCTTATACAACAATTTGTTTTTCAAATTACATTGTTTGTAGACTTTCACACAACGGTTTTCTTTTTTTTTTTTTCTTTTGTGTTTGGTTATTTCATACAATGGTTTTCTTCCTGCCAATTTGTTGTCTTTTAAATATTTGGACAATTGTTTCTATTTCATTACTCTTGTAAATCATTTTCTTGGACAATAGTTTTGTAATAAGAAATTAACAAGCTAGGCTAGAAAATGCAATTAACTATTCAAAAATTTGTAAACAAAAGTTATCATTCCGAACTAATAAACACCATTACAACCAACCAAATATATCATCAAATATCCACCAATATGTCCAATGAGGATGACAAATCACAAATATCTAAATAACCTAAAGATATACAATAAACAAAACATAAATTAATCTATCTTTAATTGCAACGTCACCGAAAATTAATCAACTTGGCCTTGTATATGAGTCAATATGTGTTTCCATAGTTGTGAGCTCCATCATTGGCTGCCTTGGTGGTGCAGTAATGGAATCTAGAGTTCATCTGTGACTTGGCAGATTGCTGGCAGGATTCTTCGTTCGGATGGCAGCATGACAGCAGCACTCTGTGCACTAAATCATGTTGCTTAAATATGCAGTTAACATATTTGCCACAAGCAAAAATGTTCAAAAGAGAACGAGCATGAACCAAAAACATAAAGAATCTAAACTATGATAAAATTACCTACTTCATATATAGAATTATGTCAGTAGAAATCACATGAAGTCTTGGAAGCAACATAAAAACATACAAGAAATAGGTTATCCTTATCCTTTCTGGCCTATTAATCATTAATAGGATACTGACAGATAATATGTGAATCGATGATAAAGTTGGCATTTTCAGTCCCCTTCCCAAAAAGCTTTCTACTTATAAAATAGGTAATGACCATATATGATATATAGCTTAAAAGTTACCTCGCCTCCATCTTTACTGCTAGCTTCTGTTGTAGTACAATAATGGAGACAGACACTGTTAGTCTTAAAACGAGTTCCGTTCTTAGAAGAAACATGCAAGGCAGAGGCTTTCACATTTTTTAAGGATAATAAACTAACAAGTAAGGTACAAAGGAACAAAATCTATAACTTAATCCCAGACTGTGGTCACAATTCATTCCCTAAGAGAGTAAGTGTATATATGTGAATTTAAGAAGCTATTGACAACAGAGATTTGGCTACAAGTATCACAGAGTTGCAGTTGGTAACTCCTTAGATATGATTCCAAAAACACATATGGGCCTTTAAAAAAACCAATTCGGGACATATACCAGCTACAAAGGAAATTAGAGAACAGTGGTATAATGGAAGACCTGAAAGGGAATATAAGTCAATGAATTTTCTCCTATCTCACCATGTGACAATGAATTAAACTCTCTGGTCAACAAACCTCTGTACTAAACATCATCTATATATAGTGTTGGTGAGATAGTAAGATCGCCATGAGATTTTCGTTCAACCTATAAGACAAATTAAACAACATAACATTAAATGTTATTCTTAGCACTAATGTAAAACACCAAATCTAATATATATTGGTTCTTCAAAGTATTTGAACCAATGAACCTGGTGATATTGATCAATTTATAAGACTTCATTTTCAACAGCGGCTTAGGGTCACACATACAACCTTGTATTTTCTCAATAGGAAAATCTGTGCAAGTTTAATTAAGTAAGTGAACATTTATAAAAAAGGTGATTAAAGGCACATAAACACACATCACACACACAAACTGAAATATGATACAAACTTTATCCCCAAATATCAAAATCCAACCAACAGCCATCACTATATTTACTCTAAACTATACAACCGTAGCTCAAATCACACACAAACACACCGAAATCTCACAGAGATGCAAAATTTATCCGCAAA
Source organism: Daucus carota subsp. sativus (assembly GCF_001625215.2). Taxonomy (NCBI): domain Eukaryota; kingdom Viridiplantae; phylum Streptophyta; class Magnoliopsida; order Apiales; family Apiaceae; genus Daucus; species Daucus carota. The sequence continues at coordinate 30,585,745 of NC_030389.2, forward strand.
ATCAAATATAATCACACACTAAAAATCATTCTTTTACCTCATCATCAGGTGGGTTGTTGTTAAACTTGAAAGAATGGTCAACATCGGCATCAAACGGCTGGTGGGTCACCGTCGATGGCAACAGATCTGAGTAAGCTCGGTTAATAATCAGATAGAGAGGACAGGAGAGGGAAAGGGAGGAGAAGGAGAGACAAGGGAAGACAGGGAAGGGAAGAGAGGGAAGGATATGTATACACCAAATTAACAGTAGCGAGAGGAAGAGAAAGAGACAGATCTTACAAAGTTTAGGTTGAAAAGGGGGGAACGAAAATTTGGATGAAAAAGTAAAGGGGGAACTGAAATTTTTTGGTAGAGGGAATGCAATCAGTGATCCTGTGAGAAAAATAATTATGATATAGATAACAAAATCAATGTATTGTAATATTCATGGAGTTGAATTATGAATAAATGAATTTTTTAAATTATATTTTTATAGTTGATTACAAAATTTTCATAATAAATAAATTTTAAAAACTATTTATAAACCATGTAGATGTTAATATTTAATTATTTTCGTTATTTGTCAAAATCTTCATAAACTTAAGAATTAAATAAAATTATTTAATAAATAATAGTAATTTTTTAAAATTTAAAAATTCTCAGTTTCTCGATGTATTCCGTTTTTGTACTCTTTGTCTAAATAAAATATATGTATATTATGCATATACACAAAAATGCATTGTTCATTTATAATAAAAAGATATTTTTATTGTTCAAACTTGAGTATTAGTATATATTTTATATTTACAATATAGGATGTACTAAATAGAAGTTTTATTTTTTATAAGGTTAACTCTCTATTAATTTCTTTTTCTATTTGTACTGAAGGGAAATCGTTGTATAATATATTCTTTTTTTAAGAGTTAAATATTCTGGTATCCTTGATCAATTCTTATTTTTGTACTTATCATCTAAATAATATATTTATATTTGTATATGTCCAAATTTGTATTGTTCATTTGTAATAAGAAGATAAGTTTATAAGTTTGTAGTTCGGACGTTGAGTATGAGTATGTGTTTTATGTTTACAATTTGGGAAGTACTGGATATAAATTTTGTAATCTATAAGATTTGCTATGTATTAGTTTATAAATTTTTTTTCGATGATGTGACCGTACATATGTTAATAACTAACAATATTAGTCATGTATAAAGAAAATTATATTTTTTACGTTTATTTTGTCTGCTTTTTTTAACAAAACTAGTCAATCGTAAATATTGTCTTATTGTGAATAGTGTGTAACAGACAACGGTTTTATACGCAGTGTGTTGTATGAGTTAAAATAACACAATTGTTATAAATATTATACCATTGTAACAAAATCTATTGTCTAGCATAAGCTCAAACAACGTTTCGGGAAAAACCCATTGTATGTAAGCAATATAGACAATGGTTTTTGGGAGGGAAATCGTTGTATAATAAACTTTCATTTTTAAAGAGTTAAAAATTCGCATTTCCTTGATCAATTCTTGTTTTTGTACACTATGTCTTAACAGATATATTTGTATTATGCATATATGGAAATATCTATCATTCATTTGTACTATGAAGATAATTTTGTAGTTCGGATGTGAGTATTAGTATGTGTTTTATGTTTACAATTTACAAAGTACTCAATAGAATCCTTGTTATGTATACGATTAGCTCTGTATTAATTTATAAATATTTGTTTCGATGATCTGACCGTACGGATGTCGAGAACCAACAATATTAGTCATGTATAAAAAAATTTAAAATTTTTTATGTTTATTTTGTATGTTTTTTTAACAATATTAGTCAAACGTAAATTTTGTCTTATTGTAAAAAGGTATATTTTGTCCTGTAGTGTCAAACAGACAATGGTTTTTATACGTAACTCTGTTGTATCATTGAAAATGACACAACTGTTGCGCAAGTTAAACCGTTGTAAGAGAATCCATTGTCTAAATTAGGCTCAAACAACGTTTCAGGGAAAACCCGTTGTATAAAAGTAGTGTAGACAACAGTTTATGGGAAGAAAACCGTTATATAATATATTTTCATTTTTATGATTTAAAAATTCGCATTTCCTTGATCAATTATTGTTTTTCTACTCTTTGTATTAAAATATATATCTATATTATGCAAATATGTATTGATCATTTGTAATACCAAGACAATTTTGTACTTCGAACGTAAGTATATGTATGTGTTTTATGTTTACAATTTAGAAAGTACTGGATAGAATCTTTGTTATGTATACGATTAGCTCTGTATTAATTTACAAATATTTATTTTGATGATCTAACAGTACGGATGTCGAGAACCAACAATATTAGTCATGTATGAAAAAAATCAAATTTTTTTATGTTTATTTTGTATGTTTTTTTAACAATACTAGTCAATTGTAAATTTTGTCTTCTTGTGAAAAGGTATTTTTTGTCTTTTAGTATCTAACAGACAATGGTTTTTATACGCATATATGTTGTATCATTGAAAATGACACAACTGTTATGAAAGTTATACCGTCGTTAGAGAATCCATTGTCTAAATTAGGCTCAAACAACGCTTCACGAAAAATCCGTTGTATAAAAGTAGTGTAGACAACGGTTTGTGGAAAGGAAACCGTTGTATAATAAATTTTCATTTTAATGAGTTAAAAATTCGCATTTCCTTGATCAATTCTTGATCTAATGCAAGAAAAACCTATGACTATCAAGAAATTGATTATTTTGTTATAACTTTTATTAGGACTTTTGAATCTTTGCACTCTCTTATGTACATTTATTTTCTTAAAATTCATTCAGTTAGACAACATTTTATTATTAGTAGAGGCTTGTCTATAAGGTAAGGCCATGTTACGCTGCTAACAAAAACACTTGTATGTTAGCTTTCCAGTCACACAACAGACAACACTATATAAAACCCTTGTTTGAACTGCTCGTAAACAACACAAAAAATAAAACACTTGTCTAATTACAACAACGGTTTCTTGAACTATTGTCTGAAGTTTCTTCACACATCGGCTCTGAAAACTGTTGTCTAACATGCATCATTACACAATACCACAGTTAAGATACCGTTGTCTGATTGAATTTACTAGACAACAGTTTTTTAACCGTTGTAGGTCATAGGTGTTAGACAATAGTTTTTCGAGGACGAAAAGAAAGTGTTGTGTATTTTTCCCAAACAACGTTTTTTTCACCGTGCGTTGTCTGATAGAAATCAATTTTTGAACTGTATCAGTGAGGAAGAGTATGACAGGAGCTATATATAGCTGCAGACAAAGCAAAAAATAATCTTGCATTATTTGTGGTTAAATAGATTTACTTACCTCTTACTACTTATTATTAATATATGTTTAAGTTAATCCTGGTTTACCATTCAAAGGTTGTTCAAAATTATGCTTTAAAAGAATTATTATTCATATATATATATGAGTAAGGTTCGAGGGAGAACCTTACTATCAAGAGAACCGAGGGAACTCTTAGATGCCGTTCATTTTTTAGTAAGAATATATTTATTACCTTCTTTAAATTAGATCACAATATATCAAATTCTAGTATCAACAAGGGCAATCTTGAACAGAATCTATTTGAAAATATTTACAGATCTTCTATATTTGGTAATTTCCACATCTCAAGCTGTAATCAAATAACGTAATTTATTACAGAATCTGGAATCCAAATCTTGTATATTTAAGATATCTTTTATATTTGGTATTGTCGACAACTCAATTTATCAATTATAGTAAGATAATATATATAATTATAGTAAACAATGTGCTAAATACTTAACTAAACACTTTAAAGAATTTTAAAATAATATATACATTAAGAAGATTTTATTATATATTCACTTATAATTTCAAACGTCATTAACTTTATTCCTTAGAATTTGTTATTTATATTTTGCTGAGATTCTATTAAATATTTACTTATGAATTCAACTAAGTATTTGATATTTCAATTGGTGATTTATATTTTCTTTTAGTTATAAAGCCGTTATTTTTTAATATTGAATATTATAGTACTATTAACTAGAATATTATATTTTCTTTTAGTTATAAAACCGTCATTTTATATTTTACAAATTATTTTATATTGCATATTTTATCTATTTAGGAAACGTATTTACTTGTATATTTTATCAACTTCTTCATGTTATAAATAAATTTAAAAATGTCCTCACCTTAATTAGAAATCTTTAAATTTGAAAGAATCTTAAAGATACTCTTTTGAAGAATCTTAAGGGAATATTTTATAGAATCTCATTTTTTACAATACAAAATAATAATATTTTTTTAAATTTCTCAATATTTTGATCAAAAATTCAAAGAAATTCTAAAAGAATCTTTTGAAATATATATATACACATATATTATTTTATAATAGAATATTCTAAATAACTATTTCAAGATTGATAACTGATGAAATATTTAGTCAAACGCTTAACACAAGATTAAAATTATTTTGATAAAAAGTTGAATAATTATATTCATAAAAGATTCTCAAAGGTGTTTTATAGTATTCCTTAAAATTAAAAACACACGTTAATATCTCCTTTTATATCTATGTGAATATCAGTAAAAAATAGAATCTCAGTAAAAAAAAAATTAATTTCCAAAAATTCTGGATATAATAGGTAATAAAATTGATTGTTAAAAACAAAAAAGGTTATACTAGATGTTCTACGACGTGTATATAAATCTTTAAATTTGAAAGAATATTAAAGATACTCTTTTGAAGAATCTTAAGGGAACATTTTATAGAATCTCATTTTTTACAATACAAAATAATAAATTTCTCAATATTTTGATCAGAAATTCAAAGAAATTCTAAAAGAATCTTTTGAAATATATATACACACATAGATTATTTTATAATAGAATATTCTAAATAACTATTTCAAGATTGATAACTGATGAAATACTTAGTCAAACGCTTAACACAAGATTAAAATTTATCAAATAAAAGTTGAATAATTATATTCATAAAAGATTCTCAAAGGTGTTTTATAGTATTCCTTAAAATTAAAAACACACGTTAATATCTCCTTTTATATCTATGTGAATATCAGTAAAAAAAATAGAATCTCAGTAAAAAAATAATTTCCAAAGATTCTGGATATAATAGGTAACAAAATTGATTTTTAAAAACAAAAAAGGTACTCGATGTTCTACGACGTGTGTATATTTAATTGTTTATTAATGTAAATCAGCATATTCATATTAAAAAATATTTAATGAAAGATTCTCTCAACTGTTTCAATATAGAATTGCAGCAATGAAGATTTTCCTATTTAATTTATGGATGAATTATTATTAAATGAAATTCTGATTATTTATTATCAGAATTTTATTTATTATATATTACACCAAATAACAATGAATAGAATCGTTAAGAAAATCTGAGAATTTTTTTTCAAAGATTCTAGATATAATAGGTAATAAAATCATATTACATTAATTGCTTTGATTACTGTAATAGACAACTATAGAATTTTAAGACACTTAAAAACAGCAAGAAAAGTCATTAAAAAGGGTAATAAATTGCTATTTAATTCTATGTATTTTGTTGTACAGTCATACCCCCGACATCACTAGATTTGATTGATTTTGTAAAGATATAATTTCAGAATACAATTATATTAAGATTCTTAATCAACGGCAGATGCAGGAGTTCTCTCGGTTCTCTTGATAGTATGAGTTCTCCCAGGATCTTACTCATATATATATATATATATATATATATATATATATATATATATATATATATATATATATATATATATATATCGTTATATCGTTCATTCTACGCTGGATTATATTTATGATTCTGTAATATTTGATTTTAATAATTTGGATGAGATTCAATGTGATATTTGATATATTAAGTTTAGTTGTTTAACTTTGTGATTATAATGTAAAAAAATATTTCTTAAGAAAAATTAAGTATTATGATAGTATTCTTTGTTCTTTTCTTAAGACAATCTAGAACATACTCTTTTATATGGAATCTGTAACCATTATAATTATATACATAATACACCTCAACTAATACCTTAGTGAAGAATAATGTTTGAAAACTTCACTCAAAAATTATATAGTTCTTGCCGGTAAATGGGTCAAAAGATAGGGAATGGTCGACAAAAATCCCACTTAATCAGCCCATTGAAGTTTGTAGAATTCTCTAGAATCCTAGAAAATAATTCAAAAATGAATTGTTTTTTACAAAAGAATTATGTGGGATTGTCTCTAAAACCATGAAAGATAATTCAAAAATGAACTATTTCTCCAAAGAAACATCTAGAATTTGGCTTAAAAACCTTGTGGGCTCAAGAAGGCCCAATTTTGGAAATTTATAGGATATATAAAGGCCAAGGCCCAATTCCAAAATGTTTGTGGGAATTCTAAAATAGAATTAGTTTTTGATGATCTGTGTTCCATCAGGCAATTCGAGTTGAATCTAACTCGAAAAAGCGGCCCGGATCAAAATCGAAATGATTTCAAACTGGATGAAGCTTTTGCGTTTAATTCGATCTCAAATCACGTCAAATAACATGATGAATTAATTATTAAAGGGAAAATTAAATTATAGATCCTTGAACTAGTGACGATTTATTGTCTAGTTCTGTAAACTAAAGATTTTGTTTTTAGGTCACTTAACTTTTCTACTTTTTGATCTAAGTCCTTTAATCAAATAGATTCTAACGGCGTTAGAATCAGAAAACTAGGGTTCTTGATGTTCATATGGATCCAAGAAATGAAGACCGTGCCGGCAATGACTGATCGATGGCGTATTAATTGATTTTGTAATTCATATAAAAAAGGCCTACTTAATTTTCTACATTGCGCCCAATGAATCGTAAGGTCCATGATCCAGTATCACGGATCATGGACGTTCGTCGTTCGAGGCTCAATGTTGTGACCAGTCCACACAAAATGGCAAAACCACTAGGAAATTGAGAGAAGTTTATGGAACTTAATCTCTAACAATCCTTTATAAATCAAAACCCTCTTTCATTCTTTACATCAATAGAGCGGCCGCCGCCCCACTCTCAAACTCCCATCTTTATCTTCGTACTTTGACTCAAATCAAATCAATAACCTATGATTATTGAAATCACATACAAATTCAAATCTTCCACCGTCTTTCAATTACACAAATTCGATACGCATATAATCATCCACTTCAAATTAGGATGTTATATTATTGCTAATAGTTTTTCCCCGGTATGTCCAATTGTTTATCAATTTACGATTGATATATAGATTGATCTCTTCAGATTGAATACCCACTATATTATTTGTTATGTTCAAGTAGTTAATGTATTATGCTTTGGATGCACCAAAGGTTCATGATAGCTGGTGAAATACTTGTTTAATGGAATCTGAGTTTTCTTCAATCGTCAGTTGCATATTTGAAATATTTATTTAATTATATTCTTGAAATAATAAATTGTATGAATCAGGTGTATACAAGGAATACTTGCATAAAACAATGAAGAAAGTGCTCCAAATAGATTAATCTCTGCCTCCATTCTCCTTGCGGTGCTTATAGGTACGTTTAAAATAATATTGACTATGCCATACGTGCTCATAGGCAATTTTTTTGTCAGTGTTGCCACGGAAATTATTGCAGTATATCTCTGAGTTTTATTTTTCAGGGAAAATTAATTCTAAAGTTCCTGAACTATAGACACTTTTTTTTCTAGGTCCCTGAACTATAAATGTCAATTCATAAGTAATTCAACTCTTGATTTTTTCCTACCTGGGTCCTTCTGTTAGATATGGTTTGACGCCGTTAGTTCTTCTTAAGTTCATATGAGAATCAAAGATAACTTTGAAGGTGATTCCGGTATCCAAATTTGAAGTTTGAGTAATCAAATTGCTCGTTTTTCAATCCCCTATCCATCTATACCATCAAAATTTAATTTGGTAATTTCCGAATATTGAGTTGAATATTAGTTTTCATTTTAATAGCTTTTATTCGAATTATAATGATGTAGATTGATAGATCGTGCGATTATGAGCATGTTCATATCATTTTCGTGATTTTTAATGTTCAAATTAGCCTCGTCGGAAAATTCGAGCTCATCAGATTTGAGCTTTTCCGACCAAGTTCGCCGGAAAAACTAACGATGTCAAACCATATCTAACGGAAGGACCCAAGTAGAAAAAAATCAAAAGTTGAATTACTTATGAATTGACATTTATAGTTCAGGGACCTAGAAAAAAAAGTGCCTATAGTTCAGGGATTTTAGAATTAATTTTCCCTATTTTTTTACAATACTACGAAAATAGTATAGTATTTGACATGTGATTACACTGTTGTATTAGAGATAAATGCAACATCACTTGCAAGTATTACATTAAACACCACCTCAAATTGTTGAAAAGGACTCTGTTTTAACAATTATAAAAATTAGATGTATTATGAAAATATATATGTGTGTGCGCGTGTCTATATATATATATATATCTTTAAATCGGAATTTCATTCTCATCCATTTCACTCTCGAAACTATCACATCTCTCGAACTCTCGAAACTTGATCTTTTCTTGATGTTCTCTTATCTCTTGAAGCTCACGTCTCGACTCCAATTTTCTAAATAGAAACTCGCATGTTTTTTTATTTTGGAGGAATATTAAATTTCTATTTGGGGTTTCCCTCTGTAGGTATAGTTGTAGTCTATTTATCTTGTCTTTATGGGTTTTTTTAATTTACATATTTTTATGCATGCTTATAATTTGTAATTAGAGTTTTTATATATAGGATTAATTGGGTATTTTTTAAAACTGGGGTCAATTGGATGTTTTCTGTTTGATTTGTAATTGAGGTTTCCTTATCCTAATTTGGGTTTTTTGTAATTGAACTTTAATTATGGTTTTGTATATTATAATTTTGGGTTTTTTTGTAATTGAACTTTAGTTAGGGTTTTCTAAGTGAACTTTAATTGTGCTTTGATATGCAGCAAAGACAAAGCCGAAGCTCATAATATACAGATTGAGTTGAAAGTACGTAGTCGGGCTCCACAATAATTATTTATATATAGAAATGACTCACATGTCTCTTGATAATTTCTTTTAGAGTGATTGACACTTTGCACCCCAGAATTTTAGGCGCTTTTTCGATTTGGTCTCAAACAATTTTTTTCTTCAACCGAATATTTAAAAAGTGCTTCGATACGCACCCCTTTGACCATATTCCGTCAAGTTGACAATTAAAGTTAACAGATGTAGGGTTTACACTTTGCACCCCATAAGTTTAATTTTTTTTTTTCAGGTGCGTTTATCTTCTGTTGTTGCCGAGATATATTGCTTTCCTTTTTATAGGCGTACTTCCATAATTACTGTTTTTATGGTACTTATTAAGTGTTCAAGAACTAATAATTTTGCATATGCATGGCTAGCTGTTTATGTTAATTAAATATTTGTTTTATGATATGCAGGACCTTCTAGCCAGGATATTAGATTTGCTTACTTCTGAACAAGGTTAGCTGCATGTTCATTACTTTATCATATACATAACTGCTTTTGTAGGTGATCAAAGTACCTTTAGACTCCACTCCCAATCGTTGTTTTAAATTATATATTGATGTTGCTCACCTCTCATGTGGCTTGCGGTGTTGCATTAGAAGGATATAGAAGTTTTCACTTTCTTCTGTAAAGAATCTTCTCAATCCATATCTAAAGAAACAAACTATACTCCAGAGTTATACTAAGTCAATTGATTGCCTCTGTAATCCACTCAACAGTATCAGCAACCTCTAATAACTTATATTAAAAGATGCATATTGATTTCTTTTTATTCTTCTTTAAATTTTTCCTATTACTTTTTTTTACATATATCTGAGATTAAAGTTTTTGCTTATGCATTCCTCAGTTTTTCCAGTGCCATCAACAAGTGCCTCAACTAGTGCCGCAGCAAGGGTTGATGGAAATGAGAATGTAGTGAAAGCTATTGGTGACGTTTACGCGTGAGTTTTATTATTTACTTGATATAAGTAGATACTAATGTCTATTGATTGAATGGAAAATAACATATTAAGAAAAACTGTAGCTTAATTACAAACAATGACACCTGGTCTTTCCTTCAATTCTTATATTTCTTGTTCCATTCTGTTTAAATGATCCTTTCATTCACACATTTTACTACTCTTTGGTTCAGATGCATGCTGGAAGAAGAGTATGAGTGAGATTCAGAAAGAGAGAGTAGGCCAAAGATCTCCTGTGTATGTGGTGTCTCATCACCATATGATAATAGGACTGATGACATGGTTGAGGTACTTACTTGCAAAATTACTTATCTAGGTGTTAGTATCACTGCTGCTGTGTTGCAATTTCTTTGACTGGACAAATGGTATAATAGTAGTGATTCTAAATTGTTGAATGTATTGTATATGTTTCTTGAAAACTATAAATATATCCCTTTTTGGCGGGCGACATATTCTCTAAAAAAACTCCATCTCTAGGGTTTTTTTTGTGTGTCATTGCTAATCTGTTACTGCTGGTTTGTGCCACAAGAATATGGTCTCCCTGGGTCCAGTTAGTTTTTGTACATACTGGTGTATTCAAATATTTCCTTGTTCATTTCAGCAATTAAGAGATCAGTTTCTACGTTCTCATACTTTGTTTAAGCGTTTTACATTTAAACACTTATAGTTATATGACTCTATACATACTCAAACATAAGTCTAGGAGTTGAAGATCAGGGATGCACTTTTATAAAGAGCCCACCACCCTACCTTCCGTCACTACTTCAGCAGTTACAGCTGCGCCATCAGCTTCAAAGGGTGAGGGCTTACATTCATGAAAAAAATATTTCAAAATACTCATGAAAAAAAATTAAAATTGTGGGGTGCAAAGCGAAGCACTTTTTGAACTTTAGGGGCATACTGCCAAAAAAATTATTTGAGACCAAATCGAAAAAGTGCCTAAACATAAGGGGTGCAAAGTGTCAATCACTCTTTCTTTTACTATATATTATTGTATTCTCTTATTAGCATTATGATGATTTTTTATCTTTTGGTATTTTCCTTGTGGTTTTTTGTTATTTTAACATTAATTATTTTAACTTTGATCAACTAGAGGTATGGCTTTCAATTTTTCATAGATTTAGTTATACTTGTTGGAGATTTGAAACAAAGGTTTACTTGTGTACACAGTTTGAAGTGGCAGAACCACTTGTGCAGAAACCATAGGCCATTTTTAGACTTAAAGATTTTGTACTTGTGCTTTGATATACAGGAAAGACAAGGCAAAAGCTCTTCATATAGTGGTGAATGAGTTGAAAATATTCTCTCAGCTTAGAAATGATTTATATAGAGAAATGACTCACCTGATGTCTCTTCATAATTTCAGGCACTATATAATTATTTTCTTCGTACTCGCTCGGTGGTTTTTTGTTATTTTAACATTGATGATTTTTTAATTTATTTTAATAATTATGTATTTTGTGTTTTTAGGGAGAATGAGCATGCAACTATCCAAGTATACGGTGACATGGTAGAAGCTCGTGTTGTAATGATGACAGAGCTGAAGAAGGTTATTGAAGCCAATCCTGTCTTCAATGACAAGCTTGTGTTTCCTAGCTTGCGGTCATCAAGATTGCCAGCTTTGATCAACCAGAGGTATGGATGTTAATTTGTTATAGATTGTGTTATACTTGTTGGAGATCTTGAATAAAAAGGTTTGCTGGTTTATACAGTTTGAACTGGCAGCACCACTTGTGCGGCAACCATAGGCCTTATCCAGACAATATAAAGACATTGTACACAGATAATCATCCTCAGATGATGACCAGTCATCACAACAGCAGGTTTGATTCTTTTCTATAGCTCTAGAAGAAATTTTAAGAGCCATAACTTAGATGTACATATACCAGCAAAACTTTCTAGTTCCCTACCATAGAAGTTGCGATGAGGCACAATTTTCAACTATGGCACTTGTATGTTCTCCCCTCCGTTGTTTGATTTTGTGGTTATTTCTGTTAACACTTTTGACTTGTTGTGTCCATGCAGAATAATAACCGAAAAAGAAAACAACACTCGTCTTCTGGACCAGCTAATAGTACTGGTACAGGAAATAGTGTGGGTTCTTCACCAAACTCCCCAGTATCAACTCATACACCTGGTGATGGGGTTAATACTGCCAGTAGTCTGCAGCATGTAAGCAGTGGACAAAAAGGGTATATAAAATAGAATATTCGCACCAAACAATGAAGAAAGTACTCCGATATATTGATCTTGGCCTCAGTTCTCCTTATTGCGCTATGGGTAAATTTGAAATAACACTTTACCTTCGATATACATTTGTAGTTACTTATCTCTAAATTATTGTAATTGACTTGGTACAAAAAGATTTAGTTTATTAGTAATTCAATCCATCATGAGCATTTTGGGATCATTTATTTTTCTAATTATTATTTGTCATATTATTTTGTTTTAATTCACTATTTTGAAGTTTATGTTCTTCTCCATCATTTAGAAATGATTATTTAGTTCTATTCTCGAGGAAGATAATAAAAACAACATTTGAGCTGAGTTTACTATGGAATGACTGAAATTGGTCCCAGAATTCAGCAGCTAGCTTCTCGAACCCATGTGTGCTCAGGTTCACAGTGCTGGGTCCTCAGAGCACACAATGCACCCTGGTCTTGTACAGTTGATAATGTGTGATGTACAGAATTGTCTGCCTTCAGTACATTTACTGTATAGTCTTATGCCCAATTTAATTGCCCATCCATGATTTCACAGACGGATAAATTTCCTGGTTTGCTTTTTTGGTCCTATGTCGAATTCAGTGACCCTGTGACATCCCCTGCTGTTTCCACCAATCTTGCAGTCAACAGCACCTGGCAGCCGCCTACGGTTCAAGTCTGAGAATGATGTTTTATATTTCAGCGTTTTACAACCCATTCCTTTCGACACACTTAAATTGGACTCATTGAAGTTACAAGAATTCCAGTTGATGGGTGTGGATTATAAAACAACATTGAAGCAAACAGTTGTACCTCCACCAATACTATCCATATTCTATTTGATTGTATCATTTGTTAGGCAGGACTGTGTATGCAGGTAGTTTGTCATTTCTATGTTTTGATAAGTTCTTGGTGAATGTGATAAATACTTTTGCATGGAGTCTGGCATTCGGTCCTAGCTCCTTAATATATCCAAAATCAAGTTACTTTCCAGCAAATATTCAGCAAGTTTAACTTAGAAAATCATTTACCTCAGTTGTTGGACAACAACTTGATATTAGTCCATACAATTTTCACTTCGTTGTTATTAAAACATAAGTACAAATTTCGTACGTGGTTTATAGGTAGGATTTCAGATTCTCCTTTTCGCAGTTCTAATATTTAAATGATTCTGGCTCCTGTATATTATTTTTCACTTCGTTGTTATTAAAATATTTCTTATGAAAAATTAAGTGTTATGATAGAATTTTTTGTTTTTTTAATAAGGTGCAACCTACAGGCACTCTAGAATATACCCTTTTATATGGAATCTTAGTTACCATTATAATTATAAACATAATACACAACTCAAACTTAGTTAAGAATAATGTTCGAAAACTTCACTCAAAATTTATATAATTCTTGCCGGTAAATGGGTCAAAAGACAAGGAATGGTCAACAAAAATCCCACTTAATTAATCATCAGCCCAGTGAAGTTTGTAGAATTTTATAGAATTCTCTAGAATCCTAGAAAATAATTCAAAAATGAATTATTTTTTTTACAAAAGAATTATGTAGAATTGTGTAAAACCATGAAGATAATTCAAAAATGAACTATTTCTCGAAAGAAACATCTAGAATTTGGCTTAAAAATCTCGTGGGCTCAAAAAGGACCAATTTTGGAAGCTTATACGATATATAAAGGCCAAGGCCCAATTCCAAAATGTTTGTGGGAATTCTAAAATAGGGTTAGTTTTTGACCATATGTGGTCCACCAGGTAGTTCGAGTTGAATCTAACTCGAAAAAGCGGCCCAGATCAAAATCGAAATGATTTCAAACTGGATGAAACTTTTGCTTTTAATTCGATCTCAAATCACGTCAAATAACATGATAAATTAATTATTAAAGGGAAAATTAAATTATGGATCCTTGAACTAGAGATGTTTTATTGTCTAGTTCCGTGAACTAAAGATTCTGTTTTTAGGTCACTAACTTTTCAATTTTTGATCCAAGTCCTTTCATCAAAAAGATTCTAACAACGTGAGAATCAAAAAACTAGGGTTCTTGATGTTTTTGATGTTCAAATGAATCCAAGTAATGAAGGTCGTGCTGAAAATGACTGATTCATGATGTATTAATTAATTTTGTAATACATATAAAAAAGGCCTACTTAATTTTTTACATTGCGCCCAGTGCATCGTAAGGTCCATGATCCAGTATCATGGATCATGGACGTTCGTCGTAAGAAATTGAGAGAAGTTTCTGGAACTCTTTATCTCTAACAATCCTTTATAAATCAAAACCCTCATTCTCATTTTTTACATCATTAGAGTGGTCGCCGCCCCCCTCTCAAACCCCCATCTTTTTCTTCGTACTTTGTCCCAAATCAAATCAATAACTTATGATTATTGAAATCACATACAAATTCAAATCTTCTGCCGTCTTTCAATTACACAAATTCGATACAAATATAATCATCCACTTCAAATTAGGATGTTATATTATTGCTAATAATTTCCCCCGTATGTCCACTTGTTTATCAATCTATGCTTGATATATATAGATTGATCTCTTCAGATTGATTTCCCACTATATTATTTGTTCAGTTTAAGTGATTAATACAAACACTTTGTTCATGTTGGATAGGTAAGTTGTATCCTTACAAAATCTACACACTGAATGCACAAATATAAAAAGTGATCAATTTATACAAGTTGGTGGGTATTATAAATATTTTGATTAGAATAAACCCAACCAAATATTTTGATTTTCGAACTAAAATATTTTTTTTTAATTTGATTTCTATCTTTTATATAAATTGAAATTCAACCAATATTATGATTCGACTTTATTTATAAATAATTAATGTATTATGTTTTGGATGCACCAAATGTTCATGATAGCAGGTGAAATACTTGTTTAATGGAATTTGCTATAACTATCCAAGAAGACACTCGAAACTGGAAGGATAAACAAACCCACCCGGTGGACTGCGAGTTTTCTTCAATCTTCAATTGTATATTTGAAATATTTACTTAATGATATTCTTGAAATAATAAGTTGTATGAATCAGGTATATACAGGAAATATTTGCATAAAACAATGAAGAAAATGCTCCAAGATAGTTTGATGCCTGATCTCTGCCTCCGTACGATTCTTCTTGTCGTGCTTATAGGTACGTTTAAAACAACATTGACTATGTCATAAGTGTCATAGGCAATATTTTTTTATCAGGGTTGGCACAAAAATTATTGCACTATATCTCTGAGTTTTATTTTTTCTTACAATACTACGAAAATAGTACTGCATTTGACATGATTACACTCTTGTATTAGAGATAAATGCAACATCACTTGCAAGTATTATATTAAACACCATCTCAAATTGTTGCAAAAGACTCGATCGTTTTAACAATTACAAAAATTAGATATATTATGAATATATATATATATTTATTTATTTAAATTGAAATTTCATTCTCACACATTTCACTCTCAAAGCTCTCTCATCTCTCAAACTCTCGAAGCTTTTCTTATCTTGAAGCTCACGTCTCGACTCTCATTTTTAAAATAGTCAACTCACATGTTTTTTTATTTTGCTGGAATATTGAATTTTTGTTCGGGGTTTCCGTTGTAGGTATAGTTGCCGTCTCTCTATCCCTGTCTTTATGATTTTTTTTACAAATTGTTTTGCATGCTTTTAACTTGTAATTAGGGTTTTTATATTTGGGATTAATTGGGGGTTTTTCCTCCCATTTGGTAATTTGGATTTTTTGTGACTGAACTTCATCTATAGATTTCTATATTATAATTTTGGGTTATTTTTAATTCATGAAACTTTAGTTCGGGTTTTTTAAGCGAACTTTAATTGTGCTTTGATATACAGAAAAGACAAGGTTGAAACTTATTACATATTAGTGACCGAGTTGAAAGTAGGTTGGCTCCACAATACTGCCTTCGTCTCAATATACAAGTCCCTTTCGAAAAAAACACGCATATTAAGAAAAGAGTTAGTTAGATATGATTTTATCTTATATATCATTAATTAGTGCATTGAAAAGTGAGAATAGAGTTGTTGAGTTTCAAAATAACTACAATAAATATAGAGATTTAGTGCATTAAAAAATGAGAATATAGTTGAGTTTCAAAAAATCACAATATATATAGAGATAAATTTGTGTTGTAAGAAGAGAGGCACGTGTAATATGGGACAAAAACAATTCTTCAAAAGTACTTGTAAATTGAGACAGAGGAAGTAATGATATATATATACAAATGACTCAATTGTCTCTTGATAATTTCATGTACTATAAGTTATTGTATGCTCTTATAGATGAAGTCTGTCCCTGGCATCCCTGGTAACTAATTTTGTTAATTTTTTTAAAATTATTTACTCCACAATTTTCAGATAATGAGGCTCATACTATGAAAATTTTTGAATCAGGCATGCCAGAGCATGAAAGAATGAATCAATGCTATGAGGTGGGATAAAGAAATTTATGTCTTATTTTTTCTTGCATTAATCCATAAAGTATTCATAATGAAGATCCTACTAATAATGTCGAGTTTGACTATGTAGAATTTGCACCCGTTGATGAGGATCCCACCAACAATCAAAAGTTTGACTCTGATTTTGAGGAGATACTTCAGACTTTTTATTTTTCCCGTTTTAGTGAAACTTTTTTCCTATTGTGGTTTACGAGGAACGCGGGTTTGTCTCATTCAATTTCACATCAGACTTTTACTTTAGAACTTAAGACAATTTTTAAAGTTTAATGTCTTCCATAAATTCTTGCATTTTCATCATAACTTGAATATTTATTGAACCTAAGGAAAGGTTCATAATAGTTGTATGGTGACATGGTAGAAACTCGTGGTGTAATGATGACGGAGCTGAAGAAGGTTATTGAAGCCAATCCCGTCTTCAATGACAAGCTTATATACAGTTTGAACTGGCAGCACCACTTGTGGGGCAACTATAGGCATTATCCAGACATTATAGAAACATTGTACCCAACCATGAAGAAAGTGCTCCAATATATTGATCTCTATCTCATTCTCCTTGTAGCGCTATGGATAAATTTAAAATAACACTTTATCTTCGATATATATTGTAGTTACATATCTCTAAATTATTGTAATTTGCTTGGTAAAAAAAGAATTAGTTTATTAGTAATTCAATTCATGAGCATTTGGGATCATTTCTTTTTTTGAATTTGTATTTGCCATATTATTTTGTTTTAATTCACTGTTTAGAGTTTATATTCTTCTCCATCTTTTAGAAATGATAATTTAGTTCTTTCTTATAATTGGGAGATGTTAATGTCATGTGAATTTAACATATGTAGCATATATGATAAAAGTCTAAATATATACATATACATATATATATATATATATATATATAAAAAAAAGTAATTGTTCTACGTTCTACTACAATTAATGTTTATGTTGTAGAACATAATCTGCAGGTTGTCGAATGTTTACAAATAATTTAGAACAAAAAAAATTAAAATTTAAATGACTAAATTACATTTATCGAGTTTTGTACTCCAATACTCCAACGTTTTTGATTACTACATAGAACTTTCTCTTTATAATATTATTATTGTACCATGGACCAATTCACAACAATAATCAATTCACATATAGTTTTCTTGTGCCCTAATATTATTATATTATCCCAAAAATTAACTAATTATATTAAATAAATCAAAAGTATAAAAACTAATTTAAATTTTAAAAATTATGAGATTTTAGCACTGTAATGCGAGCATATATAACACACTAATTTTTTAAAAATATTCTCTTATGAAACTAGTTTTATTACAAAATATTAGGATAATTTATACCGGTGGAAAAATATCCTCAATGAAAACTTATAAAACTATGATCAAAAAGTGCATTTCAAACAATTGACACAAATATGGGAAGTTGGTCATAAGAAATGCTAATAGTATGAATCAGAATCAGAATTCAGAACCCTTCTCTTTCTTCTAGGTTGCTCTGAAAGTACCTCTGCCAGCTGCAAAAAGTATTTATAACACTTGCCAAGAACTTAACCAGTAATATCTGAAGTCCAAACCTTGGAATGGTAAACTACCTACAGCTACATAGAGAGTGATACAAACAACAGAATATGGATAGTATTAGTTTGAATACTACTGGTTGCTTCAATGTTGTTCTAAAGCCTACATGCTTCTACCAGACACATAAGTATTTATATCAGCTTACTTCATAACAGAAACTAGGAACTTAACATATGGATTCTTTTTGTTACACTAAAGGCGAGAATGAATTTGTGAAGAGCAAGAATCATATCAGCCATTACTGCTTCTCTCACAAGAGAACGGTGACAGGGAATGGCCAACAAAAATTTCTATAGTTCTTACCGGTAAACAGAGGCCGAAGGAACCTTGGGAGTGGGGGGTCCAGTGACCCTTTTTTTTAGAGTAAATCACACTTTGCACCATTATCTTTGGGTCGTTTTGCGATTTGGTCTCATTGTTTAAAATTTTGCGGATTGCACTCGTAAGTTTTTAATCTGTAACACTTTGCACAAAATACCATTACACAAAATATATTGTAAAATCTCATCTAAAATTTGAATAAGATTTAACCTTTCATTATGAATAATAAAAGTATATGACATGTGTTTAACTATAAATTAGCTTATAACTCGTGCCATGCACGGTCAATTTATAATATTTATAAATTTAGTGTCTGTATTTTAATTTAATTAAAATATAAACCGATCATACTGACTAAATTTTAAAATATTTGATTTAATTGATAATAAAAAGTTTTATTAGAACACATTATATATTAAGAAGACCCGTAAAATAATATCGACCAACTGATAAAACTCGACGGACATCATCTATTTAATAATTATATATAACAATATTATGTTTGTTATATTTATGTTGCATGTGCTATTTTTAGAAAATCGATTTTTAGTTCAGAATATGAAAAAGATAATGTGTTTTAGTTAAAAAGGGTATTTGGTAATTGCTTGCTATATTGTTCAATGTTATTTTTTGAAAATTGAGTTTTTTTAGTTAAAAAAATATAAACAAGATAATGATTTTAGTTAAAAAGGATATTTTTTTTTGGACAGAAAATACACTTGCTCGTATCGATATACGCCAATACTCCGAGGAGTTTTTTTCATTCAAAAAAGTTTATCATCTAACCGAAAGATATGAAAATGTCTCCGGAAGTTTAGACAATAAGACCCTAATGTCCGAAAAGAAAACGTCCCAACTTGTAAGACCATGCTACTTGAAACAAATACGATTCATTAATAACAAGAAAATAATAATAAAAAATTTAATAATTAAAATCAGTATAGTTTATCAAAAGATGGTAAAAGTAAATGAAATGATAAAAATAAAAATAATTCGACAAAAAGAAGATAATATAAGAAAGAAAACAGAAAATATATCTAACCAAAGGGATATTATTTATCTTGTTAAAAAAGATAATTGATTATATAAAAAGGCTCGTAATTCGGCCCAAGTACTAACTGACTAAACATCAAGTTAAAAAGGATAACTGATTATATAAAAGGCCCATAATTTGGCCCAAATACCGACCGACCAAACTTTTAATGTTTCGGTTTAAATAGTATAGTATAGATATGTATCAAACATAACATGATTCTACGTATAATCTATCATATAAGACACACACATATATATCATTGTATCCTGCATTCCTACATTGGATTTTATTTACAATTCTATAATATTTGATTTTAATAATTTGGATGAGATTTAATGTTATGTTCGATACATTAACTTTAGTTATGGTTTAACTATGTGATTATAATCTAATAAAATAATTTTTTAAGAAAAATTAAGTACTATTATAGTATTCTTTGTTCTTTTTATAAGATGCAACCTATAAGCACTCTAGAGCATTATCTCTTATATGAAAGAAATTTGTAGTAATTACCACTATAAATATATACCGAATACACAACTCAGTCTTAGTGAAGAATAATGTTCGAAGACTTCAATCAACATTTATATATATAGTTCTTGAAACCAGATGTTTTGTCGGGAAACGGGTCAAATATAAGGGAAAGGTCGATAAAAATCCCACGAAATCAGCCGAGTGAAGTTTGGAGAATTTTGTAGAATTCTCTAAAATCCTAGAAAATAATTCAAAAATATAATGTTTTTGACAAATGAAGCCTGCGGGATTGTCTTAAACCCTGAATAATAATTCAAAAATGAAATATTTCAAAAAAGAAGCATCCAGAATTTGACTTCAAGACCTTGTGGGCTCAAGAAGTAGGGCTGTCAATCGATACGGACTATTCGGTGTCTTAGCTCATATCCGGCTCGAAAATATGATACATGATATCCGTTTTGGAAACGATCCAAATGTGGTAGCAAAATTAAGCCTGTATAATTATATATGATCCCGGATATGAGCACTCATATACCTCCTCAAATTAGGTCTCATAATTTTTCATAATATGATCCTACTCGAATACCCGAATATAATCTATGGCTCATATTCGATTCAAACTCATATACATATTATATTTTTAATCGATCATTCATTTATTGGTGTCAAAACATTTGGTATAAAAAAATGGAATTTGTATGTAAATAGTCATCATTTTATAATATTTTAATATCTTATTTAGGTTTAAATCTTCATAAAGTGTGATTTATTCAAAGTGATAATGCTTATTATTATCTTCACATATATATTTAATAAATTATATAAACCTACATATAATTGTATGTTTTATTTTAAAATTATTATATTTTATAATATTATGTTTATTTGGACTAAATGATAATTATTTGAATAATTGAGATAATAATGATATTTTAGTCTCTTCTTCTTGTGAGAGTTGATTTGTTTTGTTTTGGTGTGTTTCGATGTTCTTCGTGACCGAAGTTGTAGATCCGCATGATTTTTATGGGTTTGATTCAGGCTTGAAGGTTATTATGGAATCGCATTTATGGTCGATTGTTCAGAACAGTCAGGTAAAAACCAATCAGATGGAAACAATGAAACAAGTGTATATATTCATCATCTTCAAATCGCTCAGTTGCCTCTCCAAGAAGAAAGGATTCAACAACGATATTCTTCAGTGTCTGTCCAATTTCGATTATATTTGTAGATGCCGTATGGCTTTTAATTAATGAATTGATTCCTTTTTATCAATTCTTTTTTTTTTTTAGCTTTTTAATCCAAGTCCTTTCATCAAAAAGATTCTAACGAGGTTATAATCAGAAAACTAAGATTCTTGATGTTCATACAGATCAAAACAATTTTGAAAGCATCAGTGATATCAAAACTTAAAGTTCAAGTAGTCAAATTGAAACTTTGAATCACTAGCAACACTCATATGACATCCGTTTTCACAAACTAGGTTTAGTTAAAAAAATTCATAAATTTGGTTTCATAAATTTAGTTTCCTAAATTTACAGTCCAATTTAGAGTTTTTTGAATTAAACTTAGTTTATGAAAAATTGAGTCATGTGAGTGCCGCTAGTGATTCAAACTTCAATTTTATTACTTGAACTTTAATTTTGGAAATCACTAACACCTTCAAGATTGCTTTGATCCGTATAAACGTCAACAACCACTAATTTTCTGATTATAACACTGATAGTATCTTTTTGACGGAAAGACTTAGATAAAAAAAAAAAAGAAAATTTAAGTGACCAAAAAAATAATAATAATTAGTTTAGGGAAATAGACAATAAATCATCAATATTTAGGAAGTTATAATTTAATTTTCCCGTTATTACAGGATTAGTTCGATCTCGTTTTAGATCAATTTTTTAGTCTAGGTCGAAGTCGAAATCACGTCGACCTCGACTAGTTTTCAAGGTGTATATGACCACTTCAAAACCAAACAAAAACATTTATCCTAGAAGGACATGGTCGAACTCGATTTAGGTCATTAAAACCATATCCAGGTCGAAGTCAAAATAATATCAATTGTTGAAGATTTCATGCAGGTCGAAGTCGAAACACTTTTGACCTGGACGGAATTTTATGCTTTTATTTGATAGACGTGCCAAAGCCTTGTCAAATAATTGTTCAAGTTATCACAGTACTATATAGAAATATACTTTTTATGTCTACTTTAATATTTTCAATTGAGAAACGAACATAATGTGATCATAAAAACAAAACAAATTTATGACTCTTTTATATAATAACATTAATAATACGACAATCAATAATTTAAGAAGTTGATGTTTGAATATAGTTAAAAATGATGAAATCTTATATAATTATTTGAAGGCTAGTTTCATTATTTTAACTAAATTAAGATTGATAAGATATTTTTTATACATAAAAAGATATTTCGACACTCAGGGCTGTTCCATACCATTTGAGGGCCCAAGGGCAAAACGAAAAAATGAGCCCTAATTTTTTTAAGAATTAGGAATATCTAAAGAATATATATTATATTAGTGTGCGTATATATATTTAATTAATGTGTGTTTTATGCGTATGTGATTAGTGAGTTTTTTTAATAAAAAACTCGCAAATCACATACGCATAAAACAAAAGATTAAACAGATACTCGATAATATTTACGTGTGAGGGCATGTGTATCAGTCAGGGGATCAATTGATAGTATCATTCGTTTTGGCAAGGACATAATAATGTAGGGTAGGACAGACGGGACACACACGGAGGTTAAAATAATAAAAAAGTTAAACAAAAAGTTTAACTTACTGATATATTCTAGTAACAAATGCATTAATTATATAATTTATTTTTTGGGCCTCTAAATTTTTTGGGTCATGGGCGGTCGCCCTGGACGCCCTCACTCTGCGCCGGGCCTGTCGACACTGATAAATAAAATGATTAATTTTACATTATCATTCCATCAATTTTTTTTTATTTCAAATTGTGTAATTCATTTTCTTTTCACATCTTCCCTAAATCTTTTATAAGTAAATCAAAACCCTCATTTTCATTCTTCACATCATTGGAGCCGCCGCCGCCCCCTCTTAAACTCCCATCTCAATCTTCGTACTGACCCAAATCAAATCAAATCAATATTTATCTATGATTATTGAAATCAGATACAAATTCAAATCTTCCATCATCTTTCAGTTGCACAAATTTGATACAAATATAATCTTCCACTTGAAATTAGGATGTTATATTATTGCCAATAATTTCTCCAGGTATGTCCGCTGGTTTATCAATTTACGCTTGATATATAGATTGATCTTTTCAAATTGATTTCCCACTATATTATATGTTACTATTCAAGTGATTAATACAAACGCTTTCTCCATGTTGGATCGGTAAGTTGTATCCTTACAAAATCTACACACTGAATGCACAAATATAAAAAGTGATCAATTTATACAAGTTGGTGGGTATGATTAATATTTTGATTAGATTAAGCCCAACCAAATATTTTGATTTTCGACCTAAAATATATTTTTGAATATGGTTTCTATCTTTTATACGAACTTGAATTCAACCAATGTTATGGTTCGACTTTGATTAAAAATAATTATTGTATTAGCAGGTGACATATTTGTTTAATGGAATCAGAGTTTTCTTCAATCGTCCGATGCACATTTGAAATATTCATTTAACGATAATATTCTTGAAATAATAAGTTGTATAAATCAGGTATATACAAAGGAATATTTGCAGAAAAACAATGAAGAAATTGCTCCAAGATAGATTGATATATCCCTGCTTCCGTTCTCCTTGGAGTGCTTATAGGTACGTTTAAAACAACATTCTCTACACCATAAGTGCTTATAGGCAATATTATTGTTTGATTTGGCACGAAAATTAGTGTAGTATTTCTTTGAGTTTTATTTTTTACAATACTACAAAATAGTACTGTATTTGACATGATTACACTACCGTATTAGAGATAAGTGCAACTTCACTTGGAAGTATTACATTAAACACCACCTCAAATTGTTGCAAAAGACTCGATCGTGTAACAATTACAAAAATTAGATGTTCTATGAAAATATATATCTTTAAATTGAAATTTCATTCTCATCCATTTCACTCTCGAAACTATCACATATCTCGAACTCTCGAAACTTCTCTTTTCTTGATGCTCTCTTATATCTTGAAACTCAGGTCTCGACTCCCATTTTCTAAATAGTCAACTCACATGTTTTTTTATTTTGCAAGAATATTAAATTTCTATTTGGGATTTCCCGTTGTAGGTATAGCTGCAGTCTCTTTATCACTTTCTTTATGATTTTTTTTACATATTTTTATGCATGCTTTTAATTTTTAATTAAAGTTATTATATTTAGGATTAATTGGGTTTTTTTTAATATTGGGGTGGATGTTTTCTATTTCATTTGTAATTGAGGTTTCCATATCGTAATTTGGGTTTTTTGTAATTGAATATTGATTATGGTTTTCTGCATATTATAATTTCGGGCTTTTTTGTAATTGAACTTTAATTAGGGTTTTCGAAGTGAACTTTAATTGTGCTTTGATATGCAACAAAGACAAGGCCGAAGCTCATAATACAGGAGTGACTAAGTTGAAAGTAGTCGGGCTCCAAAATAATGATTTATATATAGAAATGACTCACCTGTCTTTTGATAATTTGATGTACTATATGTTATTGTATTCTCTTATTAGCATATGATGATTTGTTTTGGTACTTTCCTTGTGGTATTTTGTTATTTTCACATTAATGGTTTTAACTTTGATCAACTAGAATTCACCTGTGATGATCAATGTTGATTAACTCTTTTTTACATATAGACTGCAGCCCTCAGTTGATGCAGTTGTGTTTCAGTTTTGGCATATTTTGATCTACTAATGTAGTGATGCGTTTCTGTATGAACTGATGATGGAGTTCTGTATTCATATTGTTCTTTTTCTAAGCTGATTGTGTGCTATATTGTAGATCATACTATCTGGTTCCTTTGCAATCTGCTTCTGAGGTCAGCACCCTCTTCAAGAGGAAGAAGGCCTCTTCCATTGCCATCAAAGTTCACCGCCAAAAGATCAAATACAATTGTCAATGGCAGTTTTTAGCAGCTTAGCTAATGGAGAATCCCTAGAAGAAAATAGGATGAAATGCAAACCTGCTGGAAGAAGGCGTATTTTTGTGCAGACCTACACTGGCTGTGTATTGGCAGTGGATTTGGATCGTGATGACAATGCTCATTCTGTGAAAAGGAAGTTGCAGGTTTCCTAACAAAATGTACACACTAAATGAATGAATATAAAAAGTTATCATTTTACACAAATCGGTGGATATTATATATATGTTTTAAATAGACTACATCCAATCACACATTTTCGTTTTGAATCCACCCCGGACCCGCTAAAGCCTCATCAAAGCTCCGGACAGCCTTAAGAGTCAAAGCTTGGCCCCACCATGGTGCCACTAGGTCCCATCCCAACCCTACTAGGCCCCAGTTAGACCCCGTCTGGGCCTATGTTGGGGTCCATCCTCGGCTCCAAAACCCTTACCATTCTGTTTGATCGCATTGGTTTGTATTTAGTTTGTATTTTAGTAGTTTGTACTGGAGAAGGACCCGATATATATTATAAATTTATTATTATTGTACCAAGGACCTATTAACACTGCACTCTGACCATCAATTTTGTGTTAAACCTATTCTTGAGAAAGATAATAAAGATAACATTTGGGCTAGGTTTAGTATGGAATGAAATGGCACCTTAGGAGAATAAAATGAAATATGTACTCTTATTTAGGGTTGTCTATAATTTTCACTACTTCAATCATTCCATTACATTCCAAACTATTTGAACTAGAAATTCCATTTTAAACTATGTGAACTAGAAATCTAATTTTAAAAGGAATGCTCCATTCTACTTCTTTATCATTTTCCCTACGATCTTCATCATAAAATTATAAACTCACAGCTTAACTATGTGCATGAACTGCTTCAATTGCTTAGAATACATGCCAAGAATGAGATAATCACCGGATTGTAGTAGCTAAATATATATCTGATTCAGTTTTTTATGCATCTCAGATGATGACTCAAATGCAACAATCATCCTCTCAACATGACCAGTCATCACAACAGCAGGTTTGATTCTTTTCTATATCTCTAATATAAATTTTAAGAGCCATAACTAAGATGTACATATACCAGAAAAACTTTCCAGTTCCCCACCATAGAAGCTAGTTGTGATGAGGCACAATTTTCAACTATTGTTCTCCCCTCGTCGTTTGCTTTTGTGGTTATGTCTGTTAACAATTTTGACTTGTTGTCGCCATTCAGAATAATAACCGAAAAAGAAAACAACACTCGTCTTCTGGACCAGCTAATAGTACTGGTGCGGGAAATACTGTGGGTCCTTCACCAAACTCCCCAGCATCAACTCATACACCTGGTGATGGGGTTAATACTGCCAGTAGTCTGCAGCATGTAAGCAGTGGACAAAAAGGTATATAAAATAGAATATTCGCACCAAACAATGAAGAAAGTACTCCGATATATTGAGCTCGGGCTCAGTTCTCCTTATAGCGCTATGGGTAAATTTGAAATAACACTTTACCTTCGATATATATTTGTAGTTACTTATCTCTAAATTATTGTAATTGACTTGGTACAAAAAGATTTAGTTTATTAGTAATTCAATTCATCATGAGCATTTTAGGATCATTTATTTTTTTAGTTATTATTTGTCATATTATTTTGTTTTAATTCACTATTTTAAAGTTTATGTTCTTCTCCATCATTTAGAAATGATTATTTAGTTCTATTCTCGAGGAAGATAATAAAAATAACATTTGAGCTGAGTTTACTATGGAATGACTGAAATTGGTCCCAGAATTCAGCAGCTAGCTTCTCGAACCCATGTGTGCTCAGGTTCACAGTGCTGGGTCCTCAGAGCACACAATGCACCCTGGTCTTTTACAGTTGATAATGTGTGATGGACAGAATTGTCTGCCTTCAGTACATTTACTGTATAGTCTTATGCCCAATTTAATTGCCTATCCATGATTTCACAGACAGATAAATTTCCTGGTTTGGTTTTTTGGTCCTATGTCGAATTCAGTGACCCTGTGACATCCCCTGCTGTTTGATAAATTTCCTGGTTTGGTTTTTTGGTCCTATGTCGAATTCAGTGACCCTGTGACATCCCCTGCTGTTTCCACCAATCTTGCAGTCAACAGCACCTGGCAGCCGCCTACGGTTCAAGTCTGAGAATGATGTTTTATATTTCAGCGTTTTACAACCCATTCCTTTCGACACACTTAAATTGGACTCATTGAAGTTGCAAGAATTCCAGTTGATGGGTGTGGATTATAAAACAACATTGAAGCAAACAGTTGTACCTCGACCAATATTATCCATATTTTATTTGATTGTATCATTTGTTAGGCAGGACTGTGTATGCAGGTAGTCTGTCATTTCTATGTTTTGATAAGTTCTTGGTGAATGTGATAAATACTTCTGCATGATGTCTGGCATTCAGTCCTAGCTCCTTAATATATCCAAAATCAAGTTACTTTCTGGCAAATATTCAGAAAATTTAACTTAGAAGATCATTTACCTCAGTTGTTGGACAACTTGATATAGTCCATACAATTTTAACTTCATTGTTATTAAAACATAAGTACAAAATTCGTATGTGGTTAATAGCTCATTAAACTGAAGGGCCAGTATCAATTTACTCAGTCTAGTTATTGGCATCTCAAATGCACCACTCTAGTAACGAGTAAGGACAGAGTCGTTAACTTATTTTGTTGACCTAACGAGAAAGATTAGGTGGCTTCATTGACTTAGACAGAACGGAATGTAACCGAACTAACTCAGTGACGTGGCCGATACAACGGCTATACGTGTATTGTGTATACCCGATTCGAATCCGAACCAAACCGAAACTCGACCGAACCCAATATTATAAATTTATCGTATATCATTATGCAATACACATATAATACTTATACAAAAATGTTCCTTATAACAAGATGACAAGATATATCTAATAAAAGAATAATTGTATTGCTACTTTTTTTATTCACTTTTTTTATCATGTATTATTTTTAATCAACCTCGTATAACAAATCCATTAAAAAGAATCAGAATTCAGAACCCTGCTCTTTCTTCTAGGTTGCTCTGAAAGTACCTCTACCAGCTGCAAAAAGTATTTATAACACTTGCCAAGAACTTAACCAGTAATATCTCCTTGGAATGGCAGACTACCTACGGCTACATAGAGAGTGCAATAAACCAGTTGAGGCAATGCTAAAAGACTTTCACTCGTAATCTTCTCCAGACACGGGTCTTCGTATTCATCTTGTATTGCCCAAGGTACCATAGCAGACACTACAATACGCACAAAAAATTCCAACTCAGTGTTCAAATCAAGAAATAAAAAAAACAGATCTCATCAATTTAAAAATGTAAACAAGGTATAGACGGACAGAGTATTACAGACACAGGGGATATTTTTCAAAATCTATTTTGTAAATTAAAGTAGAAGCCGGTCAAATTAATCCTGTGGACTAACCAGGGTGGACTTAAGCACACTTGGTACCCCTTTTATCAGGTTTTCAATTTGGTAAATGTGTGCATAATCATAAACCACTTTGCCGAGGCCCACAGATGATTTGTTCGTTGCATTAGAAACTGAAAATATATAGCGTTTCAAACAGACTCATCCCACTGGAAAGTCATACAACTAAAACCATTTGGAATGTTCAGTCTGAAAAAAAAAGTCTGATGGTTCTGCTGGAATCAGTTTCTGCATTGTGTATGTAATTCCTAGCTCTAAACATTTCTCAGTTCCTTCTGATGCGTATGTATGTCGATGTCACTGAAGCAAAGCGCTGAATGTCTCCTCATTAATCATACTCTAACGACTGTGAAAAAATGTTGATGAGCGTAAGGAGTCGCTATGAGAGGCCAACTTTTGCAATTTCTTTATCTATAGAAGGATTCTGGAACATTGAGAACTACTTTAACTTCTGCGACAGCCTCTAGGTATGAAAACTTTATGTTAGTAAAGTTCCCTGAAAGAAGATTGTGACTTGCGAGTCACTGAAGCATTGATAGTTTGATACGTTGACTCGAGCATAAATGAAATTAATTGTGCTCGAGATGTCTAGCAAGATAATGCCAAGGACAAATGAAACTAAATTGGAAAGTAAACAGGCAAACAATATATTATAGGTGATTTCATTTGCACACTCTCCATAGACATGGCGCCAGAAATCAATTTTTGAACTGTATCTGTGAGGAAGAGTGACAGGAGCTATATACAAAGCAAAAAATAATCATGCATTATTTGTGATTAAATAGATTTACTTACCTCTTACTACTTATTATTAATATATGTGTAAGTTAATTAATCCTGGTTTACCATTCAAAGGTTCTTCAATATTATGCTTTAAAAGAATTATTATTCCAATATATATATATATAGACATATATATACATATATATATATATAGACATATATATACATATATATATATATATATCGTTATATCATTCATTCTACGAGATTCTATTTACGATTCTATAATATTTGATTTTAATAATTTGGATGAGATTCAATGTGATATTCGATATATTAATTTTAGTTATTGTTTAACTCTGTGATTATAATGTAAAAAAATATTTCCTAAGAAAAATTAAGTATTATGATAGTATTCTTTGTTCTTTTTTTAAGATAATCTAGAACATACTCTTTTATATGGAATCTGTAGTTACCATTATAATTATATACATAATACAGCTCAACCCTAGTGAAGAATAATGTTCGAAAACTTCACTCAAAATTTATATAGTTCTTTCCGGTAAATGGGTCAAAAGACCGGGAATGGTCGACAAAAATCCCACTTAATCAGCCTAGTGAAGTTTGTAGAATTCTCTAGAATTCTAGAAAATAATTCAAAATAAATTGTTTTTTTACAAAAGAATAATGTGGAGTTGTCTAAAACCATGAAAGATAATTCAAAAATGAACTATTTCTCGAAAAAATCATCGAGAATTTGGCTTAAAAACCTTGGGGGCTCAAGAAGGCCCAATTTCGGAAACTTACAGGATCTATAAAGGCCAAGGACCAATCCCAAAATGTTTGTGGGAATTTTAAAATATAATTAGTTTTTGACGATCCGTGGTCCATCAGGTAATTCGAGTTGAATCTAACTCGAAAAAGCGGCCCGGAATAAAATCGAAATGATTTCAAACTGGATGAAGCTTTTGCGTTTAATTCGATCTCAAATCACCTCAAATAACATGATGAATTAATTATTAAAGGGAAAATTAAATTATAGATCCTTGAACTAGTGATGATTTATTGTCTAGTTCCGTGAACTAAAAATTCTATTTTTAGGTCACTTAACTTTTCTACGTTTTGATCTAAGTCCTTTCATCAAAAAGATACCAACGACGTTAGAATCAGAAAACTAGGGTTCTTGATGTTTTTGATGATCATATGGATCCAAGAAATGAAGGTCGTGCTGACAATGACTGATCCATGGTGTATTAATTAATTTTGTAATTCATATAAAAAGGCTTAATTACTTAATTTTCTACATTGCGCCCAGTGAATCGTAAGGTCCATGATCCAGTATCATGGATCATGGACGTTCATCGTTCGAGGCCCAATGTTGTGAACAGTCCACACAAAGTGGCAAAACCACTAGGAAATTGAGAGAAGTTTCTCGAACTTTATCTCTAACAATCCTTTATAAATTAAAACTCTCATTTTCATTCTTTACATCATTAGAGCGGCCGCCGCCCCCCTCTTAAACTCTCATCTTTATCTTCGTACTTTGACCCAAATCAAATCAATAACTTATGATTATTGAAATCACATCCAAATTCAAATCTTCCACCGTCTTTCAATTACACAAATTGGATACCAATATAATCATTCACTTCAAATTAGGATGTTATATTATATTGCTAATAATTTCCTCCGGTATGTCCACTTGTTTATCAATTTATGCTTGATATATAGATTGATATCTTCAGATTGATTTCCCACTATATTATTTGTTCTGTTCAAGTAGTTAATGTATTATGCTTTGGATGCACCAAAGGTTCATGATAGCAGGTGAAATACTTGTTTAATGGAATTTGAGTTTTCTTCAATCGTCAATTGCAAATTTTAAATATTTATTTAATTATATTCTTGAAATAATAAATTGTATGAATCAGGTGTATACACGGAATACTTGCATAAAACAATGAAGAAAGTGCTCCAAGATAGATTAATCTCTGCCTCCATTCTCCTTGCGGTGCTTATAGGTACGTTTAAAATAATATTGACTATGCCATAAGTGCTCATAGGCAATTTTTTTGTCGTTGTTGGCACGGAAATTATTGCAGTATATCTCTGAGTTTTATTTTTTACAATACTACGAAAATAGTATAGTATTTGACATTATTACACTGTTGTATTAGAGATAAATGCAACATCACTTGCAAGTATTACATTAAACACCACCTCAAATTGTTGCAAAAGACTCGATTGTTCTAACAATTATAAAAATTAGATGTATTATGAATATATATATATATATATATATATACACATATACACACACACACACACACACACATATATATATATATATATATATATTGAAATTTCATGCTCATACATTTCACTCTCAAAGCTCTCTCGTCTCTCGAACTCTCGAAGCTTCTCTTTTCTTGATGCTCTTGAAACTCCCATTTTTTAAATACTCAACTCACATGTTTTTTTTATTTTGCTGGAATATTGAATTTTTTCGGGATTTCCTTATGTGGGTATAGTTGTCGTCTCTCATCTCTGTCTTTATGATTTTTTTTACAAATTTTTATGCAATCATTTAACTTTTAATTAGGGTTTCTATATTTGGGATTAATTGGGGTTTTTTTCTTGCATTTGGTAATTTGGGTTTTTTGTAATTAACCTTTATTTATGGTTTTGTATATTATAATTTGGGTTTTTTTTTGTAATTGAACTTTAGTTTGGATTTTTTAAGTGAATTTTAATTGTGCTTTAAATATACAGAAAATACAAGGTTGAGCCTTATTACATATTAGTGACTGACTTAATGAAGATCCTACTAACAATGTCGAATTTGACTATGTAGAATTTGCCCCCGTTGATGAGGATCCAACCAACAATCACAAGTTTGACTCTGATTTTGAGGAGATGCTTCAGACTTTTGATCAGGTTGTTCAGACCTTATCTGTACTAGTGAAACTTTTTTCCTATTGTGGTTTACGAGGAACGTGTGTTCTTCTCATTCAATTTCAAATCAGACTTTTACTTTAAAACTCAAGACAATTTTTAAAGTTTAATAATGTCTTCCATAAATTCTTGCATTTTCATCTTAATTTGAATTTTTAATGAACCTAAGCAAAGGTTCATAATAGTTGTAGTATAATGGTACGGTGACATGGTAGAAGCTCGTGGTGTAATGATGGCGGAGCTGAAGAAGTTTATTGAAGCCAATCCTGTCTTCAATGACAAGCTTGTGTTTCCTAGCTTGTGGTCATCAAGATTGCAAGCTTTGATCAATCAAAGGTATGGTTGTTAATTTGTTATTGATTGTGTTATACTTGTTGGATATCTTGAATAAAAAAGTTTGCTGGTTTATACAGTTTGAACTGGCAGCACCACTTGTGCGGCAAACATAGGCATCATCCAGACATTATAAAAACATCGTATCCAACAATGAAGAAAGTACTCCAATATAGTGATTCCTGCCTCAGTTCTCCTTGTAGCGCTATGGGTAAATTTAAAATAACACTTTGCCTTCGATATATATTGTAGTTACATATCTCCATATTATTGTAATTTGCTTGGTACAAAAAGATTTAGTTTATTTTTTTTTAATTTGTATTTGTCATATTATTTTGTTTTAATTCACTGTTTAGAGTTTATCTTCTTCTCCATCTTTTAGAAATGGTTATTTAGTTCTTTCTTATAATTGGGAGATGTTAATGTCGTATGAATTTTACATGTATAGCATCTACGATAAAAGTATATATATATATATATATATATATATATATATATATATAGGGGGAAGATCGTAAGAAAACCAAGCTTATCAAGAAAACTGAACCGTTGATCTTATAATCATTATCTAATCAGTAATTAATAAAAATAGCAATGAAATCTAGTTAATAAGGGGTAGTTTAGGAATACAGAATTTCACATAATCAATAAGAGATTGATTCCATATTTAGATAGTTTTTTTATTTTTGTTAATAATTTCTATCTTCAATCAGACATATACAGACATATATACGTAATAAGAACATCATGTTACATCCTTACGAACAAGTTTTATAATAGCTTCAGTTACAAGCATAACAACCATGGAAGATGAACAACTTGACGTCACTCAAGGTTAGTAATGTCGATAGTATAATTTGTAGAATTGCAGAAGGAATAGAAGATCATCAGAAGAAATACACGGTATGATCATTTCCAAAAACGGCATAAATAGGTTTTTTTTCACTTTTCTCTTTCGATTTTATACAGGTTTGGATAGTAGCAGGGAAACCAATTATCAACAAGCAAAAGAAATTATCAAGAACATTCCCACATGTGTAGTTGAAAAGAAACCGGTTTTGAATCAGAAATTGAAGGATTTACCAGCGGCTTATGATTTTTATAAGGAATACGGAAGAGTTTGTGGTTTTGATATAAGAAAAGCTCAAGAAAAAAGTGATATATCTACTTGTTTTTGTCTACAAGAGAACCAATGATGTTGTTGTAGTTCTGGTTCATTTGGATGAACGTTTTCATGATTTGTTGCACTGTACTATTTGTTTCATTGTTTTTAGTCGCAACGACTTGTACAACCAATTGACGTTGGAGATTTTGATAGGAGTCTAGATTCTTTACGAATTTCCTGTAGAAGAATTAAAGGAATCTGATTTAGAATAGAATATGGAATCTTACCTCATAAATATTTCTATAACACTAAACAATATAAAAATCGTTAAAACAATCCAAAGATGCATTAATGGATTGATTTTGCGTAATCATTAAGAAACTGTAACTAGTTGAGCCATCTGTGGAATAAATAGAAAATACCTTGAATTCTGTGGAATTCGGAAATTCACACTCTTCGAGGGAACCGCGTAGAACTTTCTGCCTTTCCTTAGAGTCTTTCGAAATGTTAATCGACTCTCCAATCTCCTTACTAATGGCCCAACTTTGTTTACAATTATTAGGCATCTGTATATCAAATAAAATCATAAGATATGATCACATTCAACATAAATTACCCAAAGGAGAAAAATATGATCTTATCAAAGTTGTAATCTTGTTCTCCAAGGTAGGATTCTTTCCCGGCACGAGTGGTGTGTTAATAACAAGCTCAGAAAATTTCCAAGATTCTCTTAAGTGTTGTACTAATGTAATAATTCAACGTACTAAAACACTTAAAAGAACCTCAGAAAATCTTAAGACTTTCTGGGATTCTCTTAAGTGATCTTATAACTTAAAATAAACTTAAAAGAATCTCATAAATCTTCAAAATTCTTTCCAAGATTCTCTTAAGTGTTTTACTAATTTAAAATTATTTAAGAATTTTTGGGATTCTCTTAAGAGCTCTAATCTCCAATTTTTTTTTCAAGATTCTCTTGAGTGTTGTACTAATGTAATAATTTAAATTAGTAAAACACTTAAAAAGAACCTCAGAAGATCTTAAGCCTTTCTGATATTCTCTTAAGTGATCTTATAACTTAAAATAAACTTAAAAGAATCTCATCAATCTTTAAAATTCTTTCCAAGATTCTCTTAAGTGTTTTACTAATTTAAAATTATTCAAAAATTTTTGGGATTTTCTTAAAAGCTCTAATCTCCAAATTTTTTTCAAGATTCTTTTAAGTGTTGTACAAATGTAATAATTTTAATTAGTAAAACACTTAGAAGAACCTTAGAAAATCTTAAACCTCTCTGAGATTCTCTTAAGTGATCTTATAACTTACAATAAACTTAAAAGAATCTCATAAATCTTCAAGATTCTCTTAAGTGTTTTACATTTACTTACAGAAACTGGGTTTTCTTTCACTAGAATACCAAAA
This sequence comes from Daucus carota subsp. sativus, assembly GCF_001625215.2. Taxonomy (NCBI): domain Eukaryota; kingdom Viridiplantae; phylum Streptophyta; class Magnoliopsida; order Apiales; family Apiaceae; genus Daucus; species Daucus carota. Next base: position 30,620,961 of record NC_030389.2, read on the forward strand.
TGAATCTTGCACTATAACATTATCATAGCATTTATTTTTATTTATGATTTTTTGACGTAGGAGGTTTCTTAAAGTGTTCTTTTAGATATTATTATAAGTTTTGTATTAGGATTTATTTATAATATAATTGGTTTGAGATTCTTCAACATGATAATAATTATAAATATTAAAAGAGTCAAAAGAATATCATACGATAACTAATTTATACAAAAAAATCTCAAATTTTAAGAGAATCTTGCATGGCACGAATATTTATTATTAAAAATAATAAAATATCTTAATGAATCTCATACATATATACTCATTAATGATGTATGCATTCCGTTTTCTACACTCTATCTCATGATTTTGAATTTCAAAATTTCTTTACTAATTTTCTTAATTATATATATCGCTGTATAATGATTTGCTTGTTTAATGTGTGATTAGTATATTAAAATATTTTGATAAAAACAAAATATTAAACCCACAAATACGTAAAACAAAAAAACTTACATGTAAAAGAAGACCTATGTTCGAAAAAAGCTTAATGGAATTTTTATTTTTAAAAAATTGAAAGCTTTGTATTTATAAAATAATAAAAACTTGAATCTTGTATTATAAATATATATAAATTTAATGATAGAGAATCGAATCTTGCACTTAAACACTTAAATGAATCTTATATAAGATAAGTAAAATATAAGCACATACGAAAAATGAATAAAATAAATTTATAGTCGAATATCTAAATGAATCTTTATTTTGAAAAAAAATTGTAATCCATGTTTTTAAAATAATAAAAAATTGAATTCGTTACTAGAATATATATTATAATATAAAATTGAAATAATAAAAAATTGAATTCGTTACTAGAATATATATTAAAATAATAAAAAATTGAATTAGTAGATCCTCTTCATTAAGTATATATAATAATAGATTTTTAATTCAACTTTGTAGATAAATTTTTAAAAATTCTACTATATATTATTCTATTATATTTGAGCGAATCTTTTGCTTATAAAAAAAATATTTGAGGGAATCTTTTAAAGTAATATAAATTTATTAATATATTAATTTAAAGATTCTACTATATATTATTCTACAAATTTGAGTGAACGGTTATTGGAATCTCATAATATTATAATATGTCAATATTCAACTAAGTATATTATTAGATACCAAAAATAAGAGATATAAAATAATTACGATTTTGATTAAATTACCAAAAATTTAAGTGAACAATTATTGGAATCGTAATTAAAGTATTATTGTAATTTTGATTGGTATATTGAATTGTGCAAGATACCTAAAATAGGAGATATGCAAATATTTAAACAAGATTCTGTCTAAGATTGTCCTGATTTCTGATTTGGATATAATATGATTGATATTGAGTTGTGCAAGATCCCAAAAATAGAAGATATGCAATATATACAAATAAGATTATGGTCATGATTGCCCCTCCTAATTTCAAATTTAATTAGATATTCTATTTTATTAATCAACGGCATCTAAGATGGTTTCTTAGTTTTCTTGATAAGAGAGTTTTCTCTGGAACCTCTATATATATATATGGGAAAATAGATTTTTTTGTCACCGAACTTATTATGTTTTTAGAAACTTGCCACTCAACCAATTTTTTTTCCCTTTTAGTCACTTATGTTAGGTTCGGACTTTTTTTTGCCATTAAAGTTAGGCTCGAATTTGATTATTACCATTATATCAATTCTTTGTAGTATTATTAAAATATAGTGATAATCTGTAACATTTTGATGATTTGATATATGTCTATCTTTATGTATAGTACTTTTATGTACCCAAGATCGTTTATTTTCGGTGATAAGAGTTTGACACGCATTTTACGGTTTCCAAAATATGTAGTCTTATAAATGATTTTATTTTTTCTTCTGAATAAAAATTTAGTGTTTGAATTTTTATACACAAAAAGAAAATCTCATAAATCATCGAAGATTAAGTTTTTCGCTCTATTTATTTATCTTTATCTTGAAAATTATAATAAGATAAAGTTATTAAAAATTATGAAGATAAATTTAAGAGAAATTTTAGGCTGAACTAGGTGATTGAAACTTTAATGATGAAAGATGATGCATCGTATCACTCAATTAGACTTTATTTTATCATGGATAGCATGAATTATTTGAAGTCATTGATTCCATACTGATGATTTAATGAATTTCTAAAATTCTAATTACGATTTTTCCTGATTTTAATATATATCACCTCATTTTATGTTATTATTGCTATATACAAAGATATAAACATACATCATATTATCATAAAATTATATACTATCACTATATATTAATGATGCTACAAAAAATTATCACAATGCTAATAATCATATCCGAACCTAAGTTAGTGACTAAAAACAAATCCAAATCTAACATCAGTGACTAAAAAGAAAAAGAATTTAGTTGAGTGGCAAATTTCTAAAAACATAATAAGTTCAGTGACAAAAAAATCTATTTTCCCTATACATATACATATATACATATATATATATATATATATATATATATATATATATATATATATATATATATATATATCACTACAAGAGAAAGCGATTCTACCAATGAAATTTGCTAAGGGAAATTAGTCCGTTGGTAGTTCCCAACGGATTTGTAATGATTTGACTAGTCAATGTTGTGCCAACCAAGTCGCAACGAAATACCCACGTTTATTTACCAACGAAACGTTCCGTTAGGAAATATAGCCACATAATGGAATAGTAACAAAAAGCCAAGGAATGAGCAACAGACTAGTAACAAAAATATCTGTTATTACGTTCATTGATATTTCGTTGATAAATACTAACAATTCCGTTAATAATTGATTATTAGTTTTATAACATGGGCAATTGATATACACTACATGAGCAGTCTCTTAGTTGACATTTGTGTCATGCTAAAGCCCAATGGGCTTTAGTCGATTAAATTGATTTGGGTTGTAGAAAAAGGCCAATAATATTATGGACTTTGATATGTATTGTAAATATTAAGTAATTTTCTTGGATTTATGTATATAACATAATTGTTAATTGGCTCATCCTTAACTAGAAATTTTATATTACATTCTTAACTAGAAATTTTATATTTAAAAATTTTTTAAAAAAATTAATCTTTTATGTGGTATGTGGATTTTATAGTCAAATGCGGTCAATTTACTTAGCCTTTGATCGGATACCTACCCGAAACATAAAAATATTTTTTATTTTCGACGATCCAACTATACGGATATTATTGTAATGTGATAATATTGATTAAAAAAAATTTTAAAAAATTTGCATTTTATTTGGTATGTGGATTTTGTAGTCAAATGCAATTAAATTACTTAGTCTTTAATGGAATACTTGCCCGAAACATAAAACTATTTTCTTAAAAAATAATTTGGACGATCCAACCGTACAGATGTTATTATAACGTGTTAATATTGGTTAAAATAATTTTTAAGAAAATACATCTGTTATTTGGTGTGTGGATCTTGCAGTCAAAATGCGGTCAAATTACTTAGCCTTCAACCGAATACTTACCCAAAACATGAAACTGTTTTTTTAAAAATCATTTCGGACGATCCAACCGTACGGATATTATTGTAATGTGATAATATTGATTAAATTTGTTTTTGAAAAAATTTAGCCTTTTATTTGGTGCGTGGATTTTGTAGTCAAATGCGGTCAAACTACTTTGGCTTTAATGAAATACTTACACGAAACATGAAATTATTTTTTTAAAAATCATTTCGGATGATCCAACCGTGCGGATGTCATTGTAAAGTGTTATATTGATTAAAATATTATTTAAAAAAATAGCCTTTTTATTTGGTGTGTGGATTTTGTAGTCAAATGCGGTCAAATTACTTAGCCTTTAATCGAATACTTACCTTAAACATGAAACTATATATTTTTTAAAAAATTATTTTGGATGATTCAAACTGTATGGATGTTATTTTAACGTGTTATTTTAACGTCTTAATATTGATTAAAATTATTTTAAAACAATTTAGTTTTTTTTATGTGTGAATTTTTAGTCAAGTACGATAAAATATGTATTTAGCCTTCAATGAAATATTAAAAATCCCGCATAGCCAAAAGTTTTCCCTCATTTTGTGAATCTTCCCCAGCCATTTCCCCCCAACCCCAACCCCGAAATTCACAAAACTCTCCCCCCAAATTAGCTCGGCCTCTCCCAAATCTCTATTTCTCTTTGTATATCTTTAGGTGTGTTTTGTAGAGGCGGCCACCTCCAAAGCTTCAAAATAATCAAACTTATCACCGCCGCTGTTCGAGAATGAATTTCTTTTAGGAGATTCGTCGATTTAGTTATCAAATTAGTTACTATTAGGGTTCTACTCCGATTTTCTATAGTATGATGTTGATTTTTGGGGTTCGATTGGTCGATTGTCATGTTTTATAAGTTATGTGGGTTCGATTTTGATGTTTCTACAATTAGGTTTATGTATGTTTTTATACGGGTTTCATGTTCATGTTTCGATTTGTTGATTTCCTATTTTTCCTATTTGTTGATTTGTTATTTGTGTGGATTTTGGATTTTGATGTGTGTGTATGTAATCCCCTGTTTTTTTTTTGTTTTTTCAGGTTCGAACACTTCGATTAGTAGCCGGAAAAACAGCTGATGCGGCAGTAGCGGCTAGCAAGGAGATGAATAACAAAAACAGGCCGATTTCGAGGTCATCTCGTGCAAGTCTTCAGGTATAGGTATAGTTTTGTTCCTTTATATTTTTAATTGACATAAATCTAACAAGTAATTATAGTTCTAACAAGTAATTATAGTTCTGAATGGGGGGCTTATTGTGAAATTGAATTGAGGGACAAGTTGTGTTATTGGTTCCAGTAGATTAAATTAATGTTGACACTTGATATATGCATTTTTCCACTCTGATGCTCCCTTTGGTTTGCTTAAGGTCAAGTACCGTTGCTTAATGCATTTACAAGTATTCCGGAACAAGTTTGTGCGCCATAGTGCTACCTTAATTTATGAATTTGATGCAAGGCATTTTAGGTGTTATCTCTTATTGATCTTTCATTGCATTTGCCTGTGTCCTTGTCTCTAGATTATTATTTTCAGCAAAAATCCTGCACGTTGTAAACCTGACCTTATATGCACCCTTTTAAGTACTAATTTGCATTACAAACAGCTGCAAATTTGTTCCATCCTTTTGTTTTAGACTTATTTGGGTTGCTTAGGTATTTTTGGGGTTTCGTTGAATATCTCAGCTTTGATTTGCTTCTGTTTGCTTGCACAAAGAATAAGGTCTTGTTTAATAAATCCATTCCCAACCAAAAGGAAAAAGTTTTACTGGAGAGTTTGAGTGTTTTCTGGAAGAAGTATATAGTGAGAGCAGAGTTTTACATATTCGTCATGATTTACTCTGATGTTTCTAATGTTCACCTGTTAACTGCTGTAGATATGGGCTTTATCTATTTCTACATAATTTATTTTTGTCTTTGTTGCTGCTTCTAGATAATTTTCAATAATTGAAACTTTTGTTACAAATATATGCTTGCTAGTCAATTGTATATAGAAATCTCTAACAAAACTTTAACTTTTACCTTTGAAATTTTGTTACGAATTCAAAGAATTTGACTAGAACTTCAGTCGGTGGATTCTTGACATTTTTATGTAAATCATATAGTATTTAGGAGTTCCCCTGTAAAATGCCCACAAATCTTAAATTAATTAGAAGTCAAGTAATAAGCTTAAGGCCTCTAAGACTGTGTCTGCATTCTAGATTTCAATACATTCTATATCATAATGTTGTTAAACTGCTTTTTAGCAAGTGCTTGAGTTTTTGGTAACTACATATAAGATTATCTAAGATATCAATTTATTCATGAGAGCAGGTGGATGACAAGTACCGATACATGTGTGAAAAAAAAGATAACAAGGTCCATGGAGTTGGTTCATTACAATCTCTCTTTTATAAGCCGGAGATTCCTTGCCGTCCATCCTTAGCTGATGCAGAAAATCAGAAGTTGCACGAAGAACTAAATGTGATGAAGGATAAGATGAAAGCTATGGAGAATCAAATAGCTATAGTTGTGTTAGTACTAGCTAGTTTTCAAGCCTCGTTAGTAATTGATGGCTCCTTTTAGATATAATACTTGAACACTATTGTATCGGGTAACTCTTATCTCATTTTGAAGATCGTAAAGGAACGTTTATTATGTAAAAAGAGTACACTTTTGTTATTTCTTTATTTGCATTTTTATAGACATAAAAATGAACAATTCTAGAAAATGAAAATTTTGCACTGTATTTGAGCATGCATACCAACAGAATATGTTTATATCTACTAACGGAAATTTAACAACCGAAAGAGTCTTTTAGTTCTTTGTTGTTAAATTTAACAATTTTGACTATACTTAACATCAGATTTTCCGTTGGGAATATGTTGCCAGAATTGCCAACCGACTATTCTGTTGGCGGGATGGTGTTTCTTTTGTTATTTTGCAAAATAGAGGTCTGTTACTAGATTGTTACTACTCGGTTGCTAACTTAGCAACGGACACCTAATTCGGTTGGCGAGGTGCTTCCCAACGACGTTTACTCTAACGGTCCAGTTCAGTGGGCATTCCGTTAGGAATCTCTTTTACCAACAGATTTCCTTGATTTGCCAACATAATATTTCGTTGGGAATAATGAAATTTCTTGTAGTGTATATAGGTTTATGCTCAAATACAAACTAATTAAGTGCACAAACTACAAACTAAATCCTAGCCATTCATTTATTTTATAGGTCGATTAATCTTGTCCATTAGTTGATTTGATATTAAAACAATTTCTTTAGCAGTAAAATAATTGTAATTGTCCTCACCTGCTGCTTCTCTCTCCCGCCGTTGTTCTCTCTCTACTCTCTAACGGCTGCATCTATCTCGCGCGTACTCTCCTCTAGTTCAAGCGTTATTTATGAACAAACTTGTGAGATCTAAGCATCTTCTCTCTTTCCGTATTCTTCTCGGTATCTTTAATTAAGTAGAAAGTTTGCAGCTTTTTTATATTTATTGCTTCGATGATAAATTGTCGCCATAAATGTTGTTTTTGTTCAATTTGTTGAGTTTGACATAAGTAATTTGGCTTATATATGAGTTTTGTGTATATCATGAATTTTGTTAAAATTAATCTGATGTTGTGTTTTATTTCATATTGTTTTGTATCGAAGTATGTTAACCTTTAGTATTCCGATCTAATGTTCTATTGATTAACACTTTTTTGTTCGCTGTTTATGTGTTCAGTTTTCAGGTAATTTAGTTTTTTCCGTTTAAAAGTTGATCACTTCAGAATTAGTGAAGATTAGTAACAATCAAGGTAAATATTAGTGATTAGTGTGATTATTAAGAGTTAATTAGTGTGATTATTAAGTGATAATTATTGTGATTATTTTTGTTATTATGATTTATATGATTTCTGTGATGATTAACTAATTACTACTGTGAGTACTATGATTATTAACTATTTACTGTTGTGGTTAAATTCAACGGCATCATGGTGGTTTGGATGCATCATGATGTGACTTCTTGTAAGAGTTGGCATTTCAGTAAGAGAGTTGCTCTATGAGAGACAATTAAAAATTATAATTCAAAGTGTATATCTGTTGGGAGGCTTCAAGGACCTGCAATTTTTAGAAGTTTCTGGGATTGCTGCATTGTTGCCTGATTTCTTTGCCACCATTCGGTAAATTATTTTGTTGGGGTTATTATGTTTTTAATTTATGCTTGGTGGCTTGGATTATTGGTCTGTAATAGTTTTGGTGTGCTGGTTGTTAACTGTGGTTTTTGAAGAGGGAAGTTGTTATTTGTTGGCTCTTTGCTGACCATGTGGGGGTCTGGTGTAGATTGCTTTTATTTGTAGATTAGTTGTGTTCGGAAGTGGCATTGTCTTTGTGGTTTCAAATTCCTAGTCAGGTTTGATGCTTGACGAATTCTGTTATGAGTGTTGCTGTGAAGGAGTATTTTTATTTCTTGGCAGGGAGTTTTTTGTTGCTTTAGAGGTTTGGTATATAGGTTATTCTCAGTGTTGCTATGGCTGGGTTGTTCTGGGTCTCGTGTTCTTGTTGCTGCTGTGATTGGGTTGTGCAGATCGAGATATTTTTGGCTGATTTTAGGAGAATTTTAATTTTCAGTCATATTGATTATTTGTTTGCTTTGACAGTTGCAGTTTCGACAAGCCAGGGGCGTTGTTGCTTGGGTGTTTCTAGTTATGTGTATTTTCTACATGTTGTGTTTTTTCATTGGAGTTAACCGTGGGTTTCAGGTAGAATGCTAGTGTGCGTCCAGGGTGTTTTAGTGAATTGTTTTTTATCACACAGCTTGTTTTCAGTTCTTTATTGTTGGGCTGGTGTATGTTCTGCGGGTGGGAGTTTTATTGTCTTGTCTTGGGAGACTTGCTTGCTGTGCTTAGTAGTCGTTTATTTAAAGTATTTCAGCTTCTTTTGTCTCGCATGGGGGCCTGATTTTGAGGGTTTTAATGTTAATCAATTCTTCTGCTCCATTTTATGCTTCCGAGGCTGCTGTTATTTTATTGGTTCGGGTTCAGGAGTTGGCGTTTTATTTGTAAATCAATATATCAGGTTCATAACTTGGGTGGTAGCTCTCTTGATTGATTTAGAGGTGGAGCAGCTGTGTGGGAGGTCTGGCACTCATAAATCATAATCAGTGGAGTGATTGCTTTTTATCTATAGGGAGGTGTTCACTTGTGTTCATTAGGTTGGATTTTTTTTTCTTTTCTCCGTTGGAGGCTTTGTATTTTCAATTTTTAGTTCTGTTTTGGTATTGCCTCTTTGAGTGTTGTTCTTGGGGGGATTTTTTTTAAGTGGACTCTTTGTATATTTTTTCTTTTTATGTTATAAAGTCAATATGATGTGCCGTCCTCATTTACCCAAAAAAATAATTACGGTTTTAGCTCCAAATATTTGAAAAACAAAGGAAACTATTTTAAATTAACAAGATTGATTAGTGTGTGTGTGTGTGAGAGAGAGAGAGAGAGAGAGAGAAAGCAATTACAAAATCAAAAAAGAGAGTTTATAAGTGTAAAGAATGTTTAGCTACTATTCATGATTCATGTACTTGTCCGAAAAAGGAGTTACAAAAATTAACATTTGTATAATATTTTTTGTTTATTTTTGGCGAAAAAAAATATGTAAATGAGATATGACTTTAATGTAATGAACAAAAATTTTATAAAGTATTAATCAGTAATCAAATTTTTATACACCACCAATCACTAATAGTTGTAGTACCAATCACAAATATTTAAACCAACAATAAGTAATCACAAACTTAATAAATAGCTATGGTTCCTGAATCAAGAGATTTTCAAATACTATAAAGACATCTTCCGTATGCTTGTTAACTTCATCAAATGTAGTTGATAAATTCTTGGCAAATGTGACTCTTTTTTTTCTTGTGAGGCTGTGCTGCATTAGTATTCGTTGGCCTTTCTTCTTGAGATGGTTGGGATGATTGGATTACCGGATTGACATGTTTTCTTGATGCAGCCTGAACATAAAGCTCTTTGCCTTCTCTAAGAATTTGATTTTTGTTGTGATTGAGTTGTGATCAAAGTATTGCATTGTCGTACTTAATCCTTAGTTTCATGAGTTGATTTTCTTGGCCATGCTGCATTTTCAAATTAAGCTAATTAAAAATATGAAAAATAGAGATGTTATACCATTAAGGAAGGATGAGGGATTTTTTTTTTACCTTTCTTTGTTCAAACCAGTTGTCCATGATCTTGCATCTACTTTATAACTCTTCAGTAATTATAAAGCATCAATCACAAATTCAACTTATAGAGCATCAATTACAAGTTGAATCAATCACAGAGTACAGAGCATCAATCATTAATTTATAAAGCAACAATTACTAATATTTGAGGAATCAATCACAAGTCTTTAAACCAACAATCACTAATCACAGACTTATAAATGCATTTTGAATTAGGCAACAAGCATCATTTGTGAATCAAAATATTTCAAATTTTGTTGAAAAATAGGCATCAGACATCTTCTGTATGCTTATGAGATACTATCAAATCTATAAACAGTGAAGTTAGGTCTATCACGAAAATGTATTGAAACATTACAAAAAGTGAACCAGATTTTTGACCTCAGTTGATAATATATTCCAGGATCATAGTGATTAATAAAATGGTGAGTCAGCCTGAATGGTGACCAAGTAAGACTTCTATGTGCATGTCGACAAATAGGATGCCCAACCTATTCAGGCACAAACACAAACAACTCAGTGGTAATCATATTAAACTTTTTTACAATGAAGAAGCAAACATGTATTGTATATACCTGAGTTGCAATTAACAAACCCCTAACCATAATAATCTTCCCAATATTAATATAACCAACACGATTTACATGTCAAAATAGACGTTAGTAGCCTCGTGGATTGTCCATAAAATCTTATCTACCGCAAAGTAATTGAGCCTGTGTGCAGGTCAAGACCCTTCAGATCTGTTAAGGAGCCTTTCAAGCTATGTAACGTCGTTCAAAACTTATAACCACTTCAATTTGACTCAGGTTCTAAATATTGTTGCTACAGATGACGTGTTACTTTAAAACATGCAAGGAAAAAGTTCACGAAGTTGTAGGTTCGGAGAAAGTGGTGTTACACCTTAAAGATACAGAATAAAACCTGCTTATAAGTGAAATACTTCTGAATTTTACCTAGATTCATTCTGTCTTTACTCCGTGGAAAGCCTTTCCACCATAGTATCTGAATGTATATGAAACAATAATGCTCAATTAGTTATATGTGCCCAACATGAGTTCCGCTATATTCAGAGCTTCATATAATAGAGAAGTACACAAAAACTATAGCATTTTGCTTGTTAATTATGAATTTACCTTTATGAAAAGCCAAGGAAAACTATCGGAATGGATGTTCAGACATGTAGAAGTCAGGTTTATTGGCTTTTGAAATCACAACATCAAAAAGCTCTCTCCACGAGTCTTGCTTGCCCAGGGATTCCTAATTCAGAAATTAAATGGTTTTAAAGAACACTTAAAGAACACTTAAATGATTGCTCTATGTTTTTTTCATAAAGATGGAAATGAGGAAAGAAACTCAATCTAACTGATCAGTCATAATGTGCAAAGATACAAATCTTATATCATATGTAAAGGGGAAAGGTAAATTTCCAACCAATGTAGCCAGAAAAAACTCCCAGAAAGGAATTCCAAATTGGTCCACACATTCAGAAAATCACATTTGCACTAAATTCAGAAAATCACAGGTGCAAATCAGTAATCACTACAAGTAGAAGCAATAATCACAGTTTTATACACCACCAATCACTAATAATTGTAGTATCAATCACAAATTAATAAACCAACAATCAGTACTAATCACAAACTTAATCAACAATTATGGTTTCTGGATCAAAAGATTTCCAAATAGTATGAAAAGTATGAAGTAGATAAAGCACCTGTAATAAAGCTTACATTACAAGGTCTTGTTTGATAAGAAAATTCTGCACTTTCTATACAAATATTTAAGGTAAATCTTGTGCAGATAAAGCTTTGGCTACTTTCAATTGATGCGCCCAAATGGGGTCACTTAAATTCCCCAGCGCTACTTCCAAGATCTATCTAGAAGTTTGTTAGCTCTCATTCGAGGTCCCTACGGCTTTGAAATTGTAATTTGAAGCAGCCAAGTCTTACTCCTGCTGCTTCTTAAGATATCTTTTTGCACCTTAAAAGACACAATTTGAACTAAGAAGTTTACAAGCATTAACAATATTACAGTATTCCAAATTGAAGCTAATGACAGATCCCACCTTTTACAGTATTTCATTTCTCTTCTCTCCTCCACCCACAATGCCTACCAATTGATGACAACATTCCCACCCTCACTACCATTACTACTCAATTGCAGAGTGCTTCTGCAAGTCCTGTTCTGCCGCTGCTCAACTTCTCGAAACCACCTACTTATGTCCTCTCATGATGCCACACAAGTCCCCTATAACAACTGAATAATTCTTGTTAATGGATCCAATTTCTTAAGTTCTAGTATTATTGTTAGACACACCCCTCCAACCAAGTATATACTATACTATATTATATACTATACTACTAAATCATCAAAAAGTGACACCAAATCACTAACACTACTAAATCAGGACAAATGCTAATCATTAAAACACTTATTAGCGACTCATTTCTTAATGACAATCACTTTGAACTGAAGCCAATCAGTAAAAATCATAAACAATACAAATCAGGTCTAATAATAACTAAAAATCACAAACACTAACGACTAGATCACCACAAAATCACTAATTAGCACTAAATAACCACAAATTGACTTGAAATCATTAACACTAATCACTAATCAACATGAAATCAACATTAGAAGCAGTAATCACTAATATTAGGTATATTATCATAAAATTTAACATATAAATTTGTAATTTGAAAAATGCAATTCAGGAGAAAAATAATTTAAGAGCACGGATTTATGAAAATAAAAATGAAAAATTATAGAACCCTAAATAACATATCTTCTTTAGTCCTGGCCATAATTTTTTGCTTTCTCAGTGTTATTTAGACAACTAGTTGTTGCTATGAGAAGAAGTAAACATAATTTGTTAGTTTTTAATAAGATTTATAACTAAAACCCTAAAAAATTGACGCTTACTAACATGCATTCACAAAATAACAGTGTTATAACTATAATACGAGATTCAGAATGTAGTACGGTACCTATTTGAAGAATTTGAAGGTGATCTCCTTCCGTTTGAGTAGGATGTTGATCTTCACTACGAATTTCCCGAGTTTCTGCAAAATTTGTTCAAAACCAAGGAGTTTAGCTTGTAAAAGTTGCAGAAACGGCGAGAAATCGAATAATACAAGCAAGTGAGTAGAGCTTTTGGTGATTATAGCTTGTGTTTGAGAGAGATGAAACAGCTTGAGAAGCGATAATTGTTTTGTATCTATATCATATATGTGTAAATCGAATAATACAAGCAAGTGAGTAGAGCTTTTGGTGATTATAGCTTGTGTTTGAGAGAGATGAAACAGCTTGAGAAGCGATAATTGTTTTGTATCTATATCATATATGTGTGTATAATTTTATTTGTTTCTGTTATTTCAAACTAGTCGCGCTGTATTGCATTGGGTCAGTTAGGAATTGGGCCAAGCTCTAATTTTTTAGGGTCGGATCGGGCCGGGTTTCATGAAATCCATATCCAATCCGTTATATTTCGGATCGGATGGGTTCGGGTTTGGATATTAAAATGTAAAATCCAAATCCAATCCGTCGGGTTTTTTCGGGTTTCGGATCGGATTCGGGTTTCAACCGAATATCTTAAAAAAAATTAAAAATTATAAACCTGTCTGAACTATGATAATTAAGTATTTTTTTTCAAAATTAAGATTATTGGATTGGATTCTATTGGTTTAAATTAGAATAATATAAACTTAAACCATATTAATTTTCATTATTACCAATATACAATATATTTTATACAATATATTATTAATGAAGTATTTGTCTTAAATAGAAACCCTTATTCCTTTAACCTAGTCTATTGATATTGAGAGTATTATATTACATTCATCCAAATAATTAAATATAAATATGTTATATATATAGACACACACACATTCATATTAAATTATTTATAATATATATATATATATATATAGGCTCATGATCAAATAGAAACCATTTTTAAAATAAAAACTAGAAACCAATACAAGTTAGTGATATTCGCAGTACAATATAGTGATATTCTCTTCAGGATTTAGTGATCTGTGTTGCAAAAATTAGTGAAAATTTGCAGAAACAGCCCAGAATCTCCATATATGTTCCAAAAACTGCTCAAATCTCCAGATCTGTTCACGTTTTCGATTCAGATGGTGGTGACGGTGGTGGAGATGGAGGTGAAGGTGGAGATGGAGGAAGGATGATTGTAGCGAAGGTGTGGGTGGCTTGAAGTAGGAGGTTGGAGCGTCGCCGGAATAGTGGCGGCTCCGCCGCGTTTTGAAGTTGAGCCGAGGTGGAGAAAGAAGTATGAACGGGGCTGAAGAAGGTTGAAGCAGCGACTAAGATGGGGTTGGTGAAGATGGAGGTGGAGATTGTGTTGTTAGAGATATAATGGAGGTGGAGATGGAGGGGGCGGGCGGCATAGAGGTGGTGGTGGTTATGGAGGAGGTGAGACGGAGGTGGTGGCAGTGGCGGATGTGGAGGTGGGGTTGGTGAAGATGGAGGTGGAGATGGGGTTGTTTAAGAATTTAGTGGTATTTACTTTAGGATTTAGTGATATTTCAGCTTAGTTTTTAGTTTCTAGACTAAAGAGGTTTCTATTGGAGTAAAACTCTATATATATATATATATATATATATAATATTCGGGTTTTTTTCGGGTTTCGGGTTCGGATCGGGTTCGGATAGGATTTCGGGTTTCGGATCGGGTTTCGGATCGGTAGAGGTCATATCCATATCCAGATCCAAAAAATTTCGGGTACAAAAATCAAATCCATATCCAAATCCAAATCCAAAAATTCGGGTTCGGTATATCCAAAAATTCGGGTTTCGGATCGGGTATCCGTCGGATCGGATTATTTTGCCATCCCTAAGGAACAATATAAAAGTAATTGTTCTACGTTCTACTACAATGTTTATTGTAGTATAGTCTTATGCCCACTTTAATTACCTATCCATGATTTCACCGACACGAAATTTCCTGGTTTGCTTTTTGATTCTATGTCTAATTCAGTGACCCTATGACATCCCCTGCTGTTTCCACAATCTTGCAGTCTATGGCCAAAAACTCCACAAAAAGTGTCAAAAAGGAAAAGCGTGCTGGTTCCAGTAAAGCAATTGGACTTTCAACAGCACCTGGCAGCCGCCTAGTTCAAGTCTGAGAATGATGTTTCATATTTCAGCGTTTTACAACCCGTTCCTTTTTACACACTTGAATTGGACGCACTGAGGTTACAAAAATACCAGGTGATGGGTGTGGATTATAAAACAACATTGAAGCAAACAGTTGTATCTCGACCAATACTTTCCATATTCTGGTCTGATTGTATCATTTGTAATAGGCAGGACTCTGTATGCAGGTTATAGTGTGTCATTTTCTATGTTTTGATAAGTTCTTGGTGAATGTGATAAAAACTTCTGCATGGAGTCCGGCATTCGGTCTTAGCTCCTTAATATATCTAAAGTCAAGTTACTTTCTGGCAAATATTCAGAAAATTTAACTTAGAAGATCATTTATCTCAGTTGTTGGACAACAACTTCATATTAGTCCATACAATTTTAACTTCATTGTTATTAAAACATAAGCACAAATTTTGTGTGTGGTTTTTAGGTAGGATTTGTGATTCTCCTTTTCGCAGTTCTAATATTTTTGCTTATATATAACAGACATATATCTAGGCCATAAATTAAAAGTTTTGAGATCAATAAAATTTGTGCATTCAATGAAATGTTTTACTAGCGGTGAAAAATGTCTATATTATATTAAATAAATCAGAAGTATAAAAACTAATTAAAATTTAAAAGTTATGAAATTTCAGCACTGTAATGAGAGTATAAAACCCACTAAAATTTTAAAATATTATATCTTCTTAAGAAACTAGTTTTTTGACAAAAATATAGGACAATTTATACCGGTGGAAAAATATTCAGGATTAAAACTAATAAAAATATGATCAAAGAGTGCATTCCAAACAATTGACACAAATATGGGAAGTTGGTCATGAGAAATGCCAAAAGTGTGAATCAGAATCAGAATTCAGAACCCAGCTCTTTCTTCTAGGTTGCTCTGAAACTGAAAGTACCTCTAGCAGCTGCAAAAAGTATTTATAACACTTGCCAAGAACTTAACCAGTAATATCTGAAGACCAAACCTTGGAATGGCAAACTATCTACAGCTACATAAAGAGTGATACAAACAACAGATAATAGATAGTATAAGTTTGAATACTGCTGCTTGCTTCAATGTTGTTTTAAAGTCTCCAGGCTTCTACCAGACACATAAGTATTTATATCAGCATACTTCACAACAGAAACTAGGAGCTTAACATATGAATTTTTTTTGTTACTTAGAAGGCGAGAATGAATTTGTGAAGAGCGAGAATCATATCAGCGCATTACTGCTTCTCACAAAAAAATGGTGACATGGAATGGTCAACAAAAATTTATATAGTTCTTGCCCGTAAATGGGTCAAATGACAGAGAATGGTCAACAAAAATCCCACCTAATCAGCCAGTGAAGTTACAAATGAATTCTGTGGAATTGTCTAAAACCTTTAAAGATAATTTGAAAATGAATTATTTCTCGAAAGAAACATCTAGAATTTGGCTTAAAGACCTTTTGGACTCAAGAAGACCCAATTTTGGAAATTTATAGGAAATATAAAGGCCGAAGGCCCAATTCCAAATTGTTTGTTGGAATTCTAAAATAGAGTTAGTTTTTGACCATCTGTGGTCCATCCGGTAATTCGAGTTGAATCTAACTTGAAAAAGCGGCCCGGATCATAATCAAAATGATTTCAAACTGGATGAAGCTTTTGCGTTTAATTCAATCTCAACCCAGGTCGGATAATATGATAAATTAATTATTATATATTTTATATATTTATTATTTGATAGGCCTGCCAATGCCTTATCAAATAATTATTCAACTTATCATATTACTATATCAAAATATAATTATAATCTCACACTTTAAATTTTTCAATTGAGAAACTGACATAATGCGATTATATAAACAAAAAAAATTATGTCTTTTTTATACAATGAAATTAATAATATAACAAATAACAATCTAAGAAGTTGATGTTTATATATAGTTAGAAATTGATGAAATCTTTTAAAATTATTTGGATGGTAGTTCCATCATTTTAACTAAATTTAAAATTGATAAAAATATGTTTAATACGTTAAAAGATATTTCTAACACTAATAAATAAAATGATTAATTTCACATAATCATTCCATCAAATTTTTTTTGTTTAAAATTGTGTAATTCACTGTCACATATCTTCCTCACTCCTTTATAAATCAAAACCCTTATTTCCATTCTTTAAATCTTTAGAGCGGCGGCCACCCCCCTCTCAAAACCCCATCTTTATCTTCATACATTGACCCAAATCAAATCAATAACCTATTATTATTGAAATCACATACAAATTCAAATCTTCTACCGTCTTTCAATTACATAAATTCGATACGCATATAATCATCCACTGCAAATTAGGATGTTATATTATTGCTAATAGTTTTTTCCCGGTGTGTCCAATTGTTTATCAATTTACGATTGATATATAGATTGAGCTCTTCAAATTGAATACCCACTATACTATTTGTTATGTTCAAGTAGTTAATGTATTATGCTTTGGATGCACCAAAGGTTCATGATAGCAGGTGAAATACTTGTTTAATGGAATTTGAGTTTTCTTCAATCATCAATTGCATATTTGAAATATTTATTTAATTTTATTCTTTAAATAATAAATTGTATGAATCAGGTGTATACAAGGAATACTTGCATATAATAATGAAGAAAGTGCTCCAAAATAATTTAATCTCTGCCTCCATTCTCCTTGCGGTGCTTATAGGTATGTTTAAAATAATATTGACTATGCCATAACTGCTCATAGGCAATTTTTTTGTCGGTGTTGGCACAGAAATTATTGCACAAATATCTCTGAGTTTTATTTTTTACAATACTACGAATATAGTATTTGACATGATTACACTGTTGTATTAGAGATAAATGCAACATCACTTGCAAGTATTACATTAAACATCACCTCAAATTGTTGCAAAAGACTCGATTATTCTAACAATTATAAAAATTAGATGTATTATGAAAATATATATCTTTAAACTGAAATTTCATTTTCATACATTTCACTCTCAAAACTCTCTCATCTCTCGAACTCTCGAAGCTTCTCTTTTCTTGATGCTCTTGAAGCTCATGTCTCGACTCCCATTTTTAAATTGTCAACTCACATGTTTTTTTTATTTTGCTGGAATATTGGATTTTTGGTCGGGGTTTCCCTTTGTAGGTATAGTTGTTGTCTCTCTATCTCTTTCTTTATGATTTTTTTACAAATTTTTATGCATGCATTTAATTTGTAATTAGGGTTTTTATATTTGGGATTAATTGGGTTTTTTTTCCTCGCATTTGGTAATTTGGGTTTTTTGTAATTGAACTTTATTTATGGTTTTTGTATATTATAATTTGGGGTTTTTTTGTAATTGAACTTTAGTTCGGGTTTTTTAAGAGAACTAATTCAGTTGTGCTTTGATATACGGAAAAGACAAGGTCGAAGCTCATCAAATATTAGTGACTGAGTTGAAAGTAGATTGGCTTCACAAATAATGATTTATATATATAAATGACTATTCTCATATAGACGAATCCCCTAGTAACTAATTTTGTTAATTTTGTTTTTAATTATTTACTCCACAATTTTCACATAGTGAGGCTATGTAGAGTTTGACTATGTAGAATTTGCACCGGTTGATGAGGATCCCACCAACAATCAGAACTTTGACTCTGATTTTGAGGAGATACTTCAGACCTTTTGATCAGATGGCTGTGATTTACGAGGAACGTGTGCTCTTCTCATTCAATTTCACATCAGACTTTTACTTTAGAATTTAAGACAATTTTTAAGGTAATGGGGTTAATACTGCCAGTAGTCTGCAGCATGTAAGCAGTGGACAAAAAGGGTGGATGATGTATGGTTCAGAAACAGCAGGTCTTGCATCACCTGCAAATCAGTTGGTAGGCCCTAAACTATTACTTATTTAAACTATATATACCAAGTTGAGTGAACTCATAATCTTAACCTAATCATAAATTTACTTCATGTCACCAGCAGGAAACTCCGCAAGTAACACAGAATATAACCATGGAAGAGGAAGCTTAATGTACATCATTTATGCTATCCTTCAGCACATGTAACTTTGGACAAATTTTGGTCTTCAAGTTCCCCAGAATTACTATTTAGTTCACCATGGAAGAGGAATACCTGCTACAGACTGGAGATCTTTTTATCAGCATCGGGACTGAGAGTCTGAGATGATTGGCACAAAGTTTTCCATCTATATTCTTATAATCTATACCTGCTACAGACTTGCTATGTAGGCCAACAATTACAAGTCCGTCCCCTGACTGAAACTGGTCCCAGAATTCAACAGCTAGAGTACTGTCGAACGCATGTGTGCTCAAGTTCACAGTGCTGGGTCCTCAAAGCACACAATGCACCCTGGTTTTTACAGTTGATCATGTGTGATTTACAGAATTTTCTGCCTTCAGTACATATATTGTACAGTCTTTTGCCCAATTTAATTACCTACCCGTGATTTCACAAACAGCGAAATTTCCTAGTTGTGAAACACTGTATATTATATATATATACATATATATATATATATATATATAATTTTAAATTTAATGACGACAATATTATTTTTACTTTTAGTAGTGAAAAATGTCATAATCTTTTTTTGGATCCTCACGTAACCTCACTGTTCTTTAAGGTTATTTGTTCACCACATGCATACAGCTTTTTTTAGTTTACAGAAATAATTTTTACTTCGGACTCAGAGATATAGGCCATGTTTGAGAATTAGCGGTTAGCTGTTAGCGGATTGAATTAGATGATTTGACTAGCCGATTGAAATACATCTTTTGACTATTGGATTGAATTAGCAATTTCTTGTAAAACTGTTTTGGTAAATAACTATTTCATTATCTTTTTATGACACATACCCAAACCTCCAACTCAAAAAACTCCTCAAACTAGCTTTGTGAAAATTAGCTTTTTGAGCTCAAACCGCTATTTCAATCCGCTAACTATCAAACACTATCATTAGCGGATTGAAATGGTCAAACCTCTAAATCTCCACAAACCTCTAATTTTTCCTCAAACCGCTAACTTCCAAATACGGCCATAGTAAAACTGTGTTCATAGTGATTCCGGTGCACTAACTGTAGACTAACTAATTCTAAGAAGACTAACATTTTCGCAGAAGTTACATCATTACTCTATGAAAGTGATGTGCATTAACTAAGTGGACTTTGAACACTTGAGGGGCTTTTGGATTGTGGGTGAATATGGGAATCGGGTATGGGAATGCGTATTACATGAGCCGTGAAGAAAAAGATATATTCAACCAGTAAATGGGAATGACCTGATTTCCAGTCATGGGTTTGAGGTTCGGATTCCAATTAAGTGGACTCATTAACCATATTCAAACACCCCCCTATCTTCCTCACTAAGTATCTTTGGAATTTAATGTTGTTCCTAGTTTTTGTCTTATAGGATTTTTAAAGATTTTTTTTTCCATTTTTGAAATCATAGTATATTCATCAATTTGGACTTTTAAAAATATTTAACTACTTTTCTAATGGGCTCCAATAAATTAGTTAATTATGTAATTCTCTTTTTGATCGACGAGTTAAATATGTGAGCACACTATCTAATATGCAAGAATTGACCATATAAAACTAAAGAAATATCTGACCTGATATAGTCAAATATACATTTTTTATTTCATGAGGCATTATCTAAAGAAATTATGAATATTTTGTGCAATAAACTAAATTTACTTATTATGTCTAATATTTTTGTTTTATTCTATAACACATAACAGAGCAATAGTTCATATGTATAGTAAACATTAATCCATTGCAAATGTACTCACATCGGCTCAAATTCTAACAATCACTAGTTCATATTTATAGTAAAATTTGGACTATCTACTGAATTATCATAAGGTACTCCTATGTTATGGCCTACACCTAATTAAATTTAATAAGTTGATGATGCAGCATGATTACTTGAAATTTTTTAGTTCCAATTATTACTTATACTTATCATATATATAAATGTACTTATTACTTAACCATATTTAATACCAATCATATGCATAATTAAATCGAATCTCACCCCCAAAACATTTCCCCTTTAGAGAGGACCCTTTGAATTACGATTCTTCTTTGGTTTTTGATCATGTAAATATATGATTGAGAAGATGTTGTTTCTCAAGTAAAAAAAAAAAAAAAGATGTTTATTAGTGATGCGATACAAAATTAAAAATAAGAAATGCAAAAAAAAATTCTTCAAAAAAAAAAAACAATGCATATATGCATTGATGTTCTCCTAATCATGGTTTGTCTTCCCGGCCATGTATTTTAACCATGGTGATATAATATACTTGGCTGGTTCATTTACTCCAGCCAAGTATCTATAGCGGGTGCAACTGCTTCTGCTCATATGAAATTGAAATTAAAGTTCAATTTATTTATAGTGATATCGGAACTTAAAATTCAAGTAGTCAAATTGAAATTTGAATCACTTGACACCCATATGATATCAATTTTCACAAACTAGGTTCAATTCAAAAATTCAAAAAATTAGTTTTCTAAATTCGATCAAGAATCCTAAATTTACAGTCCTATTTAGAGTTTTTTATATTAAACTTAGTTTGTGAAAATTTTAGAAATGTGGGTGTTGCTAGTGATTCAAATTTTAATTTTATTACCTAAACTTTAATTTGGGTATCACTAACACCTTCAGAATTACTTTGATCCGTATAAACGTCAACAACCACTAGTTTTCTAATTATAACGCCGAGGGTATCTTTTTGACGGAAAGATTTAGATCAAAAAATGGAAAATTTAAGTGATCCAAAAAAAACAAAAAACTTTAGTTCAGGGAAATATACTATAAAACGTCAATAGTCCAGGGAGTTATAATTTAATTTAAACATTATTAAAAGGATTAGTTCGATCTCGTTTTAGATCAATTTTTCAGTCTAAGTCAAAGTCGAAATCACATCGACCTCGACTAGTTTTCTAGGTGTATATGACCTAATTGCACGTCAAAACCAAACAAAAACATTTTATGCTAGAAGGACATGGTCGACCTCGATTTAAGTCATTAAAATCATATCCAGGTCGAAGTCGAAATAATATCAAATGGGACAGAGTTTTTCAGTTTAACTTGAACTCAATTCAAGTTGAAAATAAAAACCCCAAGAGGACCTAATTGACCTCAATCCAGGTTGAAGATTTCACTCAGGTCGAAGTCGAAAAACTTTCGACCTGGACGGAACTTTATACTTTTATTCGATCTAAATCCAGGTTGAAAGAGAGATCCAATTTTGCAATAATTTTGAAAAATAAAAAAATCAACATGGACATTTTTAACCTCATTTCTGTGGAAATGACTCTAACTTACAATATCACATAGTTAAAAGGTTTTATTATAGATTTATTATTTGATAGAAATGTCAAAGCCTTGTCAAATAATTATTCAAATTATCATATTACTATATAGAAATATAGTTTTTATGTCTACTTTATAATTTTCAATTGAGAAACGAACATAATGTGATTATATAAATAAACAAATTTATGACTCTTTTATATAATAACGTTAATAATATGACAATCAATAATTTAAGAAGTTGATGTTTAGATATAGTTAGAAATGATGATATCTTATAAAGTAGTAGGGTAAAATAGTAATTTTGTAGACTTCCTTCTATTGATTCTTTCCATACAAAAGTACTATTTTACCCCTGCAGTGATTAATTTTAACAGTCAACTTGATGGAATATGGTCAAAGGGGTGCATATCGAACCGTTTTTTAAACATTAGGGTGCGCATTGACAAGAAATTTTGTTTGAGACCAAATTGAAAAAGCGCTTAAACTTTAGGGTGCAAAGTGTAAATTACTTTTTTTTTATTTCAAACTGTGTAATTCATTGTCGTTTCACATCTTCCCTAAATTTTTTATAAATAAATCAAAACCCTCATTTTCATTCTTTACATCATTAGAGCCGCCGCCGCTGCCGCCCCCCTCTCAAACTGCCATCTCAATCTTCGTACTGACCCAAATCAAATCAAATCAATATTTATCTATGATTATTGAAATCACATACAAATTCAAATCTTCTATCATATTCCAGTTACACAAATTCGATACAAATATAATCATCCACTACTTCAAATTAGGATGTTATATTATTGCTAATAATTTCTCCCGGTATGTCCCTTTTTTATCAATTTACGCTTGATATATAGATTGATCTCTTCATATTGGTTTTCCACTATTTTATTTGCTCTGTTCAAGTGATTAATACAAACACTTTGTTCATGTTGGATCGGTAAGTTGTATCCTTACAAATCTACACACTGAATGCACAAATATAAAAAGTGATCAATTTATACAAGTTGCATGGTGTGTATTATAAATATTTTGATTAGATTAAACCCAACCAAATATTTTGATTTTGGACCTAAAATATTTTTTTTGAATATGATTTCTATCTTTTATATGAACTTGAATTCAACCAATATTATGGTTTGACTTAAATTATAAATAATTATTATATTATGATTTGGATGCACCGATGGTTCATGATAGCAGGTGACATATTTGTTTAATTGAATCTGAGTTTCTTCAATCGTACGATGCACATTTGAAATAATTCATTTAACGATATTCTTGAAATAATAAGTTGTATAAATCTGATATATATATATATATATATATATATATATATATATATATATATGGGAATTTTTGCAGAAAACAATGAAGAAATTGCTCCAAAATAGACTGATATATCTCCGCCTCCATTTTCCTTGGAGTGGTTATAGGTACGTTTAAAACAACATTCTCTACGTCATAAGTGCTCATAGGCAATATTTATTGTTGGCTTTGGCACGAAAATTAGTGTAGTATATCTCTGAGTTTTATTTTTTACATTTCTACAAAATAGTATTGTATTTGACATGATTACACTATTGTATTAGAGATAAATGCAACTTTACTTGCAAGTATTACATTAAACACCACCTCAAATTGTTGCAAAAGACGATCATTTAACAATTATAAAAATTAGATGTATTATGAATATATATATATATATATATATGAGTGATTGACACTTTACACCCCTTATGTTTAGGCGCTTTTTCGATTTGGTCTCAAACAATTTTTTTTGGCAATATGCACCCTAAAGTTTGAAAAGCGCTTCGCTTTGCACCCTTTTGACCACTCTCCGTTTAATTGACCATTAAAGTTAACAGATATGGGGTTTTCACTTTGCACCCCACAATTTTAATTTTTTTCATAAGTTTTTACAGGGGTGCAAAGTGTCAATCACTCTAAAATTTATAGAAAATGATTATTATTTATTACAAACAGTGATGCCATGCATACTAAAGAAGAACAAATTATCAACGTAGATTGGTGATAAGGGATCCATATGAAGTTGATCTTCTGCGAATTGCATTTGTCTGATCGGATCTTGGTCAGCACATTAGCATAATACATATAAGGGTAGGGAAGAATGTTGGTGCATACAAAAACAGATCATCATTTATCTTACTAGAAGTTTGGTTGCATGGCATGTCTATCTGACTCTGGAAACAGCGAAAAAATAAGAAATCAGAAATAGAATATATATGGTCTTTTCACATGACCTGCCGACCTGGGGAGACATGATATAACATAGCAAACAGGAGAAGCTACAATTATATAGATAGTCTGAGTTTTAAGCCGAGGATGAATCTCTATAGTTGCGGCAAGTCTTTCAGAACCTCTAATACATTGTTGTCCGCAGAAGCTAGCAGTTGAGAGAGTTTGCCGCTTAATTCATTCACCTCTATTTGCAGACTGTTAATGTAACTGCAAGTCTCTTTGAGAATGTCCAGAGCTGGTACTAGAGTGTGGTAGCAATGTAGCCAAGTCTCTTTGTTCTATATTGGTTTTCAGTTAAGCTGCAATGATTACGGCACATTGTGTGCCGTCTTTTAAATTAGCTAATTTTCCATGCACGGTAAGATTAAATACTGAAATATATGGTGTGCAAATTTTAATGCACCGATTCTTGTTCACCAGTGATCTTATGCTACTTGTTTTAGTTAATTTCCTCGGTTGCTTCAGTTAAGTTATGGGATGTTGCTCAGAAACTAAATATTGCATATAAGGATATAAGTAATGAAGCAAATTTTATATTGGTTAAATACCCTTTTTCTGTTGTCACATAGGAGGCACCACTAAGCATTCATTATTTTCAGTGCTTTAAAAGAAGAAGCGCCAACCCTTCAGACGATTTTCAGGAAGCATTGAAACAGGTACAACAGCTCTGCTAATGTGCATTGGATTTATATTTAAAACAATTTATATATATGTTTTATCTTTATCTCATATTCTCTATTTATTCTACTTGGTGTAGGCAATGCAGGCAATAAAAAAGAAGGAAACTAAACAAGGGACAGATTCTTCTTAAAGGCTGTAAAATGTTACTTAGAAATACCTGACTATTAGGAGCTTTATACATGTTCAAAGCAGAAGTAAGAATTCCATAGCATTGTTCCTGAAACTAGAGTTTCATGCATTCTTAATTATGTACTGCTATGGTCTTAACATTAGATCGGCAGTCACCTCTGATGCTTGAAGTGCCAATGTGTTGACAATCAAACAATCTGCCTCTGGCAAGAATGTTTAGTAATACGGAGCTTAAATGTTTCTCTAAACGTCCTCTGCATTTGAATGAAATATCATATATGAAATGTTTTGTGATATGGAGCTTAAACGTTTTTGGATTGATCCACCGGCCTCCGAGCTGTCCCCCGTAAATAGTGGAAGAAAGTTGATTGTACGTTTAAGAAAAGTAGTGGTAGATAACAAAGTGTAAATACTCATGAAAAAAAAAATTAAAACTATGGGGTGCAAAGTGAAAATCTCACATCTGTTAATTTTAACGGTTAATTAAACGGAGAGTGGTCAAAGGGGTGCAAAGCAAAGCGCTTTTCAAACTTTAAATTGCGTACTGCCAAAAAAAATTGTTTGAGACCAAATCGAAAAAGCGCTTAAACATAAGGGGTGCAAAGTGTCAATCACTCTATATATATATATATATATATATATATATATATATATATATATATATATATATATATATATATATATATATATATATCTTTAAATCGAAATTTCATTCTCATCCATTTCACTCTCGAAACTATCACATCTCTCGAACTCTCGAAGCTTCTCTTTTCTTGATGCTCTCTTATCTCTTAAAGCTCACGTCTCGACTCCCATTTTCCAAATAGTCAACTCGCATGGTTTTTTTTGGGGGGGGGGGAATATTAAATTTCTATTTGGGGTTTCCCTTTGTAGGTATAGTAGCAGTCTATTTATCTCTGTCTTTATGGGTTTTTTTAATTTACATATTTTTATGCATGCTTTTAATTTGTAATTAGAGTTTTTATATTTAGGATTAATTGGGTTTTTTTTTTAAGATTGGGGTCAATTGTATGTTTTCTGTTTGATTTGTAATTGAGGTTTTCATATCGTAATTTGGGTTTTTTGTAATTGAACTTTAATTATGGTTTTGTATATTATAATCTTGGGTTTTTTTTTGTAATTGAACTTTAGTTTCTAAGTGAACTTTAATTGTGTTTTGATATGCAGCAAAAGCAAGGCCGAAGCTCATAATATACCGATAGATTTGAAAGTAGTCGGGCTCCACAATAATTATTTATATATAGAAATGACTCACATGTCTCTTGATAATTACTTTTTAGAGTGATTGACACTTTGCACCCCAGAATTTTAGGCGCTTTTTCGATTTGGTCTCAAACAATTTTTTTCTTCACCCGAATATTTAAAAAGTGCTTCGATACGCACCCCTTTTACCATATTCCGTCAAGTTGGCCATTAAAGTTAACAGATGTAGGGTTTACACTTTGCACCCCATAAGTTTAATTATTTTTTCCAGGTGCGTTTATCTTCTGTTGTTGCCAAGATATATTGCTTTCCTTTTTATAGGCGTACTTCCATAATTACTGTTTTTATGGTACTAATTTAGTGTTCAAGAACTAATAATTTTGCATATGCATGGCTAGCTGTTTATGTTAATTAAGTATTTGTTTTATGATATGCAGGACCTTCTAGCCAGGATATTAGATTTGCTTACTTCTGAACAAGGTTGGCTGCATGCTCATTACTTTATCATATACATAACTGCTTTTTGTTGGTGATCAAAGTACCTTTAGACTCCACTCCCAATCGTTGTTTTAAATTATATATTGATGTTGCTCACCTCTCATGTGGCTTGCGGTGTTGCATTGGAAGGATATAGAAGTTTTCACTTTCTTCTGTAAAGAATCTTCTCAATCCATATCTAAAGAAACAAACTATACTCCAGAGCTATACTAAGTCAATTGATTGCCTCTGTAATCCACTCAACAGTATCAGCGACCTCTAATAAAGTATTAAAAGATGCATATTGATTTCTTTTTATTCTTCTTTAAATTTTTCCTATTACTTTTTTTTACATATATATATCTGAGATTAAAGTTTTTGCTTATGCATTCCTCAGTTTTTCCAGTGCCATCAACAAGTGCCTCAACTAGTGCTGCAGCAAGGGTTGATGGAAATGATCCTTTCATTCACACATTTTACTACTCTTTGGTTCAGATGCATGCTAGAAGAAGAGTATGAGTGAGATTCAGAAAGAGAGAGTAGGCCAAAGATCTCCTGTGTATGTGGTGTCTCATCACCATATGATAATAGGACTGATGACATGGTTGAGGTACTTACTTGCAAAATTACTTATCTAGGTGTTAGTATCACTGCTGCTGTGTTGCAATTTCTTTGACTCCCTTTTTGGTTGAGGTATAATAGTAGTAATTCTAAATTGTTGAATGTATTGTATATGTTTCTTGAAAAACTATAAATATATCCCTTTTTGGCGGGCGACATATTCTCTAAAAAAACTCCATCTCTAGGGTTTTTTTTTGTGTGTCATTGCTAATCTGTTACTGCTGGTTTGTGCCACAAGAATATGGCCTGCCTGGGTCCAGTTAGTTTTTGTACATACTGGTGTATTCAAATATTTCCTTGTAGTTCATTTCACCAATTAAGAGATCAGTTTCTATGTTCTCATACTTTGTTTAAGCGTTTTACATTTAAACGCTTATAGTTATATTACTCTATACATACTCAAACATAAGTTTAGGAGTTGAAGATCAGGGATGCACTTTTATAAAGAGCCCACCACCCTACCTTCCCTCACTACTTCAGCAGTTACAGCTGCGCCATCAGCTTCAAAGGGTGAGGGCTTACATTCATGAAAAAAAATATTTCAACATACTCATGAAAAAAAATTAAAATTGTGGGGTGCAAAGTGTAAACCCCACATCTGTTACTTTAACAGTCAATTAAACGGAGAGTGGTCAAAGGGGTGCAAAGCGAAGCGCTTTTCGAACTTTAGGATGCATACCCAAAAAACATAATTTGAGACCAAATCGAAAAAGTGCCTAAACATAAGGGGCGCAAAGTGTCAATCACACTTTCTTTTACTATATGTTATTGTATTCTCTTATTAGCATTATGATGATTATTTTTTTTTGGTATTTCCTTGTGGGTTTTTGTTATTTTAACATTAATGATTTTAATTTTAATCAACTAGAGGTATGGCTGTCAATTTTTCATAGATTTTGTTATAGTTGTTGGAGATATGAAACAAAGGTTTACTTGTGTACACAGTTTGAAGTGGCAGAACCACTTCTGCAGAAACCATAGGCCATATCCAGACTCAAAGATTTTGTACTTGTGCTTTCATATACAGGAAAGACAAGGCAGAAGCTCTTCATATACTCGTGAATAAGTTGAAAATATTCTCTCAGCTTAGAAATGATTTATATAGAGAAATGACTCACATGATGTCTCTTGATAATTTCAGGTACTATATAATTATTTTCTTCATACTCGCTTGGTGGTTTTTTGTTATTTTAACATTGATGATTTTTTAATTTATATTAATAAATATGTATTTTGTGTTTGTAGGGAGAATGAGCAACTATCAAAGTACGGTGTGACATGGTAGAAGCTCGTGGTGTAATGATGACGGAGCTGAAGAAGGTTATTGAAGCCAATCCTGTCTTAATTCAATGACAAGCTTGCGGTCATCAAGATTGCCAGCTTTGATCAACCAGAGGTATGGATGAAAATTTGTTATAGTGCGTATACTTGTTGGAGATCTTGAATAAAAAGGTTTGCTGGTTTATACAGTTTGAACTGGCAGCACCACTTGTGCGGCAACCATAGGCCTTATCCAGACAATATAAAGACATTGTAAACAGATATCATCATCAGATGATGACCAGTCATCACAACAAAAGGTTTGATTCTTTTCTATATTTCTAGAAGTTGTGATGAGGCACAATTTTCAATTATGGCACTTGTATGTTCTCCCGTCCGTTGTTTGCTTTTGTGGTTATTCCTGTTAACATTTTTGACTTGTTGTGGCCATGCAGAATAATAACCGAAAAAGAAAACAACACTCGTCTTCTGGACCAGCTAATAGTACTGGTACAGGAAATAGTGTGGGTTCTTCACCAAACTTCCCAGCATCAACTCATACACCTGGTGATGGGGTTAATACTGCCAGTAGTCTGCAGCATGTAAGCAGTGGACAAAAAGGGTATATAAAATAGAATATTCACACCAAACAATGAAGAAAGTACTCCGATATATTGATCTTGGCCTCAGTTCTCCTTATAGCGCTATGGGTAAATTTGAAATAACACTTTACCTTCGATATTTATTTATTTAATTATTATTTGTCATATTATTTTGTTTTAATTCACTATTTTGAAGTTTATGTTCTTCTCCATCATTTAGAAATGATTATTTAGTTCTATTCTTGAGGAAGATAATAAAGATAACATTTGAGCTGAGTTTACTATGGAATGACTGAAACTGGTCCCAGAATTCAACAGCTAGAGTCTCGAACCCATGTGTGCTCAAGATCACAGTGCTGGGTCCTCAGAGCACACAATGCAACCTGGTCTTTTACAGTTAATCATGTGTAATTTACAGAATTTTCTGCCTTCAGTACATTTATTATATAGTCTTATGCCCAATTTAATTACCTGTCCATGATTTCACAGACAGATAAATTTTCCTGGTTCTATGTCAAATTCAGTGACCCTGTGACATCCCCTGCTGTTTCCATCATACTTGCAGTCAACAGCACCTGGCAGCCGCCTACATACTGGGTTCAAGTCTGAGAATGATGTTTTATATTTCAGCGTTTTACAACCCTCCTTTTGGCACACTTGAATTGGACTCATTGAATTTACAAGAATTCCAGTTGATGGGTGTGGATTATGAAACAACATTGAAGCAAACAGTTGTATCTCTATGTTTTGATAATTAGTTCTTGGTGAATGTGATAAATACTTCTGCGTGGAGTTTGGCATTCGGTCCTAGCTCCTTAATATATCCAAAGTCAAGTTACTTTGTGGCAAATATTCAGAAAGTTTAACTTAGAAGATTATTTACCTTTTGTTGGACAACAACTTGATATTAGTCCATACAATTTTAACTTCACATTGTTATTAAAATATAAATAAAAATTTGGTATGTGGATTATAGGTAGGATTCTGATTCGCGTTTTCGCGGTTCTAATATTTTTGCCTATATATAACAAGACATCTAGGCCATAAATTAAAAGTTTTGAGATCAATAAAACGTGTGCATTCAATGAAATATTTTACTAGTGGTGAGAAAATATATATATTTATATAGGGAGATGATCAAATACAAATCACTATTAAACTAAAAACCTAAAAACTAGTTTTAAAATGATCAAATATCTCCACATACTTTTTAAAACTTACATATGCACCCCCTAGTTGGCACATCAATTTTTCCAAACTTACACTTTCTACCCTAATGCCACATCAGCACAAGGCCCCACCCAGGCTGCCACGTCAGCACCCGGGGGTCCACCCAGGCAGCCACGTCAGCACATGGGCCCACCCAGGCTGCCACGTCAGCACTGGGGAAACAGAACTTCACAATGTACATAGCAAGGAAATGAAGTGCTGAATTAAGAATAAGAGACCAGGAAGAGATGACAATATCTAACTTAAATGTTATTTGGCCCAAAAGTTTGATAGTTAGGTGACCCGCAATCTTAATTACTCATGTGAGACGATTGTGGACCTTTAGAAAAGGGATTTTGCAGATACCTAATTCCCTATATATACTCCAAAGAAATATTGTGAGCCTATGAGGTATATTCCATAAATGTGAAGGAAATAACTTCACTTCTATTCATAACAAGGAACTGAAGCTACTTAGTGTTAATCAAGAAAGTTAAGAATACTAAGAACTTTAGTATGTGGTTTGTGTCCACCTCATGTTAGTGTCAGAAAGACATAAATAGAGGTTTCCACAAAGATTCTTCATTCATGTGTAATCTTGCAGGCAATCTTTTTTTTTTGAATCATGATGTTAATTCAGGTTTGTCACATTTATTTTCAGACAAAAGGATTGACATGATCTCTGGACCCTTAGCTTATGTGATATGTGGAACATCTGAAATTCTGAAAGCCAGACCAGCAATTAGATAGAAAATTCTATTACCTCATGTCAGACAGTCCACACACTTCACCTGCATCAAAATCATAAGTAATCTATCATAGAAGGTAAATTTGTCATGCCTCGCTTGTTAACTTTAAAAAACATTTAACAGACTGAAACTCTAGGATATCCACTATGGATCTAAAAGTGAAAGACAAACCACTTGAGGCAATGCTAAAAGATTTTCACTCGTATTCTTCTCCACACACGGGTCTTCGTCTGCATCTTGTATTGCACAAAAAATTCCAACTCAGTGTTCAAATTAAGAAATAGAAAAACAGATCCAATCAATTTAAAAATGTAAACAGACAGGCTATTACAGACACAGGGGATATTTTTCAAAATATATTCTGTAAATTAAAGTAGAAGCCGGTCAAATTAATCCTGTGGACTAACCGACTGGTCAAATTCATTTTAAAATAATCACCACCAGGGTGCACTTGAGCACACTTGGGTTAACAATTTTGGTGATCCCTAGCCCTAGGTACACCTCTTACCAGAATTTCATTTTGGTAAATGTGTGCATAATCATAAACCACTTTGCCGAGGCCCACAGATGATTTGCTCCGCTGCATTATAAACTGAAAATGTATAGCGTTTCAAACAGACTCATCCCATTGGAAAGCCATACAACTAAAACCATTTGGAATGTTCTGCATTGTGTATGTAATTCCTAGCTCTAAACATTTCTCAGTTCCTTCTGATGCGTATGTAAGGAGTCGCTATGAGAGGCCAACTTTTGCAATTTCTTTATCTATAGCAGGATTCTAGAACATTGAGAACTACTTAACTTCTGCTACAGCCTCCAGGTATGAAAACTTTAATTATGTTAGTAAAGTCCCCTGAAAGAAGATTGTGACTTGTGAGTCCCTTAAGCATTGATCGTTTGATACGTTGACTCGAGCATGAATGAAATTAATTGTGCTCGAGATGTCTACCAAGATAATGCCAAGGGCAAATGAAACTACATTGGAAAGTAAACAGGCAAAAAATATATTATAGATGATTTCATTTGCACACAAAGCAAAAAATAATCATGCATTATTTGTGGTTAAATAGATTTACTTACCTCTTACTACTTATTATTAATATATGTGTAAGTTAATCTTTGTTTACCATTCAAAGGTTATTCAATATTATGCTTTAAAAGAATTATTATTCCAATATATATATATATATATATATATATATATATATATATATATATATATATATATATGCCAACATTCCAGATAGGGACTCCTTATATGGAGTGCGCCACTATAAATCATCAATTTTATTATAAATTCTGTTACAGAATACATATAAAACGTGATTCTAATATAGAATACTCAGTGTTCTAAAAATCCCCGATTTAACCGATAAATCCCCGATTAATCCCCTGCAAGGTCGGCCACCGATCCGATTTTTGAAATCCGTGAAATCCTTATATATATTTCATAATCGAAGTATATGTGATAAATTATTAAAATTAAAATACTATATTACTTTAAATATGAATAATTATAGAGTTTATAAATATATTAAATATATCAGTTACTAAATAACTAATATAATAATAACTAAATATTAAATAATATTTTAATATTAAAATAAACCCGATTTTAACTCCGATTAATCCTTCCGATTAATCCCCGATTTCCGATTAATCCTTGAATCGGTAGCTCAACCGATTAGGTCCGATTCCCGATTTCT
The DNA here is from genome assembly GCF_001625215.2 of Daucus carota subsp. sativus. Taxonomy (NCBI): domain Eukaryota; kingdom Viridiplantae; phylum Streptophyta; class Magnoliopsida; order Apiales; family Apiaceae; genus Daucus; species Daucus carota. Next base: position 30,654,122 of record NC_030389.2, read on the forward strand.
GTAACACTGAGAATACTATAAAATATATCTATTTTAAGTAATTTACACACTTAAAATTTGATGAAAAAAAGTATATTTTCGAAACTGATTCTACAACAGAATAATTCTGGATGATTATTATTCTGTTATGGAATCATGTTGAGATATTGCATAATTTTAGATGATCTTTGGAATAAAAAAATTGTATAACTTCGTTTTCGGTTTAATAATCAAAATTTGCAATTATATTTCATAAAAAATATAATAGAATATATATTATGTGTATATTCATAATGGTGTGCTACGTAACTCCATATAAGAGGGTATGCTATAGAGTGCTACCCTATATATATATATCGTTATATCCTTCATTCTACGGGATTCTATTTATGATTCTATAATATTTAATTTTAATAATTTGGATGAGATTTAATGTGATATTCGATATATTAAGTTTATAAGTTGTTGTTTAACTCTGTGATTATAATGTAAAAAAATATTTCCTAAGAAAAATTAAGTATAAGGATAGTATTCTTTGTTCTTTTTATAAGGTGCAACCTAGGCAATCCAGAACATACTCTTTTATATGGATTCTGTAGTTACCATTATAATTATATACATAATACACCTCGACCTTAGTGAAGAATAATGTTCGAAAACTTCACTCAAAATTTATATAGTTCTTGCCGGTAAATGGGTCAAAAGACAGGGAATGGTCGACAAAAATCCCACTTAATCAGCCTAGTGAAGTTTGTAGAATTCTCTAGAATCCTAGAAAATAATTCAAAAATAAATTGTTTTTTACAAAAGAATGATGTGGAATTGTCTAAAACCATGAAAGATAATGCAAAAATGAACTATTTCTCGAAAGAATCATCTAGAATTTGGCTTAAAAACCTTGGGGGCTCAACAAGGCCCAATTTTGGAAACTTACAGGATATATAAAGGCCAAGGCCCAATCCCAAAATGTTTGTGGGAATTCTAAAATAGAATTAGTTTTTGACGATCTGTGGTCCATCAGGTAATTCGAGTTGAATCTAACTCGAAAAAGCGGCTCGGAATAAAATCGAAATGATTTCAAACTGGATGAAGCTTTTGCGTTTAATTCAATCTCAAATCATGTCAAATAACATGATGAATTAATTATTAAAGGGAAAATTAAATTATAGATCCTTGAACTAGTGATGATTTATTGTCTAGTTCCGTGAACTAAAAATTCTGTTTTTAGGTCACTTAACTTTTCTACTTTTTGATGTTAGTCTTTTCATCAAAAAGATTCCAACGACGTTAGAATCAGAAAACTAGGGTTCTTGATGTTTTTGATGTTCATATGGATCCAAGAAATGAAGGTCGTGCTGACAATGACTGATCCATGGCGCATTAATTAATTTTGTAATTCATATAAAAAGGCTTACTTAATTTTCAACATTGCGCCCAGTGAATCGTAAGGTCCATGATCCAGTATCGTTCGTCGTTCGAGGCCCAATGTTGTTGTGAACAGTCCACACAAAGTGGCAAAACCACTAGGAAATTGAGAGAAGTTTCTCGAACTTTATCTCTAACAATCCTTTATAAATCAAAATTCTCATTTTCATTGTTTACATCATTAGAGCGGCCGCCGCCCCCCTCTCAAACTCCCATCTTTATCTTCCACCGTCTTTCAATTACACAAATCGAATACCCATATAATCATTCACTTCAAATTAGGATGTTATATTATATTGCTAATAATTTCATCCGGTATGTCGACTTGTTTATCAATTTATGCTTGATATATAGATTGATTTCCCAGTATATTATTTGTTCTGTTAAAGTGATTAATACAGACACTTTGTTCATGTTGGATCGGTAAGTTGTATCCTTACAAAATCTACACACTGAATGCACAAATATAAAAAGTGATCAATTTATACAAGTTGGTGGGTATTATAAATATTTTGATTAGATTAAACCCAACCAAATATTTTGATTTTCGACCTAAAATATTTTTTTCGAATATGATTTCTATCTTTTATATAAATTGGAATTCAACCAATATTATGACTCGACTTTTTTTCCACAATATTATGACTCGACTTTGATTATAAATAATTAATTTATTATGTTTTGGATGCACCAAAGGTTCATGATAGCAGGTGAAATACTTGTTTAATGGAATTTGAGTTTTCTTCAATCGTCAGTTGCATATTTGTTTAATGATATTCTTGAGATAATAAGTTGTATGAATCAGGTATATACAAAGAATATTTGCATAAAACAATGAAGAAAGTGCTTCAAGATAGATTGATCTCTGCCTCCATTCTCCTTGCAGTGCATATAGGTACGTTTAAAATAACATTGATTATGCCATAAGTGCTCATAGGCAATTTTTCTGTCTGAAATCATGGGATTAGACTGTAACCCCAAATATATTTTTGAAAATTAGAATTTCAATTTTTTTTGTGTAATTGTTTTGAAGAGTGATATTTTCTTTTTTTATGATAACTATCTATGGATCTAGTACCAGGTTTCCCCTCTCTCTTGCCCCCATCCAGTGAATGGGACTACTTATATTGCCATGTTAAAGTTTGATTTTTATAAAGAATGAAACTTAGGCTTCTATGATAATGGGTTCATAAAATTTTATTGTGATTTTGAAAAATTACAAAGTAGAAGTATGATTAGATGTTGATTCATGTATGAATGCATGATTCTGTTTTTGAAATATTTATGTTGCAGTAAATAAATTTCATTCTGTAAATGGAATTACTTTATTACCAGTATACTTCTTAATATATATATATGCTTTATGGGTAACTTCAATGACATTGAATCAATGTATCAACACCGCATATTCTAGTTTACAAATTTTCTATTTGTTGTTGTTATTAAATCTTCAGAAGGTTGAGGTCCCTTGTCACTTCTCTTGTTCCTCTGTGGCCTGTGGGTGGTACCACTTCCTTCATTGCTTGCAGAAATAAGAAGAAAAAGGCGGATAATACCACTATATTCAACATCCCCAGATCATTATTGCATAAGATATTTCTTGGGATACCAGCCCTGACCCTTAGGAGTATGGCCAAACGCGTTTGTAAAGAATGGAGTGACATAATCTCGGACTCAGTCTTCGTCAGAGATCACTCTACACTTAATCCAAGTGGAGGGTTTCTGGTTCAAAAGTTTGTACATGGTAAAACTTATCCATCACAGTCCTATTTCGTTGAGATCCGTGATGACACTAATGCCGTAACCATCCATCCAGCAAACCTAGAATTTAAAACCGTTATTGCCAGTTCTGGAGGTTTTCTATATATCGAAGAATGTACACCAACTTTAAAATTCTCAATTTTGGAACCTGTAAGTGGGAAAAAACTGAACATACCCCCTTCACCAGAACCAGGTGCAAGTCTTATCTTTTCAGGATTTGCACAGGATCGTAATACTGGAATATACAAGCTTGTGCATATTTATAGTGGCCCTCTCGGTGAAAATTGTTTTGTCTTAACTCTTGGTGTGGATCTTCAGTGGAGACCTATAGATGATCAACATTTAAGATACTACTCCAACTTAAAAAAAAAAAAAAAAGAGAAGACAATCTCTGCAAAATGTTGTGGAGATTTTGCATGTAAAAGTTGCATGGGCTGAACTTCTAACCGACCAGTTATCACAACAGCAGGTTTGATTCTTTTCTATATCTCTAGAAGAAATTTTAAGAGCCATATATAACTAACATGTATGTACATATACCAGCAAAACTTTACAGTTCCCTACCATAGAAGTTGTGATGAGGCACAATTTTCAACTATGGCACTTGTATATTGTGCTCCCCTCCGTTGTTTGCTTTTGTGGTTATTTCTGTCAACACTTTTGACTTGTGGTCGCCATGCAGAATTGGGAATAGTAACCAAAAAAGAAAACAACACTCGTCTTCTGGACCAGCTAATAGTACTGGTACGGGTCCTTCACCAATCACCAGACTCCCCAGTATCAACTCATACACCTGGTGATGGGGTTAATACTGCCAGTAGTCTGCAGCATGTAAGCAGTGGGCGAAAAGGGTATACAAAATGGAATTCACACCAAAACAATGAAGAAAGTACTCCGATATATTGATCTCAGCCTCAGTTCTCCTTGTAGCGCTATGAGTAAATTATTGTAATTGACATGGTACAAAAAGAGTTAGGTTATCAATAATTCAATTCATGAGCATTTTGGGTCATATATTTTTTTAATTAATATTTGTCATATTATTTTGTTTTAATTCAGTATTTCGAAGTTTATATTCTTCTCCATCATTTAGAATGATTATCTAGTTCTTTCTTATAATTGGGAGATGTTAATGTCATATGAATTTAACATGTATAGCATATACGACAAAAGTCTAAATATATATATTTATTTATATATTAGAAATTTATTATAATTGTACCATGAACTTATTAACACTCCACTCGACCATCAGTTAGACTTATTCTTGAGGAAGATAATTAAGATAACATTTGGGCGGAGTTTACAATGGAATGACTGAAACTGGTCCCAGAATTCAACAGCTAGAGTCTCGAACCCATGTGTGCTCAAGTTCACACTGCTGGATCCTCAGAGCACACAATGCACCCTGGTTTGTACAGTTGATCATGTGTGATTTACAGAATTTTCTGCCTTCAGTACATATATTGTAGTATAGTCTTATGCCCAATTTAATTACCTATCCATGATTTCACAGAGCGAAATTTCCTGGTTTGCTTTTTGGTTATGTCTTATGCTTTTTGTACACTTGCCAAGAACTTAACCATTAATATATCCTTGGAATGACAGCTACATAGAGAGTGATACAAACAGAATATGGATAGTATTAGTTTGAATACTACTGCTTGCTTCAATGTTGTTCTAAAGTTTACACGCTTCTACCAGACAAATACTTCACAACAGAAACTAGGAACTTAACATATGGATTTTTTTTCTTACTTAAAAGGCGAGAATGAATTTGCAAAGAGCAAGAATCATATTAGCGCATTACTGCTTCTCTCACAAAGGAACGGTGACCTGACCTGCAGTAGTAAAGATCTTGGTAAGAACATAGCTACTTCGGGAATAATATTCCAGATGTAGGACTGAAGAAAGGAAGTGATTTTTCTCACTTGTATTCAAGGCGGATGTGCACTTTGGGACCATCTTCTTCCTGATTAGGTGTCAATGTCACAGAACCTTCAATCCGGTGACCTTGTTCAACATCTATTGGATTGTTCAAGTAGACCACCATCTGCAAATATAAATGGCTGCTTTAAGATTCAGAAAATACTATAAGTATGTGGAAACAGAACTTCACAATGTACATAGTAAGAAAATGAAGTGCTGAGTCAAGAAAATTAAGAATAAGAGACCAGAATGAGATGACAATATCTAACGTAAAATGTACCAAATTTGAATGGGGAGAAGCACTAACCATGAGTGTGATAGAAGTGTAACAAAAGGAGAACGATAAGTTAAGAATACTAAGAACTTCTTAGTATGTGGTTTATGTCCACCTCATATTAATGTCAGAAAGACAACACAACAAGTAATTTACTGACAGCAGAAACTATTTTCATATGACGCTAGTTCTGGAAAATCATAATAACACTTGTTTCTTAGATTAAGTAGTACCAAATTTGGATGGGGGAGAAGCACTAAGCATGAGTGTGATAGAATTTTAACGAAAGGAGAAGGTAGTAAAACACTGAAAGATATAATGTTATTTTCATACTTGTTCCCAGTGTGTTGGTGGCTTGTCAGGTGCTGTTGACAGTACAATAGCTTCAATTGGATCGTCACGCTTTCTCTTTTGACCACTCGTAGTGGGGTGATTGCTTGAAGACTGCAAGGGTGGTGCATTGCTATCAGCAGGGGATGTCACAGGGCCACTAAATTCGACATCGAACCAGAAAGCAAATCCATGAAAGGTTGCTGGCAGTGAAATTATAACGAACTAAATAAATTCAGAAAGCAAATTCTGAGAATAAAATATGTGAAATACACATGATCAAATGTCAGTTTTCATGAAAACAGAAAAAATAATTAAATCAATGAAGTGAGATAGCGAAGGACAGTGCAGACAGTTAAGTCTTCCCATATTGATCACTACTTAAGACTAGATACATTTAGATTTTGCACTTCTTCCATTTTGGCATACAGAGAAAATAAAATGATATACTCTTTACATCATCTTTAACAAGAAAAACAAGCTAATTGAAGTTAAAAAAATAAAAATAAATAGAGGTTCCACATAGATTCTTCATTCATGTGAAATCTTGCAGACAATCTTTTTTTTTTTTGAATCATGATGCTTTTTAAGCTAGTTAATTCAGGTTTGTCACATTTATTTTCACACAAAAGGATTGACATGATCTCAGGACCCTTGGCTTATGTGATATGTGGAACATCTGAAATTCTGAAAGCCAGACAGCAATTAGATAGAAAATTCTATTACCTCGTGTCAGACACTGAAACTCGAATCTTGATTTAAATGATTCTAGCTCCTGTATATTAATTGTATAACAGTCAACACGCTTCACCTGCATCAAAATCATAAAAGGTAAATTTGTCATGCATCGCTTGTTAACTCTAAAAAAAATTTAACAGATTGAAACTCTAGGATATCCACTATGGATCTAAAAGTGAAAGACAAACCACTTGAGGCAATGCTAAAAGATTTTCACTCTTAATCTTCTCCACACACGGGTCTTCGTATGCATCTTGTATTGCCCAAGGTACCATAGCAGACACTACAATACACACAAAAAATTCCAACTCAATGTTCAAAACTTCAAATTAAGAAATAGAAAAACAGATCTCATCAATTTAAAAATGTAAACAAGGTATAGACAGACAGAGTATTACAGACACAAGGGATATTTTTCATAATCTATTCTGTAAATTAAAGTAGAATCCGGTCAAATTAATCCTGTGGACTAACCAACTGGAAGATATAAAGGATTCATTTATAAATTATCACCACCAGGGTGCACTTGAGCATACTTGGCTTAACAATTTTGGTGATCCCCAGGTACACCTTTTACCAGGTTTGAATTTTGGTAAATGTGTGCATAATCATAAACCACTTTCCACAGATGACTTTGTTCCGCTGCATTTGAGACTTGGCAACTAGTGTATATCGTTTCAAACACACTCATCCCATTGGAAAGTCATACAACTAAAACCATAAGAATGTCCAATCTGAAAAAAAAAATGTCTGATGGTTCTGCTGGAAGTAGTTTTCTTCATTGTGTATGTAATTTCTAGCTCTAAACATTTCCCAGTTCCTTATGATGCATATGTATGTGGATCTCATTGAAGCAAAGCGCTGAATGTCTCCTCATTGTTAATGTTGAATGGCCAACTTCTGCAATTTATTTGTCTATAGCGGATTCTAGAACATTGAGAACTACTTTAACTTCTGCTTAAGGTTTTATTCTTATCCTAGATGAGTGGGGAGAAAATACCCCTCCTACAGCCTCTAGTTTTGAAAACTTTATGTTAGTAAAGTCCCCTGAAAGAAGATTGTGACTTGCGAGTCACTTAAGCATTGATAATTTGACACGTTGACTCGAGCATGAATGAAATTAATTGTGCTCGAGATGTCTACCAAGATAATGCCAAGGACAAATGAAACTATGTTGGAAAGTAAACAGGCATATAATATATTATAGGTGATTTCATATGCACACTCACTGTCAATTCCATAGACATTGCGCCAGAAATCAATTTTTGAACTGTATCTGTCAGGAAGAGTGGCAGGAGCTATATACAGCTGCAGACAAAGCAAAAAATAATCATGCATTATTTGTGGTTAAATAGATTTACTTAACTCTTACTACTTATTATTAATATATGTGTAAGTTAATCCTGGTTTACGATTCTAAGGTTCATCAATATTATGATTAAAAAAAATTATTATTCCAATACCGTCGCATTTGAAGGCATAATAAGACCACCAGGTTTTAGCAAGCGATCTCTGGCTGTAAGGACGCTCCCCAACATGTTCTGCATAGTAGCCAATGCAAGTTACAAGGAACGGTTATAACAATTATACCAGAAACCTAAAGTAGAACAAGATATGGAAACAAAAATCCATATGAATCCCAGAATAAAAATATAACCTCATGGTTATAGAGAAGTAACTGATCCATCCAGTCTGAAACTATAACATCGACCTTTTCATTAATTCCAACATCCTGCAGTCCACAGTGTGAGCAATGAATCTGAGTAAGTTGATATAGCACAAGGATCTTATTGAATTTTCAAAGAGAATTCTACCTCCACATATCCATGTAAAACAATGACCCTTTCAGATAGATTATTGGCCTCCATGACTTTTTGTGCCTGATAAAATAGTCAAAAAGGAGAAAATCACCATTTTACTGTTGATTCTCACAAATTTCATATTGTATGCTAGATCCTTAACCAGGGTAGGAATCTCTATTTCTAGATATATCAGAAAGAAAGAACTTCGCAACAGCAAAGGTAGTTTCTTAGCAGCAGTGGGAAATACATTAAAACTGAAATTGCCTATAAAGGAAGAAAAATGACATGAAACTAGCTATTTGGATAACACCGTACACGATATAATAGAACAATGTAGCATCTTGTTAACGAAGGAGACAGGAAATTGTGCAAAAATATACCTGCAACGCTATTTCAGTGTCTTCCACTGCATAAACCTGGTAAACAATTCATGCAGAAGTATATTATTTGTAAGGATATGGCTCTAACTGGTGGTCCCTTCAGAAAGTTTTTACTTACACTACTGTGTCCCAACTTCAGCCGTGACCAGCCTTAATATGTGCTACAGTTACTACTAATTCGAAAAATATTGCAGCTTTAATAAATGTGAATGGGTGACGTGTGTGCATGTGTGAATAGATCAACATAGCAAATTACTGAAAATAAAGACAGAAATTCTTACTCGTTTTGCACCAGCCTGAGCACAAAATATAGAAAGAATCCCTGTTCCTGAACCAACATCAACCACAACCTGAATGCATAATTATAAACCATATCATCTTACTTGGAAAAAGAGCAGTAAATAGAATCATATTTCCTGTCTTAGATCTAATTTTCCAAATATATAAGGTCAGCTCAGTGCCTCAGTGCAATAAGTTTGCAGTGGCTAATACGCTGTTATATTGATATTCTGAAATCTATAGCAGTACAATCGCCTTACTCTGTCTTTGATGTAGTTATCCTGATGCTGCAAGATAGCAGCCCTATAAGCTTCATTGCGCACATTGTCCTGCGCACAGTTTAGGGAATCTCAATAAATTGTTCAAGAATCTAAATTGTATTTGTACGAAGAAAGGAACTAAATGCATAGTGTTTCATTAGCAAAATGTCAAGGCTGAAGCCTGATGGACCTACCCTGAAATCAAGTAAAAGGTACACAATGACCATGAATTCCAGTGTTCAGAAATCCGGATAATAGAAATATAGTGCAATTAACACAACTTCCATCACACCAATAAAATCAGAATCAGGTTGAACTTTTAGTATGCCATGCAAGCCTTTTACCGTAGCCATAACTCTCTGGTTTGACTATGAAACAGAAGAATTCCATATCTTCGAACCAAGAAGAACACGATTCCGCTGAAAATTACACATTACTAGCACATACAATTACAAGAATTCTGTATTCAAGTTTTTTCCAATTTATCTGCACACCCTAATGTAGCAAACACATTTCTTGAATCCAAGATTCAATGACACACCTACCTCAAATATCTACACAGCTTCTTGATTCTTGTTTTAATTATATGAACAAAATATAAACAGAGTAAAGAATAAAGTTAATGCAGGGTGAACAACACCTTAATGACTGCCTGATGAATGTTAAAATCGTGGAAATCATATGCAGTTTCTTCGATTTCTGTTTCTTCGTCGTCGTCGTCGGAAACTTGGCGTTGATGATCACCGTCTTTGCCGCTGTCAGTTGCTCTTTCCATTAAGAAAGCAAAGAGAAATGAGCAGCAGAGTGAATGGAGAGTTTGAGAGATGTGGGTGGCAATTTGGTAAATAAATTTCACGCGGGCTTTCAACAAACAGGAGAATTATGTTTAGGTGGACTCCTAACAAACTACCATTAACTCTGCCTAGCATCTATATATGTACAAATGAGGAACTGTGAACTGTGAAGTGTGACCAATTGCAAATTTCAAAGTAAATAGAAAAAATATAGCTTTTGTAATTGAATAAAATGAATATCATATTATTAGTGAGAATCAATCAATCATCAATCAATCAATATCAATATACTTATATAAAGGAGAAGCGGGGGGCGTGTAGGTAGCGCCTCTCACATCGCTCCGTTCTATTTTTCTAATTTTTTGAAATTTTTGGATGAAAAATATCAAAAATTAGAATTACCTTTTTTAGTTTCAGGTATATTAGAAGCAAGTTTCAGAATCTGATTTTGTTTCAGATTATTTATGGAATATAGTAGCTTGAAAGTTTTAATTTGATTATATTTCAGATTATTTAATTATGGGAAAGATTACATTTTTTAGTTTCAGGTATATTAAAAGCAAGTTTCAGAATCTGATTTTGTTTCAGATTATTTATGGAATATAGTAGCTTGAAAGCTTTAATTTGATTTTATTTCAGATTATTTAATTATGGGAAAGATTAGCACACAAGTCTCTCTGCACCTATAAATACCCCTATAGATAGTAGGGTTTTGGATCATCTAAACACAACCTCTTACCTCTCTATAATGATAGTTCTTTTGCTCGATTTCTAACTCGGTGGTGTCGTTCTTCTGCAACGATAAGTGAAGGATGTTTATACAGTATTAAAAAAAATAAAGGTTGCAAGCAAAGGAAGTTATAAACCGCTATGTGGGAGTCGACAAATCCAAACACGGGAAAATAATATAGTCTTGACATGATATTGATGTATGATATTAGTAAATTAACTATTAGTGATGTATATTTGTTGGTTATTCTTTTATAATATTTGTTTTGTTCATCAGACATATTTGTTGTTGTTAATTTTTATATGATTTACTTTGTATACTGGAAAAAATTATTCATGCATAATCTGTTTGCTCCGTTCAAGCAACTTTTAAGTGAAAGCTGTTTATACAGTATTAAAAAATAAAAAACTGTTACAAGCAAAGATAGTTATAGACCGCTATCTCACTGATTTAAGTTAGATATTTTTGTGCACAATCAATCCAAAAAAATTGGAGGAAGGTGATAATGTAAGAACATGATTACTTTTAAAAAAACACAAATAAAATTAAGATTCGTCGTGCTTTAAATTGTTAATACGTGTATAAAATTATTGTCATTTTTTTTACCATAAATTATATTCTAATTTTGCAATTTTATATATTGGTATTGGTATTACATCAAGATTTATATAATATAAAATTTATTTTATCTATCCTACAAATATTAATTTTGAGACATTAATATATATTTTATAGACAGACACAAAATTATTTTATTCTACATATATTAATATTAAATCATTAATATATTTTTTATAGGTCGCCGCAACGCGCGGATTCTCAACTAGTATCAATATACTTATATAAAGGAGAAGCGAGGGGCGTGTAGGTGGCGCCTTTCACATCGCTTCGTTCTATTTTTCTAATTTTCTGAAATTTTTGGATGAAAATTATCAAAAATCAGAACTACCTTTTTTAGTTTCGGTATATTAGAAGCAAGTTTCAGAATCTGATTTTGTTTTAGTTTGGATGAAAATTATCAAAAATTAGAACTACCTTTTTTAGTTTCGGGTATATTAGAAGCAAATTTCAGAATCCGATTATGTTTCCGATTATTTATGGAATATAGTAGATGGAATATAGTAGTTTGAAAGTTTTAATCAAATTTTGTTTCAGATTATTTAATTATGGAAAAGAGTAGCAAACAAGTCTCTCTGCACCTATAAATACTCCTATAGATTGTAGGGTTTTGGATCATTTAAACACAACCTCCTCTCTCTCAATACCACAACCCTACCTCTCTTTGGTGATAGTTCTTTTGCTTGATTTCTAAGTCGGTGGTGTCGTGCTTCTGTAACGATAAGTGAAGACGGTTTATATAGTATAAAAAAAAATAAAAGTTGTTGTAAGTAAAAGTAGTTATAGATCGCTACGTGGAAGTCGAGAAATTCAAATACGAGAAAAGAATATACTCTTGACATGATATTATGGATGATATCAATAAATTAACTATTAGTGTAAGTCTAAATGTAAAGACAACCCTATCTGTTACATAGGGATGATAACTCAACAATAGAACAGGACAAGTAAATAACACTACGCCTGCACCGGAATCGGAAGATACGAAGACAAAGGTTGAAGAAGCCATCTACAGTCTTGAAGGAATAAGTTCACTGGAAGAAGTTCATTAATATGTTCATGCCTCAGTGAAGAATAAAGATTGAAGTATTCAAGATTGTGGAAGCAATGAAGATGTTGTCCAAGTACTCGAAAGATTTCAGTGCAACCCCTGAAGCAAGATATTTCTATATATCTTGGTTGGTTATTTATAATCAACAAACTGAAGCATAAACCAACCCGGAATGACTGATCAAGTATATTATCAAGCAAAGGATTCAAAGGATTATTTCAGTTCGAGTCGTTCGTGAACCAGACCAGTGCACAGGACGTCAGGACGTACGAAAGTATTCAGTGGATTCGATCAACGGATTAATTGATCAAGTCAATCGAGCTGCTCCAGAATATTGCCAAAGGAACTTATTATTATATATATATGTATATATATATATATTAATTGTGAATTACTTGAACATAAATAATTCAAGTAATTATTTAAACACAATTAATTCTATATATATGTATATATATATATTTTAATAAGTGATACAAATTGGAAGTCTAAGGCAAAATCTTCTAAGTATACAATCATTGTATACACTGTGAATAAATCAGGCGCCAAGTTTGACCAGAAGTCAAAACTTGCGCTTGGTTTATTCATCAGGATTTTGGCTAAGTGAAGCTTTCAGTATACTGAAGGAAGGAGCGCAACATTTGACTAAAGTCAAATGTTGCGCCTCCTGTCATCCCTCTTGGCGCAACTCTACACACATCTCTTCTTCTAAGTACTGTCTACAGTGGAGTCACCAGTAGTGGAGCGCAACCTTTGACCAAGTCAAAGGTTGCGACTCCCACCCATCTCTCAAGCGCAACTTCATGAAATTTACTAAGTCATTTCTACAGGGGCTCAGTGGAGCATTGTGAAGTCAAGCGCAACGTTTGACCATTCCAGGTCAAATGTTGCGCCTCTCACTCTCACCATAATACAGGCGCAACTTTCACTCCTTGAAGAATTTCTCCAAGTACTAATCAACAGTAGCATCAATGAAGTATTGAGGCGCCATGTTTGACTTTCATGAAGCGCAAACTTTGACCCTGTACTTAGAATTCTGTCTAAGGCAATACAGTGAAGTAAAAGAGGCGCAACATTTGAATATATGTGTATATATATATATCAAGCGCAACTTTGATATATATATACACACTGTATACCTCAGGCGCCACTTTTACCTTATGGAGTTAGATTTATTTTTATAAATCGAATTCGTCCAGGACGAACTCAAGTCGTCCAGGACGAACTCGTTAACCATGGTTAGTTTATGAAAGCCTATAAATATGTGATTGTGGTTCTCACAATTAACATCATCCTTCGGGATGAAATGGCCAAGTGCTCTGCACGGCTACTCCCACTATACACACACCCTAGCCTAGCTTTGTAATAGAAATATCAGTAGTGGTTAGAGTTTGTAATATTGAGAGTAGTGGCCATTGTAGCCGAACCTTCGGGTTTGGATTTATAGCACCTTCGAGGTATTTATCAATATACAGATATACCTTGGAAAATATTGTGTGTTGGTTTAATATTTTCATATCCTCAGAAACCGACCCAATAAATATCCGGAACACGAAACCCATTACAGGACTGCAATTTGTTTATCCGCAAGATTCGAAAGAATTTTAAATTGTAGTGAGTATCGTATTCAACCCCCCCTTCTACGATACTTTGGACCTAACAATTGGTATCAGAGCGAGGCTGATTGATATACAAATCAGAATCCTTATCGTACTGAAAAGCAAGAACCTAGCTTTTGATATTTGATTAGGGGAAATGTTCTTCCGGTTTGTGTTGCTGAATTTGTCCGTAGGCCTAAGCAAGGATTATCTGTCGGATACTGAACTTTGGACCGGGACTTATAAATTTATACTTTAAATTTTAATAAGTTTATTTTATAAATTTGACTTAATTTATTTTAAACTTATTAATTGAGTTTATTATGAATTAATTAAATTTATCTTATAAACTTAATTAAATTTACTTTATAAACTTTACTAAATTCATTTAATAAATTTGCTTAAATTTATTTTAGACTTGTAAAGTTTACTCTTAGACTTTATCAAGTTTATCATAAATTTTTATAAATTTATTATTTAAATTTGTATAGTTTATGATTTAAATTTAAGTTAAAATCTAGAATATAAATTTAAGAGGATTTAAGTGATTATGAATATAAGTTCAAGTTCAAGGGTTCAATTTAGTTTGTTCTGGAAGCTATGATTTAATTGGAGACGAGACACTTGAATATTTTCAAAAATTAAATTTATACAATAAATTTTAATATATTTACTAAATGAATTTGAAATAAATTTATTCTAAACTTTTCAGTTTATTATGAATTTATTTGAATTTATTTTTTAAATATAATTAAATTTATTTAATAGATTTGACTAAGCTTATTTTATACTTTATTTTCTTTCATCTTTTAAAACTTATTTTTAAATTTATTTTCTCTATAATTTAAACTTAGTTTAAATAATCAAGTGTCCCGTAACCTTTTTAATTATTCTACTCCAAGACAAATCAGATTGACATTTAGTTGAGACAGATCAGGCTGACAGATTACAAGACAAACACCGGTCTTTCAAATACCAGATTCTCAGAACCGGTAATGGAATTACATTGATGACCCAATCCAATTGATTACTCAAAGGATTATTAGAAGCAGTTTTCTATGTTCGACAAAGCTGATTGTGATTCGAAGAAGATTCTATTGAAGACTGATTGGACACTACTGACAGTGAATTTTGAAGAAGGTACTTCAGGCCTTGATCTGAGTAATTACTCCTACTTGATTATCAGATCACCAGATCAGGATGGGAATTTGCTACATCTGCAGTGAAGCATCTTTCCAGGGCTCGGAATGTCAACTTTGAATGGCACCACTAGTAGTAGGAAAAGAGAAGTTTTTGCAGAAGAATCTTCAAGGGATTTCAATCTAACTCAGTGATTCAGGGATATACAATTACACAGTGAATTGTATCAATGCTAAATCCATCCAGAATCAACTGAATCAAAGACAGAGAACTATGGAGGTTTAAGGATATAATTATCGAGTTATTACCGCACCAAATCAGTTTCGTGCATTTATGTCATAACCTTAAAATTGAACAGAAGAGTTTGTAACTGCTGAATCTGAGGAAGCTCAAGTCGATGAAAGTTTAACACTTTTAAAAAATGTGAGGACAGAACTTCAAGGATTAGCATAACACTGTCTGAGAGGTTTAGTCATGTCAGATTCAGATGGAATCCATTGGTTTCAAGTGGAGACTCTTCAGGGTTCAGTTCGACAGGTTGTTTGAAAACTGAGTTGGTCAGTACACACAATATTGTTTGGTATCTTAAGCAAAGAAGGGTTGCTATATATATTGAAGCCTCGACAAACAAGGATGATAGGGCTTGTCTGAAATTCAAGTGGATGTTTTGAAAGAAACATCACAACAAGTTCTTATGCTATTTTAGGAAAGGTGTGAGCTGGATCAGTTGCTGATGAGAAGGATGATTATGGTTATCTGGCTATCCTAGCATTCTCTGAAGATGACTCAACTCGCACATCTCAGGTACGAATTCTTTCTAACTATGCAATACATATTTCTTTATATTCAAAGCATGTTATATATCTCTGAGTAGAATTGTTTAACACACAAGCACAAGCATGATAGCATCACAATAGATAATGTTAAACTAGTATGCTAGATGACTATTCTGGTAACTAGGATTGATGATAATCTTGTGCATGTGTCTTTAGCAGATTCTTAACATGTGTATGAATATTTAGAATTTGATTATTTGCAATGGTGAGATTAGAAGCTTTCCTTTGGAACACGACTCTTAGTTTTAGGGGTTATGATCCTAGCATGTATAACTTTGTTAAAACACTTTGTTTCAGATTCCTTAGTACAATTAGACTTGCTTATTTATCTGAATTGTTTGTTAAGGATTTTATTTTGTTCTATGATGGAATGTCTACCTTGTGTCAGTAGAACTTTTAGAACTTCATGTGAGATCTAAAACTGACTTAGGTAATAGAGATAGTATAATGCCATATAACAACAGATTGGGATTAGTATGAATTGATAATGTGATTATTAATTTCTTGTGTCTAATCCATATGCTTTTCGAAGATTATTGAATATATGTAATTCTACTTGCTACCTGTTGCACTTGTGTTAATTGGTTTAAGTAGAGAGTACTGAATCTTCTGAATTGCATAACTGCCTGTCTTGCTCTTGTCTTATCTTTGATTGTTTGCCATGTGTATTCAACATCATGTCTGCTTACTTTCATGTCATGAATGCATGTCTTTGTACTTGCATTGATTTTAGAAAAGCATGTTTGAGAATCACATTAGGGCAATGTCTAGATAAGAATTAGCATGTTAAGGTTGCTTTTGTTGTTACCATTGTTAAAGAAAAATCTCTAATCCATCCGGACCCAGTTATGATTGGGGACCATAGAACTCTTTCCATTTGTGATTGCAGGTTACATATGTTCCATATGATTTTTGGTGCACTCTGTTTGCTGAGTAGCTGAAATCATATATTCACCAAAAGTAACCTATTAGCAAATGTGATCATGTGAGCAGTTCCGTCAATAATCTTTGAAAGATGACAACAAAGATTCTCTTGCGGGACATGCCTGTTTTCCTGGAATGTCATCATGGAAGCATATCTTTCTTGAAAGAGTCAAAGCACACAAATTCTGAGTATCAGACTGTTCTCTGACAATGGACATTATGTCAGTTCATGGAATAGTGCTTTATCTCAAATCAGGAAAGATGTGAATCTGCTCGTAGCTAATATGGAACTTCAACTGAAGATGAAGTGAGCTATTTCGATAGTAAAGCTTCATGAGATAAGTGTTAGCTATGGCATTTGAAGCTCTCGCACTTGTATGTCAAAACAAGGAGCTCTTTTTATTAGTAAGAAGAGAATTAATGAGAGGACTGCCTCATCTGAAATTCATTATGGATGAAGATTATGAGGTATGTCAATAGGGAAGTCAAAGGAGCATCGCACAGAAGCAAAGATATGATCTATATTACTGAGCCGCTTCAGATGATACGTATGAATTTCTACGGATCAGTTAATGTCATGTCTACAACAAAGCCAAATATCTTTTTGCGAAGATCATTGACTACTCTAGATTCTTTCGTGTTGTTCGTATGTGTTCGAAGGACAAGACGTCACAAATGAAGGTTGATCAAGATGAACCCTGATCATTGATAATCCAGAAAGACACCATTCTTGTCAGTGGCCAATCAGAAGCAAACACTAACTCTTGGTATGTGTTTGGAGGAAAATGCCTCTTTGCAAGTCTTGCATTTGAAGATCAAATAATATTTTCCTTGGCTACTCTATGGAGTCTACAGTCTACAGGGTGATTGTGATTAATCAACAGAAGGTGATTGTAAGTCTGGACAGGACATTGAACGACACTTTGCTCCAAGCTGTTAATGGTGATATCATTGGTATTATGATGATTCAATCCAAGCAGAATCTCTTTGCAAGGATAAGGATTGTTAAGGAAATCCCAGCAACAGCTTAGGGGGAGCATTTGGTGGATCCGCTAGTCAAACTCAACACCACATTGAAGATGAACGGGACATATCAAGAACGTATCTGCTTAGACAAAGGGTTTGGATTCAATATCATTCCCGGGTTCTAGTTCTTAAATGTTTCTAACGGTGAAGTGACGACTGGGAGAGCTACTGCGAAAGGATGTTATTTCTTTGGGTTTCAATCTGAAGTGAAACTTGAGGAAGATTCAGAAGCTCTTAAAGGGATCCAGATTGAGTGATTGAACAGCAAGATGATCTCAATCAATTTGAAAGCAGATTGTGCGGATTCTAATACCTGACCTAATGACAATTCAGTACTTAGTACTTGTCGGGTATTTAGATTCCAACTGGATGTTTTTGGCTCTGTTACGAGGGACAAGCCAATTTGGTTGCTTAGAGTTACTTCAAAAGAGAAGGTTATGAAGATGATGGAAATAGAACCTTCAAGTTCAGGACTCTACATCTTAGGGGACTCAACGACCTTCATGATTGAACTAAAGCACCATTGACGAGACTCGGGTTCAGGATATTACAGTGAGCTAGAAGATGAAGCTTCATGCAACATTTCAAGGACTTTGAAGTTGCAGATCCAATGGAATTTGTATTCTCTTTCTTCACCAGCTCTCTATGAGTTACTCTCCAGGACCTGATGATCGTCACGGACATGGTATGACTTCTGACTAGCATATTATTTTAATATCTGTTTGCTAGAGTCATATTTGGTATCCAAATTATTACCTCTCATGATACAAGGCACACACAAGACAAATATCCGTGCTGTGATATCATGATTATATTATATGTGGACTAACGTCACTTGTGCAAGATAATTGCTAAGTGAATGCAGATTAGTGATATGATGAGTTTGTTGGAAAGTTGCAATTCTTTATGGTCTACTAGTTAGCCTAAAGAATGATGGCAATAAAAGGAAGTCATGGATATTTCAAATATGCGCATTTTGGAAGATTTTAGACTTGCCAAGACTTATGCCAGCAACCACTGGACTTGATCAGTACAAGAAAGGTACATCAACTGAAATGTCAATTCTCAGAGGCATTCAACTCATCACTTTACTCAACTGCAAGTGGATCACATATTATATTTTCTATAAGGTACTACTTCTTTCATGAGCATGTCTATTGTATTTCTTGAATGAATTCATGAGTATTAAATTGTCTATACATAGGACTTGTGAATTTATTTAAAATCCAGTACCTCGTGCTTTTTGCTATTATATGTGATTGCCATGTTTATTGCTTTGCATGCTTAGATGGTGATTATATGTTTTAGCATGAGTGTTTGTTATTTCAAATTATTTAAATTATGGTGCATGACAATTAAGTGACTTATTTGTTCATGATTTAAATGATTAGAGACGACATGAAGCATGACTTAATTATGTTATTTTTCTTGAACTATACTTCTTTAACAATTGGTATCTAGTAGGGAAACTTTGTCATAATCTAGTCGTGATATATCTGTATTTGTGAACATACTTAGGATTATTTTCTAGGTTGAATTAATTTTTATAGGTATAAAATCTGAAGCATGACTTATTTGTTTCTAGACTTATGCCTTGTTTCAGTAATTGGTATGTGGTTAGAATCTAGTTAGAATTTAGTCATGATATACTAGTATTTGTGGAGTTACTTAGATTCTCTCTAGGCTGAATCCATTTATATTAGTGTATATATTTGAAGCATAACTATTTGTGTTGGATATTTGATGATTTATTAATTGATATTTTATTTCATGTCTAACTGCATATAGTTGTGATACTTTTAGTGTTAGTGATATTTTTGCATGCTTATATGTATATCACTAATATTAATTGTCAATATGTTTCTGCGAGGAATTGTGCGAGTCCACTTGTGTTTAATGATTATCTGTATAAGACTCGTGAACTTTTCTTCAACTTTCCCTCGGGCTTACGAATATCTTTGTATGATTGTCATGATTTTAGTTGTTATTTGCTTATCTGATAATTATATAATATTTCGTAAGTAATTTTTATTATTTTATCTTAGTTAAATTATGATCCATGACAATTATATGCTTATTTGTTTCATGATTGACTTTGATAGAATAATAGAAGCATGATTAATTCATTTTTGAAATATTTAATTGGTATCTATTTCTGATGCTTTATTGATGTTTTATTTGTGAATTGATTGTGATGTATTGGCGCTGGTGAAATATTGTTGCATATTTCTTAAAACCACTGGTGCTAATATATTTTAGGTGCTTAATATTCTGAGTACAAGGGAGACAACATAATCTTTATTCTGTCTCATATTTATGTTCTGGAGTGGTGAGTTTCTTCAAAGAAATTTTCTTATCAATTGATTTCAACAATTGGTACCCACTACTCTATTTCATAAATATTTCTTAGAATATTTTGCATCTATACATGTAGCGTCATAGGACGAGACATTGATTATCTTGTATTTGTGTACTTGGTGATCTTTGTCACTTGCAGCGTCTGTTTTGACGATGTGCTAGTATGAGGCCTTTTCACTAATTAGTGTGGGAGTGCTTTATACACTGTAGCGCATAAATTTTCTTGTTTCCTTTTTAAATTGTAGTGAGAAACAGGAGTCTGTGTCTTTTTCAAAGACAAGTTCATTTAAAACTTTTATGCATAGATTCAGACTCTCGTACTCAAACCAGTTTTTAAAGGAAAACTTTGATTCTTTCATCGGTTGTGATTGTCATTCTTTATGAAAATCATTTTACACTCACAACTGGTTCATTTTTCTCAAAAGATAAAATGCAATGCTTTCATTCAAAATCATAGACTTTCCAAAGTGCATTTATATCTCATTCTGTTCTTCGGAACTTTATCAGCCTCTTGGCTTTCCTAGATAGTCATAAGGTTGAAAACCAACAATCTTTATCCCAGACTATAAAACCAAATTCAGAACACATCCCAACTTTCCCCCTGGAGTGATAAGGAACTTATTAGACTAGAGGTCAATGAGGGAGAAACTGTACTTGTTGCAGCAAATAAGGATGTGAGGGATAGTGTACCCACAGCTCTACCTCTCAAGGAGAAAAGGTGTTTTTGAACTTGAGGTAACTGTTGCTCATCTGTATTCTCCCAAAAGAATATAGAGCTGAAAAGGCAATAAAACAGTCTCTGGAATCATTCTCTCAACAGGATGAGTCCATTGAAATTCGCTCGTCAGCCAGAGCATCTTGTATTGAGTCAAGCACATCATCAGTAATCACTCTGATGAAGAGCCTAAAAAGAAAATCTTATAGACACAATACAAGAGAGTGCACAGTGAGGTTAAAGGTTTTGTTCCAGAAGCAACTTCTTCATTTACCATTTTACGGTAGATAAGATGGCTGATACCTTTACAGGTGTAAGGAGGAAACGAGGATCTCAATTGTCACATCTTCAAGATTCTCGTCTCCCTCCCCAGATAAGAACAGATTTGGATCCAATCGGAATGGATTTCCTATTTATAGGAGATCGGCAACTCTCTGACTATGAGTCAATTTATTGATGAGTCAGTTGAGGATCGGGGATTTACGAAACCCCATTGCACCGCCAGTGACCTCTCTTGAAGGGGCTATGGTGATTTTCTCATGCAGGTACAGAAGACCATACTTTGAGTGCTGAGAGAAACACTGTGAGCCAAACACTGAGAGTTAAACACTTGGTGAGATTCTGAGAAGGACCAGTGAGACATCAGAATGAGAAATATGTGAGCATGAGTGAGTGCAAACACATAGGATTTTGAGAAGAGTGAAACACTTGTGAGATACATATAATAATAATTGGTATTGAAAGCTCACAAGCTATTGAAAGAATTGACAGAAGCAACTACGGTTCATTCCATTTCACGGTGTGAACTTATGGTTGATGATTCTCTTGAATCAAGTGTTTTCACAGACATTGAGGAGGACTTGGGCCTTTGCCATAATTAAGCCTTTGTCTAACCTCCTAGAGCAAACAACTCTGGATCCTTAATTGGATAAGCCACTTAGTGGTTGGCAACTTGTGGACCATGATTCGGATTTATCTGATGAGTCTGCAGGGACTGGGAATTACGAACTCCCATTGCACCACCGGTGACCCCCTTTAAGGGTGGCTAAGGTGATTTTCTTGCAGGTACTCAGCATTTTAGAAACTCAGTATTTGTGTAGAGGGATACACTTACAGAACTTGTGAGTGACACCATTACCCAAAAACCGAGAGAAAATTGAGTATTGAGTGATACACCTGCAGAACATTTTAGTGAGACACCTACTAATTACCAAATTTATACCTAAATACAAAGTGGATGTTGTTACTAGAATGTCAGTTTTACTCATTACTTTTCCGTTTGGAACCTATTCTTTTAGCATAGGGACCAACCCAATCAAAGTAAACCCTTCTTCTGAACTCTTTCTTCGACCCCAGCTTTAGCGTTGTTTAGTTCTCTACGGGGATATTATCTTTTGGTACAGGATGTATTGGACACGTTCCTTGACCATATTTGATACCACATATCCTCGGAGGATTCCACAACTAAGGGGGAGAATATATTTAGGGGGAGAATATATGAAAGGGGGAAGAAAAAGTAAGTTAGCTTTCTTTAGCTGTCTACAAATGAAAGGGGGAAGAAAAAGTAAGTTAGCTTTCTTTAGCTGTCTACAACTAAGGGGGATTAAACTACTCTTTAGTTGTGTACTACTGAGGGGGAGATTCTTCTTTCAACTAAGGAGGAGGATTGATCTTTCATCTAAGGGAAGACAACTACTTATCACTAAGGGGAACCTGATCAAGGTAACGGGAGGAGAAGTATAAGGTGATACAATTATTCTTCAGTAAGTGGTAGAAAGGAACTTATTTATTACCACTGAAGAATTCAATGAAGCTGCTGATTGTTCTTTGCATAATGGAATGTTTTGAATTCTCTTCAAGACAGACTATGAGGATTATCTGGCAGGTAAGCAAGAACCAGAGAAATAAAGGTGATATGCACATTTGTTATTTCTATTCATGAAATCTGGAAATGTACTATATGATCCAGAAACTTTGTAGCATTATTTACTAGTCCAGGACTTTACTTTTTCTAGTGTTAGTTGAGTTATCCTCCAGAGGATTTGCTTGTTATGATTAACAAACAAATAGGGGGAGATTGTAAGTCTAAATGTAAAGACAACCCTATCTGTTACATAGGGATGATAACTCAACAATAGAACAGGACAAGTAAATAACACTACGCCTGCACCGGAATCGGAAGATACGAAGACAAAGGTTGAAGAAGCCATCTACAGTCTTGAAGGAATAAGTTCACTGGAAGAAGTTCATTAATATGTTCATGCCTCAGTGAAGAATAAAGATTGAAGTATTCAAGATTGTGGAAGCAATGAAGATGTTGTCCAAGTACTCGAAAGATTTCAGTGCAACCCCTGAAGCAAGATATTTCTATATATCTTGGTTGGTTATTTATAATCAACAAACTGAAGCATAAACCAACCCGGAATGACTGATCAAGTATATTATCAAGCAAAGGATTCAAAGGATTATTTCAGTTCGAGTCGTTCGTGAACCAGACCAGTGCACAGGACGTCAGGACGTACGAAAGTATTCAGTGGATTCGATCAACGGATTAATTGATCAAGTCAATCGAGCTGCTCCAGAATATTGCCAAAGGAACTTATTATTATATATATATGTATATATATATATATATTAATTGTGAATTACTTGAACATAAATAATTCAAGTAATTATTTAAACACAATTAATTCTATATATATGTATATATATATATTTTAATAAGTGATACAAATTGGAAGTCTAAGGCAAAATCTTCTAAGTATACAATCATTGTATACACTGTGAATAAATCAGGCGCCAAGTTTGACCAGAAGTCAAAACTTGCGCTTGGTTTATTCATCAGGATTTTGGCTAAGTGAAGCTTTCAGTATACTGAAGGAAGGAGCGCAACATTTGACTAAAGTCAAATGTTGCGCCTCCTGTCATCCCTCTTGGCGCAACTCTACACACATCTCTTCTTCTAAGTACTGTCTACAGTGGAGTCACCAGTAGTGGAGCGCAACCTTTGACCAAGTCAAAGGTTGCGACTCCCACCCATCTCTCAAGCGCAACTTCATGAAATTTACTAAGTCATTTCTACAGGGGCTCAGTGGAGCATTGTGAAGTCAAGCGCAACGTTTGACCATTCCAGGTCAAATGTTGCGCCTCTCACTCTCACCATAATACAGGCGCAACTTTCACTCCTTGAAGAATTTCTCCAAGTACTAATCAACAGTAGCATCAATGAAGTATTGAGGCGCCATGTTTGACTTTCATGAAGCGCAAACTTTGACCCTGTACTTAGAATTCTGTCTAAGGCAATACAGTGAAGTAAAAGAGGCGCAACATTTGAATATATGTGTATATATATATATCAAGCGCAACTTTGATATATATATATACACACTGTATACCTCAGGCGCCACTTTTACCTTATGGAGTTAGATTTATTTTTATAAATCGAATTCGTCCAGGACGAACTCAAGTCGTCCAGGACGAACTCGTTAACCATGGTTAGTTTATGAAAGCCTATAAATATGTGATTGTGGTTCTCACAATTAACATCATCCTTCGGGATGAAATGGCCAAGTGCTCTGCACGGCTACTCCCACTATACACACACCCTAGCCTAGCTTTGTAATAGAAATATCAGTAGTGGTTAGAGTTTGTAATATTGAGAGTAGTGGCCATTGTAGCCGAACCTTCGGGTTTGGATTTATAGCACCTTCGAGGTATTTATCAATATACAGATATACCTTGGAAAATATTGTGTGTTGGTTTAATATTTTCATATCCTCAGAAACCGACCCAATAAATATCCGGAACACGAAACCCATTACAGGACTGCAATTTGTTTATCCGCAAGATTCGAAAGAATTTTAAATTGTAGTGAGTATCGTATTCAACCCCCCCTTCTACGATACTTTGGACCTAACAATTAGTGATGTATGTTTGTTGGTTATTCTTTTAATAATATATGTTTTGTTCATCGAACATGTTTGTTGTTGTTAATTTTTATATGATTTACTTTGTATACAGGAAAATATGGTGGAGAAGCGAGGGGCGTGTAGGTGGCAACTTTCACATCGCTCTGTTCTATTTTTCTAATTTCTGGAATTTTTGGATGGAAAATATCAAAACTTGGAACTACCTTTTTTAGTTTCGGGTATATTAGAAGCAAATTTCAGAATCTGATTTTGTTTCAGATCATTTATGAAATATAGTAACTTGAAAGTTTTAATCTGATTTTGTTTTAGATTATTTAATTATGGGAAGTAGTAGCACACAAGTCTCTCTGCACCTATAAATATACCCCTATAGATCGTAAGGTTTTGGATCATCTAAACACAACCTCCACTCTCTTAATACTACAACCTCACGGATTTAAATTAGATGTTTTTGGCACAATCAATCCAAAAAAATTGACGGAAGGTGACAATGTAAGAACATGATTACTTTTCAAAAAAAAACACAAATAAAATTAAGATTCGTCGTGCTTTAAATTGTTAATTACGTGTATGAATTTATTTTCATTTTTTCATCATGAATTATAGTCCAATTTTGCAATTTTATATATTAGTATTGGTATTACATCAAGATTTTTATAATATAAATTTATTTTATCCGACAAATATTAATTTTGAAACGTTAATATAATTTTTTAAACGGCCACAAAATTATTTTATTCTACAAATATTAATATTGAATCATTAATATAATTTTTATAGGCCGCCGCAACGCGCGGCTTCTCAACTAAAGGAGAAGCGAGGGGCGTGTAGGTGGCGCCTTTCACATTGCTCCCTTCTATTTTTCTAATTTTCTGGAATTTTTGGATGAAAAATATCAAAAATTAGAACTACCTTTTTTAGTTTCGGGTATATTAGAAGCAAGTTTCAGAATCTGATTTTGTTTCAGATTATTTATGATATATAGTAGTTTGAAAGTTTTAATCTGATTTTGTTTCAGATTGTTTAAACACAACCTCCTCTCTCTAAATACCACAGCCCTACCTCTCTCTTCTTTTGCTCGGTTTCTAACTCGGTGGTGCCGTTCTTCTGCAACGATAAGTTAAGGCTGTTTATACAGTATTAAAAAAAATAAAGGTTGTTGTAAGTAAAAAGGTAGTTATAGACCGCTATATTCGAGTCGACAAATCTAAACACGGGAAAAAAATATAGTCTTGACATGAGATTGATGAATGATATCAATAAATTAATTGTTAGTGATGTATGTTTGTTGGTTATTATTTTATAATATTTGTTTTGTTTTTCGGACATGTTTATTGTTGTTAATTTTTATATGATTTACTTTGTATACAAGAAAAAATTATTCATGTATAATGGGTTTGCTTCGTTCAAGCAATTTTTAAGTGAAGACTGTTTATACATTGTTGTTACAAGTAAGGGTAGTTATAGACCGTTATCTCACGGATTTAAGTTATATTTTTTTGTTCACAATCAATCCAAAAAAATTAGAGTAAGGTGACAATGTAAGAACATAATTACTTTTAAAAAAAACACACAAATAAAATTAAGATTCGTCGTGCTTTAAATTGTCAATTAAGTGTATAAATTTATTTTCATTTTTTCACCATGAATTATAGTCCAGTTTTGCAATTTTATATGTTATTATTGGTATTACATCAAGATTTTTATGATATAAAATTTATTTTGTCTTACAAATATAAATTTTGAATCATTAATATACTTTTTATAAACAGTCACAAAATTATTTTATTCTACAAATATTAATATTGAATCATTAATATAATTTTTATAGGCCGCCGCAACGCGCGGCTTCTCAACTAGTCAATATACTTATATAAAGGAGAAGCGAGGGGCGTGTAGGTAGCGCCTCTCCCATCGTTCCGTTTTATTTTTCTAATTTTCTAGAATTTTTAGATGAAGAATATCAAAATTAGAACTACTTTTTTTAGTTACCGGTATATTAGAAGCAAGTTTCAAAATCTGATTTTGTTTCAGATTATTTATGGAATATGGTAGCTTGAAAGTAGGGTGTTCGCGGTGCGGTTTTTTCTTAAAACCGCAGACCAACCCGCATATGCGGTATGGTTAAATATTCAAACCGCGACCGCACCGCGTAAATTAAAAACCACGATTCAAATCGCGACCGCACCGCGTAAATTAAAAACCACGTAAACCACACCACATAAATGCGGTGTGGTGCGGTGCGGTGCGGTTTATGTGGTCTAACCATTTCTCTTTTAACATTATAAAAAATTTAAAACTAAAAATTACAATAAAATATAGAAGTCACTAAATATTTCGTCTCTTCGTTCAGTGGCCTAATCAACATTCAAGTGTGATCACATTACAAATACAAACTCAAAATCAACTTCATGATTGACATACTGGACAGGAGTCATTACAGTGCTATATTAAAGAGGAGTACAACATTTTAAATGAATAGAATCGATATAAATTAGAGCTAGTATTATGCTACAATAAGGAATTGAATTGGGCAAATATGAAACATAGTGCATGCCTATACGGACTGAGTCTTAAATAATCTCTTGGGCCAAAATAAATCACAAAGTCAGTATAATCTTTTAATAAATAAAGATGTAATATATTAATATAAAAAATAATACATACATATATAATTATATAATATAAATATTATATATATATATATATGGTGCGGTTTTAACCGCGATACCTAAATATTAAATCAAAACCCGCACCGCACCGCGCGGTTTGTAAAAAATTCAACCCACGACCGCACCACGAAAATTTAAAACCGTGTTTTGCGGTGCGGTATGGTGCGGTGTGGGCGGTCCAGTGAACACCCCTACTTGAAAGTTTTAATCTGATTTTGTTTCAGATTATCTAATTATGGCAAAGAATAGCACACAAGTCTCTCTACACCAATAAATACCCCCTATAGAGTATAGATAGTAGGGTTTTGGATCATCTAAACACAACCTCCTCTTTCTCAATACCACAACCCTACCTCTCTTTGGTGATAGTTCTCTTGCTTGAAATCTAACTCGGTAGTGCCGTTAGTCTACAACAATAGTCTCTCTGCACCTATAAATACTCTTATAGATTGTAGGGTTTTGGATCATCTAAACACAACCTCCACTCTCTCAATACCACAACCCTACCTCTCTCTGCTAATAGTTCTCTTGCTTGACTTCTAATTTGGTGGTGCCGTTCTTCTGCAACGATAAGTGAAGGCTGTTTATATAATATTAAAAAAATAAGGTTGTTGCAAGCAAAGGTAGTTATAGAACGCTATATGGGAGTCGACAAATTCAAATACGAGAACAGAATATAGTCTTGACATGATATTGATGGATGATATCTATAAATTAACTATTAGTGATGTATTTTGTTGGTTAATCTTTTATAATATTTGTTTTGTTTATCGAACATGTTTGTTGTTGTTAATTTTTATATGATTTACTTTGTATACAGGAAAATATGGTAAAAGGCAAGAAGCGTGTAGGTGGTGCCTCTCACATCGCTCCGTTTTATTTTTTTTAATTTTTTGGATGAAAAATATCAAAAATTAGAACTACCTTTTTTAGTTTCTGGTATATTAGAAGCAAGTTTCAGAATCCGATTTTGTTTCAGATTATTTATGGAATATAGTAGCTTGAAAGTTTTAATCTGGCTTTGTTTAGATTATTTGATTATGGAAAAGAGTAGCACACAAATCATTCTACACCTATAAATACGCCTATAGATTGTAAGGTTTTGAATTATCTAAACACAACGTCCTCTCTCTCAATACTACGACCTTACGGATTTAAGTTAGATGTTTTTGTGCACAATCAATCCAAAAAAATTGGAGGAAGGTGACAATGTAAGAACATGATTACTTTTTAAAAAAAACACAAATAAAATTAAGATTCGTCATACTTTAAATTGTTAATTACGTGTATAAAGTTACTTTCATTTTTTTACCATGAATTATAGTCCAATTTTACAATTTTATATATTAGTATTGGTATTACATCAAGATTTTTATGATATATACTTTTTATTGACAGCCACAAAATTATTTTATTCTACAAATATTAATAATGACTCATTAATATAATTTTTATAGGCCGCCGCAAAGCGCGACTTCTCAACTAGTTTATCATATAAATACATTTCAGTAAAGTTATTTAGCTAATAAATTAGTTATTTTTTTTGTCACAAATTAGTTAATTAGTTAGTTAGATTTCTTCTGGGTGAGTGTCTAAAATACCTATTTTCGATAATATTTGACAAAAATATCAAATATTAAGCAGACACTACCTTAAATATGTGCAGAATACTCCAGTAAAGAGTATCACGATGATATACCACCAAGGAATGTATTACTTTTTTCATTTTATATTACTATTACATATCCAACCATTACCCCAAATATCACTTCAAAC
Organism: Daucus carota subsp. sativus; assembly: GCF_001625215.2. Lineage (NCBI taxonomy): Eukaryota > Viridiplantae > Streptophyta > Magnoliopsida > Apiales > Apiaceae > Daucus > Daucus carota. The sequence continues at coordinate 30,683,446 of NC_030389.2, forward strand.
TCTATTATATAAATATTATATCTGCATTCAATTACACATACACAAAAACTCCGTATCTCAAAATATGTGTAAGATCAAGTTGTATGCGCTTTCTTTATTATTACTCCCTCAGTTCTTTAATATCTGCCTTTTGACTTTTCAGCACACATTTTAAGGTGCTTTGACAACATAGCTAGAGATGTTATTTTCAAGTATTTCTTTTTGAAAATAAAAGTGTTGATATAATATTTTTATTCAGGAAAAGAAAATTTCAAAAATTATATTTTTGACTATATAGTCAAAACACTTTAAGATGCGTGTCAAAAAGTCAAAAGGCAGATACTCTCTCCGTCCCACAATACATGTCACTTTGATTTTTTTCACGTAATTTGAGGTGCAAATAAAACATATGTCTATATATTATTTTTCAAATTTTTTTTTTAAATAAAAATATGGATGTTATACTTTTATTCAGAAAAAGAAAATTTAAAAAATAATATATAGAAGTATGTTTTATTTGCACATCAAATTACGTGTAAAAAATCAAAGTGACATGTATTTTGGGACGGAGAGATTATTTAATAACGGATGGAGTACTTCATTTCTAATACTTTCAAATTTGAAGTTTAACCGTTGATTACTTCATATACGAAAATAAAGTTACTGATTGAAGATAAAGTTATCTTTAAAGGCATCATTGGAAATCAGGAAATGTCCTAAAGCTTAAGACACTTGTACTTTCCAATGCTAGGATAATGGATTTAGACTCTCCAATACTAACTCAGAGCACTTGACAATTGGCTCAAATTTGCATTTGGTAAGGAGGTTCGCAATTTAGACCTCGACTTTGGAGCTAACACTCACCCAAGTGTAAATATTTTCAACATCTTTCCTACCATTAGTCCTTCTGTGATTCTCAATACTACACTCGAGCACTTGAAATCTGCAAGTATAAATTGATCTGTGCTTGAATGAAATTTAACTAATTGTCCTAATCTTCAGCATCTGTCACTTAAGTTGTGTAGCCAGCCCTGATTTAGCTCCCTCTTCCAAACACCAGCGAAAACTTGTGACATGTTACGAGTTTAGATTATATATATTTGCTCGAGTTCAGATTATATGTGGGTACAAAATAAAAATCTTGATAATATAATCTAGGGACCAAGAGTACTGGTGTAAACCAATTTAAACCCTTTTTGTGTCGTATGGAATATAGAGTAAATAGGGTATCGTTCTACGCCGAGGATCAAGGGCTCACTTCTCTTCTATTTTACAAGGATAAGAAATTGGTTTGGTTTTGATTTTATAACTAATCTAAATATTAATCTACTAAATATATTTTAAAGCAATCAAATAAATATGTTGGAAAACATGAATATCCACCACTGAACCTATGACACAATTCTGAATATTTTGATATATGTTAAGGAAGATACTTACAGAGAGCTTGCCATGACCGCATAGAAACAAGTTTTGCTATTCGTATAACCCCATGAACGCATAGAAAGGTTAAAACGAATTACACACTAATACAATTAATCCCATGACCGCATAGAAAGATTAATTGACTTTGCAAAGATATCAATCACATAACATATTGGGATGACCGCATACCCTAGTTAATTCAAGTATCCTAACAAGCATTGACGCGTATATAAGCACAATCATAACAAATCTCCATAACTCAAAACTGTATAATTGTCATAAGGTTCAGGGCTTCAAAACAGCCCTCCAACAATAGAGGTCTAGCCAACCATTATCAAGATAAGACAAGTAAGAATAATGAAAAGAACAGAATACGATACAAAGTATCGATCCTTTCTCTTCTTCTCCGTGGCTCTCCTCCCAATAATATGTATGTAATACTCTATCTAATTATCCCAAAAATACCTAATACATAAGTGTTTTTATTCTAAAAGGAATATACAAGGAAATTCCGAAACTGAATAGGCTTCGCAAAGGTCAAAATTCACAGTTGACTTTCTCCCCTGTTCCTGGGCTGTTTTAGTAGGCTTTTGACATCTGGACCCATCTAGAATGATAGAAAATTAAATTATCTTCGCGTGGGCTGTTTATTCGCCCAAATCCGACTTCTAGAACTCAAGATATGACCCAAACAATATTCCGAATGCGGGTAGCACAATAGTTGCGAATTTTCATCTAATTTGCTCCAAATCCTTTCCAATTTAGAATTCCTTGCTCCCTACAATAAAATATTAAAATCTAATTAATATATGTCCAATTAAATGCAAAATATAGCTAATATGAGAATAATTATCATCTAAAATATATATAAATATATACTCTATCAAATATCCCCACACTTAGCATATTGCACGTCCTCGGGCAAACAAAGAATAAAAATATTATTAACTAACTACTAACATCACTTTCGTAGATGACACGATTGCATTGAGCGTATGCAACAAGCCGTTAAACCTCTAGGCTGCCCTAGTAGGACGAGTGTTGTCTCGTGAGGGTTTATAGAAGATATACCCACAAAATCAAATATTTTTAATCACCAAGTCTCAAGCACTAACAACATCATCGTACTCCACATATGCAAACCTCAATTACATAACAATCTGAACAAGTGTGAAAGTACTAGTACTATCACGTATACATCATTATACACAACAATCCAAGCGTGCACACAATGTCTAGATAGACATAAATATCATGAAATATACATCAATGTCGCATCCAATAAGTAAGCATGCTATGGATAGAAGATCTCACATTACTCTCAATTCACACAAGTGTTTGGGTGTAAGTGTTTCACTCAAATTCAATCAATATGGACATGCACTTCCACAAACTTGGTTCTCCACCAAATCTCCACTATTTTGTATATATGCACGCACAAATCAAAAGGACTTTGTTAAGGGTTGTAACGAGGCTTAGGTAGGGGGTAGGATATCGAAGAAATAAGCTAACAAGTGGCTAACTCGATAACTAATAGAGCACAATGTTCACTTCTAATTAAGCATTCAACATGAAATTTGTATCATGTAAAAGATGATCAGTCTTTCACAAGCATTAAAGCCCAAGCACATAATTATGTACTTCTCATCTTTCATATTGTAACACCAATGAACACATTCTCCACTTGACATTTTTTTTTCTTCTTTTCAAAGTCAAGTTATTCTCCAGTAATCATGAGCAGTGAAAAGTCACCAAGAAAAATAAGAGGAATTAAGTTAATCCCCTTAAATTCTAGTACATTTGTGCTTAATACCAGCACGTGCACATGGATCGTCCTTTTCATATGACATTGCAATTGCCACCCAATGATCTCAAAGGAGTACTTGATACTTTGTTTTCTTTTCTTTTTTTTTTCTTTTTGATTCCCACCAACTTTCACCCTTTCACAAAGAAATCCCCACACTTGAATGTTAACCACCGCTACAGTGAATCAAAAAATGCTCTACTAGTCATCAAGACAAGAATAAACAAGTAGGCTCAAAATTCATAGATTGGTGATAAACAAAAAAAACGGATACAAGCTCAAGGGGGTTAACTAATGATATAATTCTCGGGTACTGTTTGGATAGATGAGGTTAATCCTAGTGCCTTTATCATTTTCATGCATTCACATAACATTTCAAATCAGTAAGGTTTAAACCAAGTTCTAGAGCAACAAGCCAAATGATCAACACCACTCGCAAAAGAATTAGATTGACATAAATTATATCAATCATAACATAGGCTCAAAATCTCACAAGGTGAAAGCATGCTTTACTTATAGAAATTGACTAAAATGCATCTCAAGTTTTAAAATTTTGGCAAGCACACACAAGGAATTATCATGCATTGAATGATTTTTATCATGGATATAATGCTCAAAATTAATCATGCAAAATTAGTCTACAATATGTGTAAATGTACTCACTAAACATGCTTTGAGACAAGGTAATTATATACAAAATTTTTAAAATTTTCATTTTTTTTTGGATTTTTAAATTAATATAAAATAAATAAATTAATTATTCGTGAGAACACATCCCCACACTTGGATGGTTCATTGTCCTCAATGAATAATATAATATATATATATATATAATATAATATAATAATTAGTTATACAAATAAAAGTGAAAAATACTCCCCTGATAATTTTGTGAATGGCCGGTACCTCCTGACATGAACTTTATAGTTAAGTTGAGTAGCATTCTGACAAGTCAGCATGACAGCCCAAGTGGTTGAAGACATAGTAATGGAATTAATGGAGCAATTATTTTTGCTTCCCAATTCCAATATTCTCTGAGGCCTGTGCACTTGACGTGAACATGAAGCTGGGAAACAGACGGGCTGGGCTGAAGTATGAGGACTGGGTTTGGACAGTACAATTCGGCCCAGAATCGGGCTTCTGGGCTTGGGCTTCAGGTTGGACAGGATATTCAAGTGGGCTGAGAGCCTGTATCCCGCATGATTTGTTCCTTCCAATTGATAAGTCTGAAGAAAGAAAAACGATATGCACTACTCCAGAAGCTCTCGCACGGTCGGCAGAATTGGCGCACGGACAACAGACAATATTAAAAATTAAGCGCACTCCAGTAGGTTTTGCACGACCAGCAGGATTAATGCACGGCAGGCTGTTGAAAAATCTGAACGCCAGCTTTTTTTTTTTTTTCTAACCCAAACGGATCAGAATTTATTTCTCTGCAACACTTCACAAACATTATCAAAATATCTTGAGGGAATGAAAAAAATATTCTATCTAGCAATAATATTATCATGAATAATAATAATAATAATAATAATAATAATAATAATAATAATAATAATAATAATAATAATAATAATAATAATAATAATAATAATAATAATAATAATAATAATAATAATAATAATAATAATAATAATAATAATAATAATAATAATATAACTAACCATACAATTGGCTTGGGTTGCCTCCCAAGAAGCGCTTTTCTTTAACGTCTTTGGCTAGACATTATGCCCTTCACTTTCAAGGTGGGTACATTAGCACAATCAAATTAATTCTCAGCTTATGAATGTCGCCATGAAGATTGCACAGTTTGAACGGCATCCAAAAAATTAATTCGATCGAGAATATGAAACCTGTTGAAAAATTACCCACTTCCTCACTGAAAGGTATATGATACTTAAAATGAGTTGATAGCGGCTTCCACTCTAATTTAGGTGCATCATGCCAGATAGAATTAAACTCCAACTCTTTCAGAATTTTGTGTATCCCCTCAAGAGCAAAATTTTCAAATTCGAGAATGTACGGAGGAGTTGATTTTTCAGTAGCGCGTGTAGGAGTTATAGAAATTTCTTCAACTCCAACAAACCCCAACCCTCGCAAATCTTTACTATCTTCTTCAGAAACCACATCTTCCAATTTTTCTTCCACTATTTCGGACTCTTGTTGAGCAGTGCTTTCTTCAATAGTAGCTATCTTTGTATCTGCGTGATATTCCTTCTCTAGCTCGTTTACTTTTGTTTGCATCAATCTAGACGGAAAAGGAACACGATGAAAGCGACTTTTAAAATCAACTGGATAAGAAAAGTTAGGAGACTTCTCTTTGGGTACTGTTGCAACCACTTCTTCATTGTTATTCTGCAGATTACCAGGTTCTCTATCAGGTTCATCAAGTATGTCACTAACTTGTGAAGTAGAGCTTCCTTCACCTAGTGACTTGTAGGCAGTAATGACATTCACATGCTCAAACCTTGGTCGTGACTGTGTAGTTTCATGAATTTCAACAAACTCATGCTTTTGATTGATATTGTTACCCACATCCCCAAGTTGTGTTTGCACTTTCTTGATGTCTTGAGAATCTTTGGAACATTGTTTTTGCATCTCCAATTGTCCCTCAACTAATTTGACCAATAATTTTTCAATATTGCTTCCACTAGTTGAATTCTGATGGAGTGGTTCCCTCTGCTGAAAACCTGAATGTGGAGAATTGTCCCGAAACTGAAATCCATATAGAGCACCATTAGTATTTGCATACCTCATGTGATCTCCCATCCCTGAATTATATGTATCTAAGAATTGATTTGCTTCTTGATTTCCATAACCAAAAGATGTGCAAGAATCGGTCGAATGTCCTGGAGTTGCGCAAAAATCACATACTTGAATTTGAGGTGTTCTTCCAATTTGAATTAATGCACTCAACCTCTTTAAGTTTTGTTCAATCTTTGTCAACCTTTAATCAGATTCAACTCCTAAAATTGATTCCGACCTTGCGCGACTCCCATAGTCTAGTTCATTGGCGGCTCTTTTAGATATTAGTTGTTCAGCAGCATCATGAGATAAATCAATAAAAGCACCTCTAGCAGAAGAGTCCAATAATCTCCTTTCATACTCATTCAGACCCTGATAGAAGAAGTGTAATAGACTCCTTTTAGAAAAACCATGTTGAGGACACCTTTTCTGTAACTTTTGGAATCTAGCATAGTACCCAACATACGTCTCAGTTGCATATTGTTGAATTCCAGCTATTTGACTTCTCATGTTAATCACTCTTGTTGCTGGATAAAACTTCTGCAAAAATTCTCGTACTAGCTTTTCCCAAGAAGTAATGAACGCCATAGGCAAATCTTCGAACCAATCTAAAGCTGATCCATCAAGTGAAAACGGAAAAGCCTTCATCTTTAAAATCTGAGGATCCGCCATATCAGGTCCCATGCATTCAACAATAGTCACAAATCTCGAAAGGTGTTGGTTTGGCTCTTCAGTTGGAAGATCATGGAAGACGGGTAATCTCATTAGAAGATTATGTTTGAGCTCGAAATTACTACTCTTCCCTTCAATTGGATCAGGATACACAATGCAAGAATGTCCAAAACTAGCAATCGACACCGCAACATCATCACGAAGTGTTGGAATTGCCATGTCAACTACGCAAAATTTCCCCCTATACCTGAAACAAAACAAGCAACGGAGGAGAAAAGAAAAAAAAATATGTACAAAAAAATACAAAACAAAAGAAAAGCAAAATTCAATCCCCGGCGGCGCGGCGCCAAAAATTGGTGTAAACCAATTTAAACCCTTTTTGTGTCGTATGGAATATAGAGTAAATAGGGTATCGTTCTACGCCGAGGATCAAGGGCTCACTTCTCTTCTATTTTACAAGGATAAGAAATTGGTTTGGTTTTGATTTTATAACTAATCTAAATATTAATCTACTAAATATATTTTAAAGCAATCAAATAAATATGTTGGAAAGCATGAATATCCACCACTGAACCTATGACACATTCTGAATATTTTGATATGTTAAGGAAGATACTTACAGAGAGCTTGCCATGACCGCATAGAAACAAGTTTTGCTATTCGTATAACCCCATGACCGCATGGAAAGGTTAAAACGAATTACACACTAATACAATTAATCCCATGACCGCATAGAAAAGATTAATTGACTTTGCAAAGATATCAATCACATAACATATTGGGATGACCGCATACCCTAGTTAATTCAAGTATCCTAACAAGCATTGACGCGTATATAAGCACAATCAAAACAAATCTCCATAACTCAAAACTGTATAATTGTCATAAGGTTCAGGGCTTCAAAACAGCCCTCCAACAATAGAGGTCTAGCCAACCATTATCAAGATAAGACAAGTAAGAATAATGAAAAGAACAGAATACGATACAAAGTATCGATCCTTTCTCTTCTTCTCTGTGGCTCTCCTCCCAATAATATGTATGTAATACTCTATCTAATTATCCCAAAAATACCTAATACATAAGTGTTTTTATTCTAAAAGGAATATACGAGGAAATTCCGAAACTGAATAGGCTTCGCAAAGGTCAAAATTCACAGTTGACTTTCTCCCCTGTTCCTGGGCTGTTTTAGTAGGCTTTTGACATCTGGACCCATCTAGAATGATAGAAAATTAAATTATCTTCGCGTGGGCTGTTTACTCGCCCAAATCCGACTTCTAGAACTCAAGATATGACCCAAACAATATTCCGAATGCGGGTAGCACAATACTTGCGAATTTTCATGTAGTTTGCTCCAAATCCTTTTCAATTTAGAATTCCTTGCTCCCTACAATAAAATATTAAAATCTAATTAATATATGTCCAATTTAATACAAAATATAGCTAATATGAGAATAATTATCATCTAAAATATATATAAATATATACTCTATCAAGTACTCATAATCAATTTAACTTAATAGAAAAGAACTACTTGTACAATAATCAGCCGCGGATAGAACACACATAAAACTAATTTGTAGCATATATTAACTCTTTCTTTTAATTAGTTCCTTGTTAGCTGGTGACTGATTAAATGCTCCCAATTCTTAACTTGAACTTTGTGAAATAAAATGGATGTGTTGGTTTAAGTAGTTTATATCTTAGGCTCCTCTATAATTATTCTACAGATCAACCTGTGAATACCTGTACTTATGCAACTTCTTGGTCACAAAGAGACCATTTTTTCTCTCCGACACTACTCTTATCTCATTTCCACGACGATACTGTTAAGATGGTGCACAGTCATTAGGCTTCTATGTTCTACTTTCCAAACTTGTTTGAATGATGCACTTTTTCCATTGAAGTTAGCATGGCAAGCAGCATTGACACGAATTTATTGTAGGCAGGTAACAATTAGATATTGGGTCCTGTATTTGTTTATACTATGTACTGATCAGTACTTTGAGGATTTTGTGTCGTAGATCTGAGGTCAAATTTATTCTTTTTAAAGTTTGATCACATTAAGTTATATCTCTGTGTTGTGTTGGCTGATTGAGTATAGTTTTCGACAATTTTTTCTACTGACATGATTCCGATGTCCATGTTGAATCTCGGAAGCCTCTGCTGCATTTGTATGTGCATATTTCTGTATCATGTGAACACAAATGTAAAGGTGTTTTATTACATATCGCGTAGTAATGCATTTTACAGAGATCAGAACTCAATCTGCATGAGAACCTGAGTCGTAAAATAAATACAAATATCAAATTACAGGGAACCACTACATAATAAGTTTGTCCAAGTATAGGGCTAGTTATGTTTGGTGAGGAATGAGGCGAATTGGCAGACCTTCCATCGGGACAGTGGAGGCATGGAAGACTATCTTTTCTTGGGGATTCAGTTTCTCCAATTTGAATCTGGTTACAACGTTGTACATAAACACTAGTATTTCAAGTCGAGCATACTCTTTGCCAGGACACATTCTAGGTCCTCCCCCGAAAGGTACAAAAGTGTATGGAGCAGGTCCGCTCCCTTGAAATCTTGAAGGGTCAAATGTTTCTGGATCCGCAAAGTACTTTGGATTCTTGTGTGTTGTATGCACCATCCAAAATGTCTACAAACAAGACATAGTATTAGATTAAATCTGATTCACAAAACTGAGTAGTCCAGTTAGGAGTCTTTTATAAGCTCAGCTGTGATAGCATACCTTCCATCCTTTGGGAATGGTAAAACCAGCAAACGTAAAATCAGTGACAGCCTCTCTGAAGGCACCTTGGCCAGGCGGTGCCAGCCTTAAAGATTCGCACGCCACATTTCATGAGTATTTCATTTTCTGAACATCTTCCCACGTCAACAGCTCCCCGGCTGCTTTTGTTTTTGCTATCTCCATTTGTTCTGCACTTTCAAGACGCTGATTGATCACAATGCTTATTGGACGTAGCAGAACCAAATTATGTATAATAGTTTTAAGAAATATACCTTCGTAGACCTTATTATAAATATGTGGAAGCTCAGCAAGGTACTTCAGAACGAAGGTTACAGCAGTGCTTGTGGTCTCATAGCTTTGAAACTAGTAAACCAATAATGTTGTTAGAAATCTCCATTTCACTCATGCATTCTCCATTTTCATCTGTCACCAGCAGCATTCGAGACAATAAATCACGGGCTTTTGCTCCAGATTCATTTTCCTGCATTTCCCTTTTCCTCTCGGTGAAGAAACAAATGACAACTATTATGACTATAAATTGAGCATATATCGAACGGTTCTGATTTAGCAAGGCATGAACACAAAAGTCCCCTTAAAATAAGTAAAAAAAAATAATCAAAGATCAAAAATCCATAGCCGGCCTATTCAGTATAAATCTATCCAACTGCAAATTCCAACCAATAACAAAACCATCAGAATAACCATCCACAAGTGCATATAACAAACATTATACAGAAGTCTAAGACCTTATCCTAATCATCACCAATTAAAAAATTGAAAAATCGAAATCCACCATAAATTGAGCATCGAAACCCTAATGAAACACAGACACCAATTCAAATACACATAGAAATTGATAAAGGCAGACCTGTTTATTGGTCTATTTTCTTCCAACTGTTGAAGATAACTACCACTTCTTGCTTTCCCGGGTTTTTTCCTAACAAAATCTCTAATATTAAGATCCCAAAAACATAAACATCAGTTCTAGAATTGCATTTCTTCATCCTCTGTAGTTCAGGTGCCTTGCAACCTTCAGCTTTGGAAAGTGCAACAATTTCATCAGCTTGTCAAGTCCAAACTCAGTGAGCCTCGCCACAAAGAAGTCATCAACAAGAACATTTTTTGACCTCACATTACCATGAGTAATCGGTGTTATCACACGGGCGGATAAGACATTGTTTCTAACTCGATACACTTTCACATTTCAACTTTAACGGCACAAGTAGCTTTAATACACAATTAACACGAGAATAGAAATTTCAGGTGCATAATATTAATGATCAATGGCTTTGCGGTTGGTTGAATCATCCTGTTTGTTTGTTGCTTATGACATTTAATAGCTGTGCCTATCATAGTTGGAAATGATATGTTCTTCTGAATAGCAAAACTAAGCTGAACGAACAACAATAATGAAATAAAACATTAATACATTAAGTTTAAAACAGATGGAATTTCTTAAGTGTTCCATAGCTGGAACTGCATATGGCGTCTCTTCTAGTGATGTAGAAGTTGTGGCATCAAAACAGATGGCAATGGACCTTGACAAGCAGGATCATGATTTAGCGAAAAATTATTTGCACATAATGACACAGGTTTTGAAATTGGGTTTGGTTTTCATCCATCAGTAATTGAACTTGAAAATATTGTTCATTCTAAGGTTGAAAACCTTCACAAACCTATAGTCAAAGGGTTTAACTTTGGGGACAGCCGCATCATGAATGGTAATTGTTCAAAGGAATCCCATGCAGAGATACTTCTGTTGTTCCTGAGGACACTTGTGATTTGCCACACAGCAATCCCTGAGCTAATTGAGGAGACTGACAGCTTTAATTATCAAGCAGAGTCATCAGATGAAGGAGCTTTCCTTGTTGCAGCAAGAGAACTTGGATTCCAGTTCTGTAAAGGGACTCAATCAAGCATTTCTGTGCGTGAAAGACATCCTTTCTCTACAGGATACATTGAAAGGTCAGAAAGTATATCTTTATTATTGTTGTCCAGCCTTGGATTAGTTGATTGACACATGACACATTTTCTGACAAGATTCAGGGAGTTTAAACTTCTCAATCTGCTGGATTTTACAAGCAAAAGGAAGAAAATGTCTGTAATTGTAAGTATATTAACTCAAAAAATTCAGAAAGGGTACAAAAGATGTGGATGTGGTTGATTTGTAAGCTTTGTATGTGATTTTATGTGTACAGTAAGGGGATTCTGGAAGTTTATATGTTACATTAGGCTGTTTGTGAACTAGAGGCTTGATTTGTTTTCCTTTTTTTGATGTTTGGTTTATATATGTTATTATTGTTGTGGTTTATGTTGTTTTAATTGATTTGTTTGTGGTTTGGTGTTAGACTTGGTGAATAATTTGGGAACCATTGCGCGATCTGGAACAAAGGAATTTATGGAAGCGTTGCAGGCAGGGCTTGATGTGAGCATGATTGGTCAGTTTGGTGTGGGATTTTACTCTGCTTATCTTGTTGCGGAGAAGGTTATTGTGACTACTAAACATAATGATGATGAGCAGTATGTTTGGGAGTCACAAGCTGGTGGATCATTCACGGTTAATAGAGACACGGAAGGAGAGCAGCTTGGGAGAGGGACTAAGATCACTCTCTTCCTTAAGGAGGATCAGGTATAACAACCTGTCCATTCTTATACGTAGTGAATTTTATTAAGTTTTGTTAGTGATATTAATGACCTCTTTTTCGTCTGTGCAGTTGGGAGTATTTGGAAGAGAGGAGGATTAAGGATCTTATAAAGAAGCATTCTGAATTTATTAGTTATCCTATCTATCACTGGACTGTTAAAACCACTGAGAAAGAGATAAGCGATGATGAAGATGAGGAAGTCATGAAAGAGGATGAAGGTGATGTGGAGGAAATCGACGAGGAAGTCATGAAAGAGTTTCTTGGTTTTGTAAAGGGAGTTGTTGATTCTGATGACCTTCCTCTCAAGTCAACATTTCTCGTGGAATGCTTCAACAGAACAAGATCCTGAAGGTGATCAGAAAGAATCTTGTGAAGAAGTGCATCGAAATGTTTAATGAGATTGCATATGACAAAGAGGATTACAACAAGTTCTATGAAGCATTCTCGAAGAACTTGAAGTTGGGAATTCATGAGGATAGCCAGAACAGGACAAAATTGGCTGTTATGCTCAGATATCACTCGACTAAGACTGGCGATGAACTTACTAGCTTGAAGGACTATGTTACAAGAATGAAGGAAGGTCAAAAGGATATCTTTTACATTACTGGTGAAAGCAAGAAGGCAGTTGAGAACTCCCCATTCCTAGAGAGGCTTAAGAAGAAAGGCTATGAGGTTCTTTTTATGGTAGATGCAATCGATGAATATGCTGTCGGTCAGTTGAAGGAATACGATGGGAAGAAGCTGGTTTCTGCGACGAAGGAGGGCTTGAAGCTTGATGACGAAACTGAGGAGGAAAAGAAGAAAAGGGAGGAGAAAAAGAAGTCCTTTGAAAATCTCTGCAAGAACATCAAGGACATTCTTGGTGACAAGGTGGAAAAGGTGGTCATGTCCGATCATATTGTAGACTCCCCCTGTGTGACTTGATGATCTCAGTGTTTGCTATAACTGTCAGCGTCTTTGTGTTGCTTAATCGTCTCACTTATACTCTGTGTCCGTCTAGAACTACAATTTCCTTCATGTAAGTGCGAACTTTTCTATTAATGTAGTTTTGTGTATTGCAAATGGCTTTCATACGCTATAAGCTGAGGGTTAATGGCCAGAAGCAATCTGGATGTAGGCAATAGTTGAATGATCTGAGCAAGTTCTAAATCATAAGTTTCCGAGGATGAACTAATTGGCTCGGATGATAATATTTGCTCAAAACAAGTCTGAAGTTGAACCTAATTCAGAGTCGGCACCTGACAAAATAAAATAAAATTCAGAGCACTCTTTAAACTCAGACAAAGCAGCAGTGCGACGAGGCAAACCTCTGCTGGACTCAGTAGCATCAATAAAGGTGTTGAGATCACCCATGATACACCAATGATCGGAATCAGCAAGCAAGTTTTCCTCAAAGTATCTCAGGTCAGACCAAAGATTCCTCCTTTCTCCAATTGTGTTGGCAGCATAAATTATAGAGATAATACAAAAACAGGAGCTGTCAGATCTCATAACCTTACAAGTTAAGTGCTTGATCAGATGCTTGAAGAAAGGTGACATTCCAGAGATTTTTATCCCAACCAATCCAGATTCTACCATTGTAGTGATAATCATAATTATAGAGCCAATTAAATCTTGGAGCAATTGCCTTTGAATAAAATAAAGCATCTTCCTTTTCGACATGAGTTTCTAAGAGGGCTACGAAACTTAAGCTGGTACTGCTTAAGAAATCCTTTACAAAAGGCACTTTATTGTGAAGCCCTCGGATATTGTAGGAACAAAAATCTAACAGCATAGAAATTAAGAGGCTGTAGAAGGGGAACTCCTCCCCAAGCAAAACTTAAGCTTTTTTATTTGATGCTTTGACAATTTAAAAGAAAGAGCATCCTTCAGAGAATCAGAATTCTTCAGAAATCAGAACTTTGTTTTTTCTCCACTTCATCAACATTTTTTAAACTCTGAAAGTTTTCAAAGGAGTAGGGGAATCTTCATCTTGAACAAGAACAGCGGAAGATCTGTTTTTTCGTTTAACTTCAGTCCAAGGGTGATCTGTTTCAGTAGTACCAGCAACAGTATTTGTCCAAATTGACATATCTTTTACATTACTCTGATCAGGGGCCTTTCCCCAAGGGGACACAAGCATAGGTTTCCTTTCAAATTTATTTTCAAGTCCACTATTTATTATGCGAGGAACAATCATACTTTCACACTTTCAACTTTAACGGCAGAAGTATAAAACACACAATTAACAAGAGAATAGAAATTTCTGGTACATAATATAAATAACTGATAATTCAGGTACATAGAATGTATAAAACTGAAATACAGAAAATGCTTTTATTTATTCAATTACATGAAGAGTATTGAACAGAACCCGGAGGAGAATGGCCATCGACTATGATGAGGCATTTCAGAGTGACAGCATAAGGAAAAGTTAACGAAATCTGATCCAACTGGACTCTCAATTTCGTACTGATGGTCAAAAAGAAGATGTATCTCTTATGCGCTACTCCGGTTCTTGCATCACTATTAACTTCTGGTAAAAATTCTGAAGTCTTTTCAAAAAAATTGACTTCAAGATACTTATGCTGGTGCGCCTGGAGAGAGATTGGCAGAAGCTCTTTGGATGTCTGAAAATTATGGCCAAACTTCAGCTTAGCTCTGGCACTGTGTAAATCCAAATGAATTCTGTGATTTGGATTTTTGAACTTCAGAAAAAGAGTGGCATTGATATTGTTGAAGTTGAAATTATGGACATAGGCTTTGGGAACTGCTAACTTAAGACGAGGCGGAAATGGTCTGTAATAAACCAACAGAATTGCGAAGACGAGAAATATAGTGGCAAAAGGAATGGAGAGGGTGAAAGTAAGAAAACGGCGATCTCTATATGAAACAGAGGTAGCAGAGGCAGGGGTATAAGAATCAGGCTGCAGAGTGGAAATAAGATTGACTGGTAATTGATCAGACTCTTGAGAAATGTTCTGATCATTACCAGCACCGAAGTCTTCATCGAAGATTTCTTCGATTTCGTGTGTAGAAGGAAACATCTCGAGTTCTTCTATGTCCTGAGTGGAAGTCATTTTAACTGACAATGGGGTTCGGGTGCAAAAGCAGAGAGATACGGAAGCAGAGAGACTGAGAGAGGGAGACTGAGGAGAGACTGAGAGATGGAGAGGGAGAGGAGAGATATTGGTAAAGAGGGAGAGGAGATACTGAAGCAGAGAGACTGAGAGAGGGAGAGGAGAGACTGAGAGAGATACGGAAGCAGAGAGACTGAGAGAGGGAGATGCTGCTACATGCCTACATCTTATATCTTATATTTATATAGAGGAGGTTCTTCACAAGGTTAAGTGGCATGTCTCAGGAGTCTTCAATCAAATTTTCTATTTTTCTAGAGTTTTGCATTTTATTCTGTCTTAAATACAGTATATAAGATGTTCACAGAAGCAAAAGAAGAAGTCATTTAGAACCTGTGAAAACATGCAAAAATGTAATTGATCTCTAATCATAAGCAACAAGTGGTGTAAATACGGCAGAAGAGAAGTCTCTACGGAAAGAACTCTTCCCGTCTTTGCTTAGCAAATCGCATACAGCTCTAACGAGTCCATTTAGAGCCTGTTACTTCACCGACTAGTCCATTTCCTTATGCAACACCATTTACTCATTCAGGCTTTATGCAACTTTACGGGGAGTTGTCTATATGGGACTTGTGGAGTTATGGTGCAGTGAGATGGCAAGCAAATGATTTCCCCGATATCACCTCCCTCGCATAATATAAGCAACGTGAATAATCACTCTTTTCGCTAGGAATTAGTACACTTCTACCTTATTATTATCATTAAATAATATTTATTTTTTTTGAAAGAAATCATTAAATAATATTATTGAATTACACACCACGTTTAATAATTGTTGACGTTTAATCATTAAATTCCTAACATCCCCATGTCAAATCCCGAGTCACAGTCCTCGATATGGGACTGAAGTGTTACATATACTTGTCATCTACTGAATGTACTCTCAAAAATGTTAGAAATCAGTTAAATAACGATATTGTTCTGACTTCACTTTAGGTAGCGACACGAAATCCATGAATGAACTGAAACTTGAAATAGCCTCAACTCACAAACTAAAATAAGCTTAAACATAGAAATTCTTTTCAAAATCCAGCCATCATTTACAGCGGACCTCGATGTCTGTTATAAAACAGCTTGATCATTAATATTTTCTCATAACTCATATGTAAACACGTGGTATAATAATGTCAACTGAGCTTTTAAGGTATATTAACAAAGTTGGTCCGGGAGTCTCGGTGCTAATTTGAGCTGATGGCCGGTGGTATTTGAACTGATGGTCAACACAGCAATTCTTCAAGGACTCATATGCACAGGACAGGCAACCGAGTTGATCAAGTTATATCCAGCTTGTTCTTGAAAGCAAAAATTACTGCTCCAGCATGTTCAGTTGCATTTCTGACAATTGTCAATAGAATGATGATGAATTTCTGACAATTGGCAATAGAATGATGATGATGAAGCTTTCAGATAATCCCCAGGTGGCTGATGCTTCCTGTAAAATTCTTATATCACTCAAATTTATACAAATAGAATAGAAAAATTATATGATTTCATTAGATTAATCAAATTCTAATCAGATAATAATGAAGGGGATAAGTAGGCACAATGTTTAATTACCTCAGTAGTGCCAACAACATACTCAGATAACACTGATATAACAACATAACAATAGTCATAGCAGCCAGCCAAATAAATCCACTCCAAAATCCTGTAACAGGTGTTTCATCCGAAACCAAATCATCATCTTCTTCCTAGACAGCATGAAAAAAAGCAGATTCCAAAAACCATCTTAACTATATATATATCAATTTCAAATAACACGAGTTGCATCTTCTTCTCCACACATGATAAAAGTAAAGCAAAATGTACCTCTTGGGCTTCAAAAACTTCGTGATGAGTCCACAAGTGGGAAAAAAGGCCCTGGCTGCATGCAACATCACCAATTAGAACCTCAGTATCATAGAAAGCCACAGGAGTAATCCTGCTACCATGATCATTGGCAAATATTTCGACGTGGTTACCTTACCAAACTCAATACATGAATACATGGTTCCCAGATCAATTCGAATTGCAGGTCCTCATTTTCCAGCCATGACATTACCAATTAGAACCTCAGTATCATAGAAAGCCACAGAATAAGGAGTAATGCTCCTACCATGATCATTGGCAATGATTTCGACATGGTTACCTTGCTAAACTCCAATACATGAGCAATTGCAGGTCCTCATTTTCCGGCCATTCCGTAAAAGCAAGCATAATAGTGCAAATAGAAACTCGCATAAAGATAAAGAGTTTCTCTGTCAAAGTGAGTAATTTGCAGAAAGGAAAAAATCTGAAGTAAAAGCATTCTTTTTCTCTGTCCCTTTCTTGTTCACTTTAGCTTCTGCTCTGTACATCAGCTTCTTTTACCATCTTTTACAAGCTCTTCGTTTAACAATCTCTCCTCGTTATAGGTTGTACTTCTAATCTTATCTTTTGTCCCACACAAGCCTTTTATTCTCTCCTATAAACTGCTCTGCAAATCTCGAATCCAATCTTCTGATAAATATCTGGAACCAAAACCAAACCCAAGAATTAACTAAAATAGAGACTTAAACAAATCAACAAACAAATTATAATATCTTGAACCAAAATAAATCTTGGAATCAACCAAAATAGGCACCCAAATAAATCAACAAACAAAGAAGATATAACTAATCAACATGGGCGGAACCGAGGATTAACGGAGATATAAATGGATAATAAAATGACACAAGCAGGCCATATCAAGACCAATAACTCAGATAAAATTCATTTGAATTATTGATTAGACCTTCATCTACTGGAAGTCCTATAGAAAAAGGAAAAGAGTCTTTGACTTTTATATGACGTGATCATGTGACAAATTAAATTTTGTAAGCTTTAAATAACTACAGGAGAATGACATTTCCATCTTAACTTAAATTAAAGTAACAGCATTTCCAAGATCAATTTCAGTTTCAACTAAATTACCATATATTTTGTTTGCCAAACTATGCAGGCCAAATTATATGTCGTCCTAAAGAACAATAATAAATGGAAAATCTAGTGATATGAATCATATATAGGTATTTACCAGGAGTCCGCTAGCTACATAACGAAAACCAATTGATTCTCCATACTCTTTCCAGAAGGAAAATTTTCTCTGGTAAAATGTACTCATTAACAGAGAGATGCAATGGAGTTGGCCACACCAATAGAACAGCCACAAGTTGGTATGAAAAAATAAAAGCTCCACATGAGCAGCGAATTCCTTTTAGATGCCTGAACACCTCATACACTTAATTTAATGGAGCAAACCACCAGAAGTTACTTTATCCATAATGCTAAGAGTGACCAACTTGAATTATTTCTTGATAAACTGGTTTGAAGTCAAAGATCTAGATGTCAGTTACTAATAACCCTTTACATACTTCAACACCGATCATGATAGATATCACTGTATTATGGTATAATCAGAAATTCAACGACGACCATATTATTATTGCTAGTGCTTAAAAATGTCACTCATAACAGTAAGAGAGTTAATGGGTTAATATTTGATATAGTTATATATATATGTCTAGACCAACAGTCAATATCCTCTTTAATGGAAATAAACAATATTAAGGACCTATGACTGCCTACTCAGTGAATTAGTCAGGTTTAAACTCTTCTGCGAACCTATATTCAGTAAATTTTTTATGCCCCAAAAGACAAATGTGACTAAATGGCTAGAAACTCTGGAATGACAAGATCAATGTGCCAAAGAATTTGCATGTTAACTCACTTATAAGTACTGCCCAAGAGTTAAAATATCAACATCCTAAGTCAGCCATGGCTTCCTTAAGCTCATCCTCAGATCCAAGTCCCAACATTATAGAGGTTTTTGTTATCATACCCTCCTTGTCGGTCTTTGCGTGTTTTAGGACTGACAAGCTCTGTTCATACCTAGCATTTGTAGAAACCATCAACCAATTAGAGGAAAAGATATAATGTACGATATATAGCGAGTGCAGCAGTGAAATATTGCTGCAGTTTCTAATACTAAATATAAAAGCAACTCCTCACCCTGCCCGAGGATCTCTAACAATTTGCTAGAGTCGTTTAACTGTCTCAATTAAGGGGCTGATTAGTAAATGTGAATAGGGTTGTTAATCAAGTTGAATCAGATACTTTTGGCAGGCATCGTCGGCATTTCTCTTGAGTGCTGGCTCCAGGAGCCTTCATTGGATCTTCAATTATTTCGCTAATAAGTGGATAACAAACGACTGACAGGGTTTATTAAGTTTAAGCTGCCAAAGAATTGAGCTAGCCAACATATCTGCCTTCTTCGCAATGCTCTCTGCAACAGGGTACATGCTCCACACCTTAAACATAACTTATGGAATGATCAATTTGTCAAAGCAAAAACATAAGTAAATAGTGTATGATTCAAGAAAAAGGCAGACCATTTATCTAGCCTTCAAAAAAGCTTCATAAAAATTGAAAATCACTCGGCTGAAAGCACATACCAAACCATGTTTTCACAGCAAAATTATGAGCATATCATTAAAAACATTCTGGTGGCATACTCTACACTAATAAAATTACTTGAATTTCGTTAATTAAATTACATGAATTTCAGAGACAATTCATATTATAATATAAAAAAATAGGACATACACACATTTATAGTAATTTGTATATACATACAAAATAGGCTTTACATATCATTCTATATCAAGATATGAACCTTTTGCTCATTGTCAGTCTTTATTTTCTCCTCTCTGCGCACGCACACATATATAATAATTTGTATATACATACAAAATAGGCTTTACAGCATAATCATGCATTTTTCCTCTTGAGCAACAAAAATTTCTTCGTTCAATGTCTTCTATTTCTTATTATATAGGTAAGACTGATCTATCATCAAATGAAAATGATAATTTACCTTATATCATGATTAATAATAAATGTTAACTTGAAAAGCCAAAAAAATAATACTGCAAACAAAAAGGACGAAGGATTTACCTAAGTGAAGAAAGATCTGCTTGTAAAATTCCAGTTGCCTCTCCTCTCCAGTTTCAGCTCTATAACATTCGGCCTAACCTCCTAAGAGCATAGGTTAAGATGTCAGTGATATACAAGAATCAGAAATATAATATAGTATTGGAATGTATGCTAAACAACTAAACACCAAAACAAGCATAAATGATCATAATACACATTCTATTACATTTTACAAGAGGCATAGCTTCAAATTCAGGAGCATTTACATCCACAACCAATTGCATTAATAACTAATCGATATAGAAAACAAAGCTCAGCCATGTAAATTTGAAGTAATTTAAAGAGCACAAAAAGTTCAAATCAAAGCCAGCATCATAGAGGCACCAGAACAGCAAGTGGCTGACCAATCAAAGACTAAAAAATATTTAAATAGTGACCTGTATTCAATCTTCTCTCTTAATCCAATAAAATGACTTTATAGCTTGCGGAAGATCATAATAATCAATAATATGGCGTTTCTTATTAATCAATGATATGGCCTTTCTTTGACTCATCGTATCTACCTCATTATCACTATTTTGAACTTCCAATACGGAAGAGCAATCCAGTTCTGACTCTATGTCTTGTTCCTGGATTATACTATCATTTCATTTTCCTTCCTTCGCAATAAAAAAAAGACAAGCTCTTCCGCCCGTCAGGTCTGACTTGAAATGGGTTTCTCTTCTCTATTATTTATGAGATCAATATAACATGCAATACCGCATTTCCATCAGCTGATGCACATCAATCAAAGCAGCTATTCGATATGACTTCCTCAAAGCCGTCTGTGCTATCATCTTTTTGGACATGTAAAAAATCCCAGAATGATGTACCACAGCCTTCCTAAATCTGTTCCCGGATCCCAAATAATCTCCCAAACAACATACATTGTCTTCTTCGGCTAACAAAAATAAAGCAACTCGTGCAGAACCGCCACAGTCCATTTCTCTGCCTGATAATTATCATGGCCCAAATAAAAAGCACCCTCATAAGGCGAAATATATGGCAAATTTCGTCATTCAGTAACCCGATCCCTTACCTTCTTTTGCAAATCAAACCCTCTGGGAAAAGCCATCAAGAAGCTAATAGGTATTCTTCTCTTCTCCCTCATCCTCAATTCCATAACAGTGAAAGGGCAAATCTTCTCTAGGAAACCAATTTCAAGTTTCAACCCAAAACCAAATTTCTCCATCCTAACAATCTGAAAATAATCAGGAAAGTCAGGAAGTAAAGCAAAAACATAACTAAAAGGCAAGCCCAAATCAAATTTAACCTTATCAACAACAAATAAAGGAAGCTTGTTTCTTTCGTCAACATCAAAAGCTACGCAAGTCTTTCGGTGTCACAAAGGTTTAAGAGACAAGATATGAATAAATATAGATGGGTATTTATCGATGAACTTACTGGCGGTGATAGGGAGTTTCATGTGGCTGGAGACGGCAGCCACGGGGAGGGTTTTAGAGTGGTGAGAGATGATAATGCTCTTGAGAAATAGGAGTGTCTTCAGGTTTTCATCTCCCCACAGCGTCGCCACTTAGCTAACAGATATTGTAACGGAGTTATAACAGATGCCTACGTGGAATAAAATGGCTCACGGTTTCTGTCAAAACCCTATGTTGCAGTATTATATATATATATAATCGATTAAATGCAATCTACCCATGGTTGTCACGTCAATAAGTCGAGTCGATAGAGGTCCAGCTTATCGACTAGTCGACTAGTCGTAGACTAGTCGCTGACTAGTCGAAAAGTTAATTAATAATTAATTAAATAATATATACATTATATACGTGTTTTCCTATAACTAGTCATATGTATATCAATCACAAAATAGATATGTTAGTTACAAACATATCTTTTTCCCCCTTTCATGTATACACATCAAGTCATTAACACACTACACACATTAACTGTACCAATATTTTAACATATTATACTGCATGTATATTCAGTTTAATCAACTTATGCATACATAAACACACAAAGATCTATAAACTTAGCTTAACATGTTGATTATTGCTGATTTTGAGCAGTTCCATATAATTTATTTATTTTCATTTTAATTTTTGATTGAATTTTACACTTGTCGACCGACTAGTCAACCAAGTCGACCGACTAGTCGATAAGTCGATCAATTAGTCGATCAAGTCGATCGACTAGTCGACAATTCGCAAGTCGACCTCTCCAGTCGATTTTCTAAACCCGACTAGTCGACTAGTCGTCGACTAGTCGCGACTAGTCGAGCGCCGTGACAACAATGAATCTACCGATCGCAAACTTTCTTATTTTCATGAGGTTGGACCTAGAAGTTTCTAATTCACAATAATTTTATCAATAGGCCTGCTACTCTGAATCTTGCCTATCTGGAGTCGAAAATCTACGGAAACGAGCCACCAAATGAAAGCTTGACCCATTATATTTTGGTCGAGTTTGGGTTTGATCAAATTTTTTATCTGAGTATGTCTAACCCGACCCGATACCCGAAATTGTCAGCCCTACTAAGTAGTACTTTTTGGCACGTGTTTCCACGCTCATTTAAAGTATAGTTCTGTAATATTTTTTAAATTTTTTTTCTCTAAATAAAAGTTTGATGTTTAAACTTTTATTCAAAAAAAGAAATTTTTTTTAAAAAATTATAAAACTATACTTTATACGAGCCTCAAAATGCGTGCAAACAGTGTACGGAAACAATTCAGGGGGACGAGGGAGTACAGGTTTATGCAATGATTGGTCAATTGGTGTTTTTAATTTCTCCCACCGCCCCATCCCACCCCTTGTCACACACATGTTCAAAATAAGAAACAAGTAAAGCAGTTGACAATGAAGAAACAAAGAAACAGAACCCAGATCAATGTAAAGGAAAATGTTTGCCTTTTCTTAGGATCAAGAAAAGACTGCAAGAATCTACCTTTCTTGAATGACCTTAAAGGCTTCTTTTGTTGCATAAGGTACCCCTGTTTTTGGATCACGGTACCTGCATTAGATCATAATCCATACCGCGTCAGTCGAGGAGAATCAAGTAATGACCCGGAGCGGTAGCAAAGGTGCTCCTACTGCCATATACTTAAATATATATCGACTAATTAAAAAGAAAGTCAGTCAGTAAACTGGACTTGGTAAAACGTTGGATAAAAAGAGTTGGGTAAAAGATGGAATGAAATTTGCACAGAAATTTTGTAGAGACAGGGGATGAAATGTGCCAGCCACCCATAGAACACCAATATTGACGATATTTAGACAGTACTTATTTGCGACAATTTTTCAAACTAAAATCAAGAAAAGTATAGTACATTTATTCAACGGTATAAAAAATTGATGAGGATGATGCTTAAACTCTGAAATGAAAACCAAAGTACTTACTTTGAGGGTAGTCCAGTAACTGCACAGACAGACTTCTGTGAATCTGCAAAACAGAACATAATGAACTTGAGGTTAATATTGATCACAAATTGCAGGCGGCTAATATATCTGAGCCGCAAAATATTTAAAAGATGATTTGTTTCTTAGATATATCTGAACCGCAACAAAAGTAGAAGATGGGTTGTTTCATATCTTTATTATTGAATACTCAAATGTTTCATTGATCAGTGTACATGATAGCAAGATATCTCTTCTGTTCACAAATGTCTATAGGATTTAAGTTATGTGCATTGTTCCGCTTATTGGTGAATGTTGGGGTTTCCCGGTAAAAGTTGAAGAGCAGCTACTTACCAAGTTCAAGGGCTTTGGTGGGTTAAAACACAGGACGATGCTCTCGCAGTGTGGGTACATACTATATTTATATAATTATAGAGGGTATCCAGACAAAAAGCGGAATAGTTTTCAGTTACAAGTTCATTATCTCATCCCTTGACTTAAGGCCTTAAGCATAGTGATAGCCTTCTCCTGCCTTCAGTCGAGTCCTCAGCGCTCGGCGTATGAGTATTTATATTAAGGATATTATTTTCTAAATAAGCATGTACCTCCTTGTAAAACCACTTTGCAACAAGGGACTAATTGTTTATCCACAGGAACAGGAGTGTTCTTGACACAAAAGCATGCACAACTTTATAAGCATTTCTGAGCTAGAATCTTGATTTATTAGCACTTTATATAAACAGAGGCTTACAATACAGAGCAACAACTATGTTGCTTTATTTGCACTCAGAGCTGAGCTAATTTAAAAACTAAATACCTTAGCTATTTCTAAGTATTTTATTAATAAGCTAAAATCTAGAGCTTACAAGGGACAGGTGTTGCAGGAACCTTTGAGTGAAAGGACGCCCCATTCCTGAATTCTAGATATGAACATCCTGCAAAATTTCAAAAACTTCAGATCAGCAAGGAGAAACAAATTGTGACTGGCATAAGTAATAGCTTAATATTTTCAAAATCCAACAGCACGGTCAACACTGGTATCTGATCATTTACAAAAATGGCGTACTTATTATACATCAATGAAAATAATAAAGGTAGGAAATACGACTCTGTAGTCAAAATAGAACTAAAAAATGACAAGTCATAAGAAATTCTTTCCCTCTTTAGAAAGATATCGTATCTGAGGACCACTATAAACTGCTTTATGCACAACTGCTCTTTTTTTAACTTCTTCTTCCCTTGCTAACACACGTTCCAAATTCCTCAAGTGCATGATCTCTACAATATAAAATATCATTCTCAGCAATTTGAGGGATTCGCATTTATTAATTGTTCAAGCAACCAGTCAACATCACGATCATATCATCTAATGAAAGATCCTATCATATTACTATCTCATTAAATATCATACTCCAGGTTATACCTGTCTGAGCAGCTTCCAGAAGCATCTCTTCCTGGGTCATCCTCTTTTCCTCGCCTTCCTTTTTCCTCTTTATTGGCTGACAAAAAGATAAAGTGCCAATTCAACCTATGGCCTATGCGGTTACATCTGACACAATTCACAGTATATGACACACATACAGATCAGCAGACATGTCAAAAATCAATTCATATTAAAAATCGATAACAAATACTCCCTCCATCCCCCTCAATTGTTTACATTGGGGGACGGGGGCTTGGCACGCATTTTAATGCTCTCATAAAACATAGTTTGATGAATTATTTTGATTTGTTTTCTTCTGATTAAATATTTACTATCTAAACTTTTATACAAAAAAAATTCAAAAAAAAAGTTATAAAACTATGTTTTATATACGTCTTAAAATGCGTGTCGAGCAATGTAAGAAAAGTGTAAAGAAATAAGAGGGACAGAGGGAGTACATAAATAGATCTGCACTGAAACTGAGTTCTAACTGGAAGTCATCAGCATACTGCAACATTCAATTTGCAAGTGATGATAAAAATATTAACCACCCATTTACTAAAGTAGTAACTAAAAAGACGCACCCACCATATAAACACAAAAATGACCTAAGACTCAAGCTAGAGTCTGTCGGAAGATAAACCATGAGAACAGAATACCCAAGAATATCACATGCCGAAGAACATCTTATATATTCAATAAAACCTAAGAAAACTCATGTTACATAGACTGAAATACATAACATGATTCAAACAGACCTTCATAGTTGCTTGCACTGCTGCACGTATTGCATCCCTTTCAGCTTGCCTGACAATGACTGAGGTTCTTGTAGATTTTCTAATACTTCTCTCCACTTCCAAGTCTTCAGTCAATTCATCAGGTTTATAATCAGTAGATCTACCATGCACTTGTTCATCGTTGGGATCTCTTTGTAGAGCAGAGATAACTTTCTTTTTCTGTTTCTTTTTGGACGCTGGATGTCCTGGATACACTAATCGCTTTCTTGATTGCACCCTGTTAATAAAAACTATTATAGTGACACCCACAAATAATATGAACTTAAACTAAAGAAAGGTGGGGAAGGTGACCTATCATCTGGTTCATTTTCTACTGCTTCTTCTTGATCAGGTTCCTATTAAGAAGGCAATAGAGAAGAATTGAGTACATATCTAAGACCTGTTTGTATTAAGATATAGGGGCACTTCTGAAAGGTATTACAAAGAAGTAACAAAGTAAAACAAAAAAGAAACAAAATTGCAAGAACTTACATCTTCATCAAAGTCACTGTCAAAAACATCTGCAGCTTCTCCTTCTTCCTGATAGTTTGTGTCTTCTGCTACCTGAGGAGCATAATTTTTTAGTAAAGAGAACAGTATAAATTAATTAAAAGATCCACTTATCCAGATTAGGTAAAAATCTCAACTAAGGAAACAGAAGGCATTCTGCTTTCAGAAGAATGCTGGTTGTACAAAGTCTTTATCAATACAGGGAGGGTACATAAAAAGTTTATTGTGTAGCAAAAAAATACAAGGATATAAAAACATCCCTAACAAACTTAAAAGACATAAAATTAACATATGATAATTGGTAACCTAATCCAAAGTCCAAACATGTGCTAAATGAGTCAATTGACAGATAAATCTAATAACATATTAGTAATATACTAATATGACTTAAAGACCCAGATCATACATTTAAGAACATGTATTTAAAGTTTAATTAGTAAAGCGAGACATATTCTTTTTCGAATTTCTCATAAACTAGACCTTAGCATTTCTGTGTCCCTTCTGCTTTTGTATAATTTGAATTCTGTCCCTCCTGTTTCAATTATATTCTCTTCACTGCACCTCACTTTGTCCATCCCATAAGTATAAGACCTAAGAGTATCATGACCTAAAGAACTCCATGTCATAGGAAATACAATAGTATTCGACGACTCGTATAAGCAGCTTCCCACACGTACCTCTTTAAGAGCATCCTGATTCCAGAACTGTTCATCTTCTTCTATCTCATCATCGACCAACTTCGTTAACCTGTCAAGTACCAAATGGCACGTACATTAATATAATTTTATAAAAATTATAAAATGGTTCTGACCAGATCAACCAGCTTATGAAAAAATTCCAAGCAGAGATGTTAGAATTCGGGAATTAAATAAAATCGCTAGGAAATAGCTATCCGTACATAATAAATGTCTCAGAGACAATAGAACAGACACAAGGCAGTGACCTGGTAGACAGGTGTGTGCGTTGGCCGAGCAATCAGGTATGCTTTGTAAGAACAAAAACAAGTACAGGCACATCACATTCAATATTTATATCAGGTAACCTATATTAACAATAATA
This sequence comes from Daucus carota subsp. sativus, assembly GCF_001625215.2. NCBI lineage: Eukaryota > Viridiplantae > Streptophyta > Magnoliopsida > Apiales > Apiaceae > Daucus > Daucus carota. The sequence continues at coordinate 30,710,674 of NC_030389.2, forward strand.
AACAAATACAATATACCAAACCGCTCCAATCACGTTCCTCAATCCATGTAAGCAAAAACACCGACGACACGAAATCAAATCTCTATCCCATCACAACTACGAACTATCACATTTTCCAAAACCTCACTTGCAATTCACTCACTCATAGCAACAAAACCTCATACGCGAACCGAACCAACTCTTCATCATTGCAATATTCCGATAAATTCAAGAATATCATTTCACATAACAAAAATTACACATTCAGCATTCGGAAAAAACATACGATGAAATTCAATACTAGCTTTTCCCTCTAGTTGTTCGAGACGCGCGGTCCAGAAACACCGGCTGCTCTGCTTTGTCCATCTACTTCAATTCAACAATTACAAGATCATTAGAGATCAATTATACCAACAGACATCAATCATACTAATAAAAAAGACCTAATTAGCTAATTTCAATACTCATTCAGCAATCAAGTTATGATAAAAACAACATTACGCAAAATAAATATCATATACATAATATATGAGAATCCCGTACCTTGGTTTAGCTCGTATACATAAATGTAAGTAAGTGTGTGTATGTATGAGTTGTGCGCTCTCGTCTCCGGCGCGTGTTGTCGCCGGCGGGTAGTTGGATATTTTGAATCGGTTTCGGTTCGGGATGAAATCAAAATGGGTTAAATGACATTTTGGTCATTGAACTGACTATTAATTTTCACTTGGTGTCATTAAACTCAAAAAACTTTCAATCAAATCACCTAATAGTATAAATATTTCACATGACTCATTAAACTCACTAATTATTTCACAGCCGTTAAATATGATTGACTTTAGACGGTCGACCGTTAAGTTGTGCCACATCACGTGACACATCAGTTTTTTAATCCACGGGTCTTTAAACTCGATCCAATACTGACCTGACCGGATAAAACATATGATCCGCCCTCAGTTCTATATCCTTAAATTTACAGAATCCACCTTCAAATCATATAACAATGGTGTGGGTCGATGTGTATGTATTGTGATAGCATTTGATTGAAAGAGGAGGCGGTGATTGGTGTGATCCCGATGGCATGTCGAGCTAGTTTCGAGATGGTTACAACGCTGGTATAGGTCGATGGTGTTATGTCTATGTACTATTTTGTGGATTAATTGAATGCTTTTGGACAGCGGCGGCGGCAGCGATACGGACAGTTATGAGCATTGAGGGTGGAGTCGAGAGGAAGTGTGCGAGTGGAGAGTTGTAAAAGGAGAGAGGTTAACAGCAATGTGAATGATTAAGAGTAAGAAAGGAGTTCAATTGAGAGTGTTGGCTGGCTGTTTGAGTGCCATCGGAGATAGGTTGTAACTAATACGGTGGCTAGCTAGTGAGGGTAGGGATTGAATGAATAAGGGGTTTCGAGTGATGGTGTGGGTAGATGGGCTGGGGGAGATGACGAGCTTTTTGAAAAAATGGAAATGGGGGATGATGAAGAAGAAAGATGAAGAAAGAGAGTCGAAATGAGAAAGAAGAAGGCTGTAAATGGATTATGGGTACTAGATATTGGGGCGGGTGTATGTAGTTATCGGGTTTAATGATTGAATGAAGTGGAGCAACCACGTTGATTGTCAATCTGCCATATAAGCAAGCCTATTCAATTTTCCGTTCAAAAGTTAACGTTGGTAACGGCCAGTGACTTGATTGAAAGTTTTATTAATACAATTATTTGGCTGAAAGCTTTTTGAGTTTGATAATCCAAGTGAAAATTTGTAGTCAGTTGAGTGACCAAAACGCCATTTAACCCAAATCAAAATTTTACATATACCCGTGATAATCGATATCGGATCTAATCGGTTCCTATTTAGGGTTAATCGGAAAACAATGATTAATGGAGTGAAAATAAGATGTATTTTATTATTAAGGAAAATTAATTCTAAAGTACTTCAACTATAAACACTTTTTTTTTAAGTCTCTAAACTATAAATGTCAATTAATAAGTAATTCA